>NC_133650.1:148772104-149146864 GCF_009905375.1 Apium graveolens
CCTCTATAGTGAAAGTGTGACCTAACAATTAGATACAAGCAAACAAATATTTGATGTACGAGAACTGAATACTGGTAAAAAAATTCACACGTCCTAAATATACTAACATTAATTAACAAGTGAATTTATTCGAAACAAGTTACAGTTCTTGACTTTTAATTAAATCAATTAGAAAGATTTAAAAGCCCAAGTTCACTAACCAGTTTAGAGAAAGTGGATTCATCAAGCGATTTTGTGAAGATGTGTGCAATTTGATCCTTTGTGTGTATAAAATGTAATTTCACAGCACCATTTATGACATGCTCTCTGATAAAATGATCCCTGATATTAATGTGCTTGGTCCTTGAGTATTGAATCGGGTTGTTGGATATTGTTATGGTACTGGTGTTGTCATAGAATATTGGAATTTTTGACATCAACAGTCCGTAGTCTCGGAGTTGGTTCCTCATCCACAAGATTTGAGCACAGCAGCTTCTAGCAGCTATATATTCAACATCGATTGTTGATGTGGATACTGAGTGCTGCTTCTTTCTATGCCAGTACACCAATCTTCTTCCAAGAAATTTACAGCTTCCTGATGTACTCTTTAGATCAATCTTATAACCTATAAAATATGAATCTGTATAGCCAACAAGGTCAAAACATGTATTTTTAGGGTACCAAATACCAAGATTTGGAGTTCCCTTAATATACCTAAAAATCCATTTAACAACTATATGATGAGACTCTTTAGGGTCATCTTGAAACCTAGCACATAAACATGTTATAAACATAATATCTGGCCTACTTTCTATAAAATATAATAATGAGTTGATCATACCTCTATAGCCTGTGTTGTTAACCTTCTTACCAGTTTTGTCCTTATCAAGCTTAGTGGCTATTGGCATTGGAGTCTTTGCTGGAGTTGAATCTTCCAGATTGTACTCCTTAAGAAGTTCTCTGATGTACTTGAATTGACAAATAAATATACCATCTTTCCTTTGACTCACTTGTAGCTCAAGAAACTAATTCAACTCTCCCATCATGCTCATTTCATACTTACTCTGCATTAACTTAGAAAACCTCTTACAAAGATCATTATTAGTAAAACCAAATATAATATCATCGACATATACGTGCACTTATATTATATCATTTTTATTCACTTTATGAATCCGAGTTTTATCTATAACACCTCTAGTAAAACCATTTTCAAGTAAGAATTCTGAAAGAATGTCATACCATGTCCTTGGTGCTTGACTGAGACCATAAAGAGCCTTGAATAGAAAGTATACAAATTCCACCAGATATGGATCTTCAAGACCCAGAGGTTGTTCTACATATACTTTTTCTTCTAACTCCCCGTTCAGGAATGCACTCTTCACATCCATTTGATAAACTTGAAGTCTGAATGTGCAGCGAATGTCAGAAACATCCTGATTGCCTCAAGCCTAGCCACTGGAGCATAGGTTTTTTTAATAATATATACCCTCTTCTTGGGAGTAACCTTTAGCTACCTGTCTATCTGTGTTTCTCATTACAATGCTATCTTCATCCACTTTGTTTCTGAATACCCACTTAGCGTCGATCACTGTTTTTCCTTTTGGGCCGGGGTACCAGCTTCCAAACTTCTTGCCTCTTAAACTGATTGAGTTCTTCTTTCATAACAATAACCCATTATGGATCTTCAAGTGCAACATCCACTTTCCTAGGCCCCGTTTCTAAAATATTTTTTGAGAAATGACATTCATTCTGTGTGGCACATCTAGTTCTCACTCCCGTGTTAGGATCACCAATGATCAATTCAAAATGATGGTCTATGTCCAATACCCTATTTCTTGGAAGATAAGATCTATATGTTTCCTCTTGTTCAACATTATGTGAGTGTGAAATGTAGATCCTCTTCCTACCCCTTGAGTTTCTAACACCATGGCTTAATGATTCTAATCTGTGTGGAGTGGTTCTAGTAGGACTTCCTATATGATTTGCATTACCACCGCTCTCACCAATTGATTTGAGATTATTATTTCCATTTACAGTAGTTATAACATGAGCAACCTCAGGTTCATCTTCATATGAAGGATTATCTGAAAGATTCTCAACTTCTAGAGATTCAAAATCCTTTTCTCTTTGCAGACTTTCAAACATGGTGTCGTCGAATGTTACATTAAGGCTTTCAATTACCTTCTGATCAGCAATCACATAAATCCTGTATGCTTATGATTCCAGAGAGTAGCCAAAAAATATTCCTTCTTCTGCTTTAACATCAAATATTCCTAGATGTTCATTTCCTTCTTTAAGCACAAAGCATTTCCAAACACATGAAAGTATTTCAGTGTTGGTCTTTTGTCAGCCATGATCTCATAAAAAGTCTTGTCATGATCTTTATTAATCAGGGTATGATTCCGAGTGTAACACATTATGTTGACTGCTTCAGCTCAAAAGTAGGTAGGAAGACTTGATTCACTTAGCATAGTCCTTCCTTCTTCAACCAATGTGCGATTCTTCCTTTCTACTACTCCATTTTGCTGTGGAGTTCTTGGTGTTGAATACTGTCTCGAAATACCTTTCTATGTACATAATTCTTTAAGAAATGCATTCTTGAATTCTATTTCGTTATCAGATCTGATCTTCTTGACATTAATTTCGCTTCCATCTCAATCTTCTTTATTTGATCAAAAATCATCTGCAGTGCTTCATCATTTGACTATAAGAACAACACACATGTGTACTTTGAGTAGTTATCCACTATCACTAAAGCGTATATATTCCTTGATAGTGACCGGGAAATTTAATAATCGGGAAATTTCTGTACATATTTTGTGATATATATGATAAATATTCTCTGTTTAATTAAATTTAAAATATATTGCCATGATTTATTATGCAATAGGTATTAATTTATTCCTGCAAGGGCCAGAGTATTTTTTCTAATAGTTAATATGTGTTTTAAATGCAATTATATGAATCGAGCTGCAATCTGGACGTGTGTCAAATTACATTCTTCCGTGTTACGTGTTAAAACTTGTTTTGTGATTGTCCGCGCTTATTATCCATGTTTTCGGGATTTATATTAAATTTAGAAATTATGTGGATTTCCAAAAAGTTATCGGACCGGGACCCGACCGGGACGTAAAAGCCCACAAAAATCCGTACATCTATTTTTATATAAATCAAGGACTCTGCTGACAGTCCGTGTTTTTGTATTTTCGAAATGTATATAATTTTCGGGGAATTTTTACATAAATATTGTATTTATCTATAAATTATATTTTTACAGTTTTCTCGGTAAATTATTATTTTCCAGGCTTGTAATTTAAATTAAACGAGAAACAAGTACCGCTTCGAGATTTATCGGGACCGTTTGTGTAAATATAAATAAGCTTCGTAATTATCCTATATTCCGTCAGTCTTATCCTGCAAACAGATACAGATCAAAACACTCTGTATTTTTTTTTTTAATTTCAGTTTTCGAAATACCGAATTTAAAGAATCCAACGTTGATTGAGTTCTTAGTACCGTTGCGAAGCTCG
The DNA here is from genome assembly GCF_009905375.1 of Apium graveolens. NCBI lineage: Eukaryota > Viridiplantae > Streptophyta > Magnoliopsida > Apiales > Apiaceae > Apium > Apium graveolens. Next base: position 148,775,617 of record NC_133650.1, read on the forward strand.
TGTCGATACGACCGTAACCATACAAAAATCTTCGATTAAGGTTGGGTATTTATCGATTTCATAGTTTTAAATTTTTCATTTAAATTAGGTTTTGGATTTTTAAAGATTGTTTGATGTTTTTGTTGATTGATAATTGTTCCTGGGATCAGGAGGAGTGATTTAGCATTTAATTCTGTAAATTTTGGTTCTATTTTAGTAAAAGTCAAGTTCTTCATTATTTTTGCTTTTTTTATTTTGAATTTCTGGATTCTGGGTTGATGTGTTCATTGCTATATGATCTTGATTAGTTTGGGTGTAGAATTAGGGTTGTTTTGGCATCAGAATCATGAATTTTCATCAAGAATTATGCAAAATCGAAGTTCGCCGGCTGTTCGCCGATTTTTGTTTGAATTTCGTCGGAAAAGACGAATTAGCAGTTGTTGTTGTTATAGCAGTAGTATTGTTGCTGGAAGTGTAAGGAATTAATTGGGATGCAAAACACAGCAAAACGGTGTTCCCGGGGGTGTTTTCGACTCGTCGGAAGCCAGCCAGAAAATTCGCAGGTCACCGGATTCTGCAGAATTTTTCGGCTGTTCTTCGTGTTCTTCGTCGACCTGGACGACTCGGATGTCGACCCACTCCCGACCCGTTTTTTATCCATAGAAACCCTAACCCCCAATTTCAAATATATTTTTGCAGATTTTCTTTTTAAAATTTAATTAAAAATTCAGTTTTTAAATCTAAAAATCATTTTAAATTTCCAAAGTTAGTTTGGTTAATTATTTAATAATTAACTAAACTATCTTAAATTACAAAAATTATTTATTTATTATTTTCAAAAATCCAAATTTGTTTTAATTATTTATATTTTATTTTAATTAATTATTTAGGATTTAATTAATTGATTAATTCATTTAATCAATTAATTTTATTTATAAATAGTTAAATAAAGTATAATTATTCATAATTAAGCCAAATAATTTTTAAAAATTATTTTTGATTTTTAAAAAAATATATTTGAGTATTTAAAAATCAATTAATAATTATTATTAATTTATTTATTCTTATTTTAACTATAATAAATAGAACGTTCATCCGTTTAATACGAAACGAACACGTCTAGACTCGGAAAATTATTCTGTTTCCATTAAAAATACTTTGGAGACCCAAACCCTCTCGTATCGAAGAGTTTTTTTGTTTTAGGAGTCGTTCTGAGTCGAATAGTTATCAAAAAATCATTATTTTGACCCGATTTCAGTTTTAAAAACACCGAGACCTATATTTTAACGATCTAACTTATATGTTATGTGAATAACATGATTATGTGCTATGTGACATGGATGACATCTATTTACAATTTTCAATGCCTTGATTAGATAAACGATCGGGTAGACGCTGAGACGTATAGACGTCATTCGAGTTTGTCTGGTTTATTAAGCAAGTGTGTTTGATTTATAGAATCAAGTCCAGGAGGGCGGACATGGTTACAAAAGTTAAATTTAGTCTTTGCATACCAGGTAAGTACCCCTGTCCTATTCCAATTTCAGAATAGACCCTTGTTATACATTTGAGATTCATATTGTTGTTAGGTAAATCCTTTTGATACAGTACTTTCAAATATTCGTAGATTGTTTAAAACAGATAATTCTAGTAATTATTCTACTAGAATATTAATTCCTTTCCTGATAGATAGTGAATCACTATGCCATCTCATTTTATTCTATACAGTGGAACGTGATATTGATATTTAGGGAATAACTAATCTTACTAGTTATTTCGCCATCAGTTGATGAGATTACTCCGGACCATGTGAAATGGGGAATAGATTATGATAGGATGTCGATTGATTCGATTCATTTATGACGGAAAAATATTTTGATTGGAAGATGCGTAAGTGACCCGGGTGGACGGTCCAGCATTAGGGCTTTGTGTTAAGTGAAATATGTTAATACAATTTTGTCCTTTGGCCACAGTGTGCCTTTTTATTTTAGTATATATCGGTTATGACTAGTATGCAGCTTTTGTTTGAGTACTCATGTTTGGGATCTTAATTCTACGAATTATGATCCAACTCTGTCACAGTGGTTGATCAACATGTGATAGTGCATCCGCCGAAATATTATGATTCCCAATCTAAAACTTATTACTTACTATTTTATAAGCTTACTGTTAGCTTCAGTTATTATTCAGATATCATTGATTATCTGTTGTTCTTTCTTTATCAGCATAATACTGTTGTTATCTTTTCGAGCATATAGTTACACTGCTTGCTGAGCATTTCATAGCTCATACTTGTTTTATTGTGCTGATCTTTCAGAGAGGGCTTGAGATGCCTAGTTTGTTGCACACTGCTAGGAAGAAGGTGCCTCTGGTGCATCCTCAGATCTTTAGGTTTCAGGTGCCCCGGCAGCAGCAGGTAGGATTTGGGAGTTGGTGAAGTTTGTACATTAGTTTGTAGTGTAATAATAGCAATAAACTAGTTTGTAAAACTTATTAGACTTTTGAGGATTACCTTAACTTCATGTAGAGGTTATCCTAATCAGGTTTGTAGTTGTAATAACTAATGGTTTGTGGTAGTGTATATGTCATATGATAACATGTGCTCGATCCTTATGCATGCAGGGGTCATAAATAGTATTTTAATTCCGCTGTGTATATTATTTCATAGTTTATCAGTTAGTGACCCCCAAATCTAGATCCCGTATTTTGAAGGCGTCATAGGTTGGTATCAGAGCTACAGGTTATGGTCACTGAAATAGATCTAGGAGTTGTTTTATTTGAGTTTTAGGAAGATCACATGAGATAAGTATGTGTCTAACTCATATCGAGTTCAGTTCAGACTATCTGATATAGTCTTTTGGTCTTGAGTTTTCAGATTTATATCTGTGAGCTGTGATGTGATTCTAGGAGGAGCTCGTGGATGATGAGAGTTCGGATGAGACAGGTTACTCTTGTGGGCGAGTAGGACCCCCATCCCCTTCATCGGATTCAGAAGAGTCAGTTCAGAGTGAGCCCATAGTAGCAGTTACCGAGCCTAGAGTTGAGATACCGGCAGACCCGGTAGTTGAGATGGTGCAGGAAGTAGTTGCAGACCCAGAGCTGGTTAGAGTAGCCGAGAGGGCAGTTCTGTCAGTACGTACTGAGGTGGAGCTGGATATCTCCGAGGCTGGTGAGACCCGAGTTATGAGGATCATGGAGGAGGCCCACTTGGCCGTGTCTAGAGAGGTGGTTCATGCTAGGACCAGGCATACCCGGGCACAGAGTCCAGTGACATCTATTGCTTTAGTTTCTTCTAGGGCTCCTGTTAGTCCCCAACAATGCAACAAGAATTACAGAAGGGGGGTTGAATGGAATTCTTGAACCTTTTTTAGAAAAATATAAAATGTTTTATCTTAATAATATATAAGTGTTTGATTTGCAAAGTGCGGAATAAGAAGTTAGTAAAATCAAAACACAAGTAATTAAAATTACAAGTCTTTAAAAACTTTCTGGTGGATTTGAAAGTATCCACCAGAGATATATATTATATCAAGAGAACTCTGTGTAAGATTAGCTCACAGCTGCTTACAAATATGAACAACTAAGTTTACAAAGAAATGCTAAGGATTCAGCTTACAATAGTTTCTCTGAGATAATGTTCTTAGTCTTGTACTTATTATTATTCTATTTGCTACTTTTTGGTTTATATATCACCAAGATTACAAAGTAATAAGATAAGATAATAAAACAAAACCTATCAAGTCTAATACTTTGCTGCTTCATTACTCTATTCCAGCATATTTGAATATCTTCTTAATAGCATGGAAATGGCAATGCTTATTTGTTCTCTAAAACCCAGTTGAATAGGCTTCCACATTCCTTTTGCATACACTCGACGCATGTGACTGTGTTGTCACTGTCAACAGATGTTTGAATTGATTATTCGTCGGGTATATGATCATCCGTCGGGTTGTCTTGTTGATCATCCGTCGAGTGGCATTAATGTTTATCCGTCGGGTAGCTATCTGGAACTTGACTTCATTTCATTTATGCAGAATTACAAGATATCATCTATGTACAATTAATCAACCTATTCTGCATATCTAATTAAAGTCAACATGACTTGAGTGCTACTACAGAATCTAAATAAGGTGTATGCAGAAATGTGTTACAGACTCATTATTACACAAGCTACTCACTCGATGGACAATTAATCATCATCCGTCGGGACTATATTGAGTCATCCGTCGGGACTATATTCCTTATCCGTCGAATGCTACATTTTTCACTAAGTAAAATCTACTAAGGTATTTTGTTAATGAAATCATCAAGTTCACAACATATCCACAACAGCTCCAGCGGCAGTGGCTCCTAATACAGTTCAATATCATGTGTATGCAGCAGTGAAAAGAGAGTGTGATTTTCTCGGGGTCCAGAATGCCAGGATGAGTCAGACGATTAGGGAGATGGCGCAGACAACCGCTTTTAGAAAGGTGTTTCGAGTTCCGAGGTGCTGTCGAGGGTCCGAGCGATTGAGCAGATTGCTAGGGCGAGGTTGGCAGAGCTTCCGTCCAGTAGTGAGTGGGACGCAGAGGCCCATAGGGCTACTCGACTGGTGAGTTAGATTTTATCAGAATTATGCGCGATGCATGAGCCGCGTGGCTAGATGATGTGAGATGAGTTGGTTTAGGAGGCGAGAGACCCAGTATAATGCGGAGGGTATCTGTCTTCTGTTTTGTTGTGTATGGTGGCGGTAGCTAGTGATATACAATGCAGTTTGATGCGAGGAGAGTGCCAGCGGTAGCTGGGTTAGTCTAATGGAGCAGGGATAACTTTTGTAGCATAGTATATTCCTTATTCTATCATTCTTATTATCGAGTTGTATATTTTTGAGTTTGTCTCAGTTGATCCGAGTCAGTACTTTGAGTTGGATGTACCATTACTTTTTTTTATATATATATGTTAGTTTGTACAACAGTTTTAGTTTGTTGTATCGGCTTTATTTTATTTCTTGTCTTTCTTATTTAGTATTAATTTTCTTTCATATTTTCCAGATTCACTAGATTAAAAGATAGTATATTTCAGTTTAAATTCATATGATTGTTCAGATTATTATATTTATATCCAGATCATTGTTTATTAGAGCGCTTTATAGTAGTGGCCTATTTCTTTTCTTTATTTATTAAGTTATTATTCTTTGAGATTTCGAGCAGATATAATAAGTATGCAGCAGGTACTAAAAATGTTGGTTAATTTATAACGTGGATAAAAGGATTTTATGCATGAAATTTCTTTAGTCATGATAATAAATTGCTACATATTTATATCCATGCTTAGTAGATTATAAACATTTTCTATTTTATTTTCAGAAATTGGGTCCCAGGAAAGGTAATAAGTTAGGGGGAAATCGTACTGAAAATCATACTGATCCAGTAGTTGTCCAAATGCTGGGACTGATGCCCAACAACAGCTACAGCAGCAGTAGCAACAACAGTAGCATCAACAACAGCAACAACAACAACAACAACAAGCAGTTGTGCCTGTGGTAACCTTTAAAAACTTTCAAGCTGTTAATCCACCCAAGTTCAAAGGGAGTGTAGATCCAGTGGAAGCCAATGCATGGCTTAAGGAAATAGAAAAAGATTTTGAATTGGTTGGAGTAAGAGATGAACAGAAAACCAAGTTTGCCAGCTATTTCCTCAAGGGGAAGGCAAACTACTGGTGGGAATCTAAGAAAGCGTTGGAAAGAGATCAGGTGGTGACCTGGGAAAGATTTACAAAATTATTTTTAAAAAATATTTCTCGAGATATATGAAGAATGTCATAACCGGTAATTTATTTATCCTTAAATCGATATATATATATATATATTTATATATATATATATCTGTGTGTGTGTGTGTTTGTGTGTATATTAAGTGAGTTAAATAAATTTTTTTGTGAATATATGTTTTTGTGATTAGAATTATGCTAAATAATTGTGTGATATTATTTGGAATTTTAGAAAAAATAGGAAATGCATTATTTGCTATTTATTTAGGTTATAAAATGCATTTTATCATCTAAGAAAAAACATTTTTAAAATTATTTTTATTTATAAATTTCAAAATTTATCTTATCAAATTCCTAAAATTCTAAGCTATTTTATGACACCACTCTTGTAATTTTTGAAATTATATCTTATTTATAAAATTTATTATTTATATTCAAATTGATTATTAATTAACAAATTACCTAGATACCCATGCATGCATTTTACTCCCAATACAAAGTCAAGGGCACCATTGGAATTTCAAACCCCGCTAACTATTCTACACTAGCCAAGTTACCAAGTTAAACTTGCATGCAAATTTGGTGTATTAGTGGGAAAGGGGAAAATTGGTAAAAGCTTTGTCCACTCACCTTAGCATATGAATAAAAAGCCAAAAGTGATGATCAAATGTTAATACTACACTCCATCACACCATACCACTCCACTCAACTCCATTTTTCTCTCTTCCTCCTCATTCTCCCTCACCCTCTCGGCCGAACACACTCATCCCCCATTCCCTTCCATTTTTCATCAATTTCGCATCCCCTTCTAGTGTAATTTCACTTCCCATGATTAGTTTACTCACTTCCCAAAGATTCTTATGCTTAAAAGTTGATGATTTTTGGTTGCATGTTGTGTTTTTGTTTAAACTCAAAGAGAAAAACCTTGATTCTTGTGAATCGAAGGCTTCTCCATGAGATACATTACTTATGTGCTAGTATTTTTGTGTTTTTGTAAAAGAAACGTGATAAAACTCTTTGCATGTTAGTGATCATTCATTCTATGGCCATTTCTAGTCTTGCTTACCTAGGAATCCCATTAAATTGTTTAGAACCCAGCGAGGTTCGGGATTACTTCGCGGCTGATCACCGGCTGTAATCTATAGCGTCATAAAATGATTTTGAGCAATGATTTGGTGACAAATGTTTTGACTTGAATAATGATGCCATACACCTCAATTTCCATATATAAATTGCTATGATATACCTTGCTGAGCGCTTGGCTCACTTCTTGCTTTTCATTCATGTTATTTCAGCTAGCAAGTATGGTTCGATTCAAGCAGACTGCTCGTAAGTCAACCGGTGGAGATGCTGAGGCTTATGTTAGAGCTCAGGTAGTTTAGTTGGCATTTGTGTGAGGACCGGTAGCTATATATATATATATATGTTGTAATAGTTATAGTGTTGGCCTGTTCAAATACTGAACCTTTGTGATCTTAGATTCTGTTGTTAACAGCCGTTTGTAATAACTTTGTATTTATTCAGTTGTATTTTGTTAGTGTTATTTAGGGGTTGTGACAGGTGTTGGTATTTGTAATAACCCCAATTTTTGGAAATTTTTGTAACCCTCATGAATAGTAACTTTTGCTAACTATGCTGATTAAGGAAAATTATCAGACCACGCTATATAGGAGTACTGTTATGGAAATTCTAAGATCGTATTAGTATTCCATAAAGTAAATGAGTGTATGTAAAGGTCATTAGAATTCGAATCCGGACACTTTGTTTTTTTCCCAAAAATCCACCAGAAACCGAAAGAATTGAGTATAAGGTAACATGATTAAAAGGATTTAAATTCAAGGATTATAAGAAAGGATCATAAAATGAATATAAAATATTGAGAAAGGTTAGGGGAACCCAAGTAATAAGATCCCGGATATGATCCCTCAAACGATTAACGAGAACGAAAGTTAAGCGAACCGTATAACAGATAAGCGGTCATTAGCCATGTAATTAAGGGTTAATCAAAGAGGTTAGTGGATGATGATTTCATCACACCAACAAGGAGATGACATGTGTTAACTAGATGACACAAGCATGGTGACATAAGCATGACAAGAAGAAGGGTGTTGTTGGTTGATTTTTGGCCATGCAAAATTTACCATGGTAAAAATTTAATCAATTTCCAATATAAAAAGAAGAAGCAACCAAACATAATTCATAAAACAAAAAGAAGAGAAGTTGACTTGCTCTCTCAAGAACAAGCTCTCGGCCTTCTTCCTTTTTCAAGAGGAAAAATTCCAAAAATAAAGATCCAAGCTTTGTTAAATTGCAAGATTAAGCTTTGGTAAGGACTTTCAAGGGCTATTTCAAGCTTCTTAGTTACTTCTACTCACCAAAGAAGGTAAAACCTCATACCCTAAGCTTTACTTTGAATGTTTAGGAGTGGTTTTGATTGTTATAGTATATGAGAAGCATGATGCTTGTGTGTTTCAAGTTTGGTTGGGTTTGTAGTGATTTGGATGATTGAATCTTGTTTATAGTTAATGAAACTTAAGTATAGTTAGTAGTTCATGTTTGTGGTTAGATGAATTGGAAAATCTTGAGGTATGGGACTGATGTAGTAAGGTTTGGATGAGGGTTGGTTGTATTGTTGGTTGTGAGTTGAATTGTGGTTGTTTGGAGTGGTTTAAAACTTGGTAATCGCGAAAACATAGCCGTCTTAATGCCCGTTTTCATACAACCGCTTGTTCTTAGTGTTCGTGACAGAGATCTAACTGTTGAATCTGTGACTTTGCCATTCTTAGCTAGACTGTGTCGTAAGCTTCGTTTTGATATCTGGTTCGCTTGAATCCGATGTACGGTTTAAGAGAAACGACCGTATTAAGTAACGGCATTTCGCGAACGAACCATTTCCCCTCGCCTTACTTTGAAACCTTGGTTAATGTTCTTAATAACTAATTGGAGTACAAAACAATTATGTAAGGTGGGATAGGCAATTAGTAGAGTATTCGCAAAAGAGTCACCGTAAAATTCATATCGGTTAATTAATTAAAATTGGTGGAGCCGAGGGTACACAAGCGATTAACGCAAATCGTCAAGCGTATAAGCTACCGTTAGGGTATGAGTGAGTTTTGACTAGTTTCTTAAGCGACTGTGGTCTTATTCCGGCTTATATTGTTGTTCATAGGTTACAAGACCCACTCTAAGCTTAAGTCTACCCCGGATCACTCAGGCAAGTAATCTACCCGTTATACTGTTGTTGTAATGTAAATATATTGATGCATTATCTTGAGATAAGTGCATGACTGTTATTAGCAAATCTTGCGATATATTGGAGCATGTTGATATGGTATATATATGCATGTTGTGAAATCTTGATATTCTATTATCAGTTTAAATGCTTATAAACTGCATAATACCTATGCTAGAGATAAGCAGTAGTTGCGTATACCCTTAGTATAGGGGACCCAGAGGTGAACATTTTACTAAACCGGGAGTCGAAGTTCCCGAGTATAATATATGTATATTTATAAATATATATATTCTCTATAACTATTAATCGAATAAGGTATATTCGATGGTTTTGAATAATAATCAAATTATTTTCGATTATTCAAATAGGGATCGTACTTTCGTATAAGTATATCTTTTGTTATTTATTGTTCGTTTCAAGTATGAGTTTTAAAAAACTTCTACCTCAATTATTTTATAAAGATTATCCTTATGGGAATATTATTTAAATAATATTATTCAGATATTTTCTAACATATCGGGAATGATTTATTTTATTAAATCATCATTACTCTAAACATTCTTTAAAATGTTTTCGAGTCTTCAAAATGATTTTAAAAGTTAGAGCGGATCCCAAAACTCATTTTTAGATTTAAGATCTTCCTTTCGAAGGGGATTTAAATACTCGCTCAAAACCTGAGGGATCCGGCTCTGTGGTGTATTTTATATTCACAACAAGGTTGTTGTTTTGAGAAAACATTTTGATTACTTGCCCAACGTTCGGAAAGTAAGTCCATCTATTTGAGTCGGCGTAAGCAACATGGGCTTAGTGGGTGTCCATGAAAGTGTAAGTGGCTCAGTGGGAGTCCATCAATGCATAAGTAGCTGAGTGGCAGTCCAGCATAGGTCCTAATGCGGCCAGGGTGATGACCAGTGGGGAATTCATCCCTCTACTAGTAGAAAAGGTTACTTAATGGGTATCTTTGCCTGATCAGCAAGATATCAGGTTTATGCCAAAATTTTCTTCTTTCCAAATTCATTGGATATGATAACTCTGTTTATACTTTTCATGACAGAGGTTTTCAGGGAATGTATGAGATATATATATATAGGTGTAGATATATATCGGGACTTAATGAAGTATCTCATAACTTCATTTCTTTTGAATGATATTTTAAAGATTGAATTTATTCAAGTCTTATCTTGTAGTCTCATCTATGTGATGAACTTTTAAAACTGATTATACCTTGAACGGTGGTAGTTCAAGTGGTATTCGGAAAAGATATAAGTATATTAGAGTATCTAGTAACTTTATCTTTTCAACTTATATCTAGTAAATGATTATCTTATGCATGACAAAGATTTTCAGAAAAACGTTGAGACAAGGTTAGATATATGAGATCACATTGCAACGATATTTTTATACAGATATAAACTGGAACTCTGTGTATATTATGCATGGAAGAGGACTTTCAAGATTTTGAAAAGTATATATACTTATATACTGAATATTTTGCGACTTGGTTGCGTTAAGATATCAAACTTGGTTCATATCTGCTTGACCAAAACTTTTATGAGTATTATGATGAGAATGCTCATATATTGTTAATCATTATACATATTATTTTGGTGGGCTTGTTGCTCACCCTTGCTTTTTCTTTCATCACACAATAACAGATAGACAATTGGCCAGAGGTAGGAACTACCAATTGGCCAGGTTTTCAACTGTTGGTGTACCAGACTGATGTATATTTATGAACTGTAATAATGGAAAAGAAATGTAAATTTATTCAGAAAACCTTTTGAGGTATAATGACTTATAATTGTGGAATAAAATGACTTGTGTTATTTTTGGTATTCATCTCTGAGACTATAACTTGTGGTGTGTGTGTATATTGTGGGGTCATAGTACACAGTAGTTGGTTGTTTATTTAGATTGAGTGTTATTAAGGGAAATGGAACTCGATACGACCGGGATCCCCGACCCCGGATTTGGGGGTGTTACAGAAATAGTATCAGAGCGAAGAGTTATAAACCTCAGAGATGATGCGTCGTTAAAATGATAAGTTCACTAAGATAATAAGAACTCTTTCCAAGTTCATAGTCGGACCTAACGTAGTACTGACAACTAAAACCTTTACGGGAACACTTATAAATATCATGATAGTAACATAGTTCGTTATCGTATAGGGGAGTGGGGCACCGAACCCTGAGGTTCAGGAGCATCAGCATGAGGATGTTTTATTACATGTTGGAGATCAAATTGTTAATCTGATAGAGTACCTTAACGAGGGACTAGATGAGATTCATATTGAGAATGTTGCGGTTGAGGATGTTATCCCAGAAGGGATTGTTGCTGAGGAGGATCTCGTGGAGGATCCTGACGAGAATAAAGAGAGGAACGATGAGGAATTGATGATCGTAGTCAGGGCGACTACCAGAGCTAGAATGGCCGCGAGGGTGGCACTAGAGGATGAAGAGTTACCAAGGGCACAGAGGATAATGAGGGCAGAAGGTGTGGGGCCTTCCATAGCACCAATTATACCAGTATCATACCCTCTCCCAGAGGTTCCTGTAGACATCCATGAGGTTCCACCAATTCCTGTTCCCTCCCCTATACAGAGCCCCAACACCTACTGAGGAAATGCCACCTTTATCTCATGCACCATTTGTTAGTGTTTGTGCCCTAGAGACAACACTATGATGTTTTAGTTTAAGACATTAGGATTATTAATGTTTATGTTCTATCGATTATTCTATTTATAATTTATTAATTCTTAATTTACTGCGATATAAATGTTAGATTAATAAATGTCCTTGGAATATGATATGCAATTCTATATCTCTAAGTACGTGACTTAAAAATGAGATTATGAGAATAATATCAATATTCCTAAAGATCCCTAGTCGAGTATTATTATTAAGGGACAATAATAATGCATTAAGACTGGTGTGTTTGTTAATTGATGATCACATCTCATTGATCATAGGTATAGTGATACTAAAGTCAAAAACACAGGCAGATGTATATGTACATGGTGCTGGACAGACCCAATGTGAGATTCTACATGTCTGTTGTGTCATAAGTAATTCTCACAGTGATAATGATGTAATGGTCCTTAGACCTGAAGTCATTATATTTCTATACGAGAATTAATATACATTGATTCCATTAAAAGTTATCCTTGACCAGGTAATGATAAAAGTGGACATTGGGTATATTATGAATCGTATAAGAAATATGAATGATCTAGATGGGATTTAACCCTCCTATTTTAGGAATAATATTATTGGCCTCTTGTGTGAGCTAGACTATGAAATGCGTGGTCACGCTCAAATGTTTATTTGATATGATAGTCTACTCATTGATTAAGGAAACTTGGATTAAACTATGATGAGGATGACACATTACATGCCTCTAGTTTAATCTATAATATTTGGTCAAAGGGATTATATTACATTATACATTATTCACAAAAGGTTTAATCGATCACCGATTCAATTATTATTACTTGGGTAGCAATGATGTATTACTAGATGCCGCTCATTGTTTACGATTTTAAATTAGATTTAAAATTCATTGCCAACGTAATAATAACCTATAGGGTCACACACAAAGAATGCTTGAAGGATTATTTAATTTAAATTGGATTTAAATTAAATTACAGTAATTCGAATTATTTATAATATTAATTATGTATGACTTAATTAATTAGATAAATATTGATATTCGAATTTACTAATATTAATTATGAAATTTATTTGTTAAATATTTAAGTGAGACTTAATTATAATACAAATAGGATTTTCGAATTAATAATAACTCCTAATTAGTTAAGAGTTATAATTCATTTTTCTACTCTCTATATAATATCTCTTGTGTGGCTGATTTTGATATAAGAAAAAAGACTTTTACTAAAACCCTAGCCACCAAGAGAGAAGATGGAGAGAGCGAAAGAAATGAGTTTGTGCTAGTACACATCCAATCCTTGAGTTTAAGCATTCGTGTGGATACCGATAGAGCGTAGATCGCGAGAGCGGGATTCCTGGTGATTGAAAAAGCTTGGATCTCCATTAGTCAACCAATTTGTAAAGCTTCATAAGGTAAACAATCTAATCTACGAATTAAATATATATTTTTCGAATGGATCCTGCGGTGGGTTTCAAAAGTTTTGATTTTTCACGTTTTTATTTACGGTTTCCGTTGTATGTATGTGATCGAAACCCTTCACCATTGTCACCTGATACCGTGCTTGGTTATCCATTTGGATCTCCCAGGTCTGCACCTCCTGCACCCCATGGAATGCTAGATGCTACCGTTCAGGATTCTCTTATCGCTGATTATCATATGACTTTGGGTGGCCTGTCTGAGGCCCGTAATGTTAGGAGTGATCTATTGGATCGACTTACTGCACCAAGGATTGAGGGCGGGTTACTTCCGGCAGGATTAGCTTATAGCATGGACAGGATTGAGGCTACCACCCGAATTACAGCTAGAGGCCATCTTGTAGGTTAGATTGATCCAGCTCTACTTGCGACTATCTTAGACCTCATCACCTCTTTGATGGAGCAGGATAGGGATGTCGTGCATGCCCGCATTTCTTAATCCATAGTAGTGTGCAGAGCCAGAGCGATCAGACAAGAATTTTCATGCAACACCACTTTTGGAGGATTAGCCTATGTTATGAATGATTAGTTTTTAATGACTAGATGATTATCTGTGGTAGTACTTTTGGGATAGAAGCGATCAGATCAAATGATGTAATTCTCTTTCATGTGTTTAGTTGTTGTACCCTAGAACAAATGGTCATGTATATATTCGCTCCTTTCAGTTCAGATCAGTTTTCTTATGATAAGTTCATATTGTTAATTGCACTCTTAACACTTAAAGAATGTCATGAAGTTTATAGAACTTGATAATTTATACTTTACGATCATGTAAGAACCGTACGAGGGAAAAACTTAAGCAAAGTAAGTAAGACAAATATTTAGAGATTCTCAAAAAAAAAATTCCAAGTGTTATGCCCCTACGAGGAATAAGATTTGGGGCAAACCCTGAATGTGATAATCAGGGAGGTCGCAATAAAGATGTAAGGAACCTAGAACATAATGAAGTGGAAAATGAGGATTTTAATGTATAAGATAACCCCAATAATGGGAAAAGGATGAAACATTTCATACTTAGAAAACAGAAATCGAGCAAGTTAGGGAGAACCAGGATGGTACTCCTATGGGGAAATTCATGGACCTGCCTAAACAAAACTTATACTTTTACCCCCAACCACCACCCTGAGGAAGCAATGCGGTCGGAAATTCTTTCAGGACCTTTAAGTCGCTAAACTCTCAAAGTTACAAGGAACAAGCTGGCCCATTCGAGGCAAGAGCCTGGCTAAAGGAAATAGGGGAATCATTTGAGATTCTAAATGATTTACGAAGCACAAAAGACTGTTTTTGCCACTTACCTTCGTAAGAGGGAGGCCACCCGCTAGTGGAAGGCTAAGGAAGATAGAGAAATAGTGTAGAAGTTTTAAAACCATTCCAGAGACGGACAAGTATGATGAATCATGAATCTAGGTTGTGAAAGTCATCAAGGTTCGTCAGAAGGACACGAATCCAGAATGACGGGATGTTTGAAATCAATGCTTATGTTGTGTTGGTTCATGAAATGGTTGTAATAGAAATAAAAATAAAAGACTGAAAAGGGAAGGAGTATAAAGGGATATAAAGGAAAGAGAGTTGAGAAACGATAAGGGAATTAGGTATGTGAAACCCTAAGAAACCCTATCAATAAATATAGAGAAGTGTGTCATCATCAGCGCGATGGTGACTGATCATGAGATAAAAGTCAAGGTTTGAAGGCGTAAGCAATACGTATAATTGATCCCCTTTTAAGTTAAAAGTGTTCGATGAAACTTTGAGATAGACCGATGGATTAATAAGGAAACACGAATGGACTGAGGAGACATGATAATAAGAAATTAGGAAAATGGGATGTAGGAAGTGACCTTCAAGAATGTGAAGTGTATGTAAGACCTGTGACTTGATGCCCAAAATGGGAGGCACCAAGTATAGAAGATATCTCAACATTGAGATGACTGTTGAGATAAACAACAAAAATAAATGAGGATTTAGTAAATAAAAGAAGTTCACGTTGAACACGACCAATATCTTCCAGAACATCCATGTTATAATTACCAAATCAAGCAAGAAAAGTGGATAACCGTTGTTATCTTTTGAAGGCCATATGGATTGACCTCATTTTGGATGAGGATATTATTGTAAAATTAGGCATAGACTATCGAGGTGAGAATGACTGAATAAAATACCCTTATCAGGGATATATGACTTGATTTACCTATAAAAGGATACAAGTACCTTTTTAAAGGTAGAAATAAGGATGGAACCGCGATAACTTGAGATGAACCATGGGGGAATGCATAAAGCTTGGCATTTCACCCTTATTAGGGACATTATGAGTTTGGGTAATACGGAATGAAGGATTAAGGCAACAACAACCTTTAAGGATCAGTGGAGAAATTTTTCAGAAGTATATAGACAATGTTTCTAGTAGTAGTAAATGGTATTTTGATATGCCCTGTATCTAGGGAATACAGGAGGAACGATTCAAGAATAATCTTAGAGGCCTTACAAGGAGAAAGGTAATATTCAAAGTTCTGAAGAATAGAAATTTTGATAAAGGAAATATGACATAATAATAATAATGCCAAGTGGGGCACGTGTTAAGCCATGAGAAAGTATTGATCGAACCAATAAAGGTCGAAATTGTTTAAGGCAATTAGGACACAAGATAAAAGACGTCCTAAGTATGATCAAGAGTTAGTCTTGACAATGTTAACCTCTAAAGACCGAGGCAATAATTTATGAAAAAATGGTGATTTTTTTTTCTCTTCTCACCAAAGCTTAAGGAAGAGCATTTTCACATAAGCAGTGATTGGAAATGAGGTAGAAAATTTAGTTGGAGATCATTTAAAGGACATTGATTATAAGGAACTATTACTATCAGGAAAGGCCAATGAGGTGGCCGATACTCTAAGTATAAGAGAGCAATTATAGGCGCTCATGCCAAAGGAATACAGTGATGATGGTTAAGGACGTGAAGGTTGTATTATAGTGTGAAGGATTGACATTCCTTCTGATGATTGTGCGATACTCAACCGTAATAGTAGTTTGGTAAAGATTTAATTCATGTAATCTCCGTGAGCGGGCTATCTATCTTAGAAGGTCCTATCTAGAGAATAAGCCAGGACCATGTTACGAAAGGACTAAATGAACCTTTAAGCTTCATGTCTCCTAATAAAGACATATGGTTAATAATGGTATTACCCTACTATCGTTGTTTTCATTGAAACTCTTCTGCAATTTTATCTGCTTCATGTCATATGTACGTCAAGTTCAGGAGTGTTCTTCATGAATCATGAACGGTGATCATGTTGCCTCCTTAGAAGAATTCGATACGATAGTTATGGACTCTGTATGGTTAGATATTAAGATTTCATGGAAAACGAATGACTACAGTAGGTCCGTGGTGGACTGTAGTAATGCATCAACGATTCTTTGAATAAGGAGCCGATTACAACCGTGAGAGTTGTATTGCAATGGATGTTGAGATTGGGTACCACTAATCGGGTTATGGTGATGTATAAGGCATCATTGATAGACTAATTAAGTCAATTATCTACCTATTGAATAATTATTCCTTCTTATCAATAGAGAGTCGTATTACTATACGAGGAAGGTTGCGGTGCAAGCATAGAATTCTAGTAACGATGATGTCAAGAATGAAATCCCAGATTTGATTTTCGATGTCGAGGGAGTTTCAAAGGTGATTATGTATAAGCTCGAGCAAGAGCATGGGTCCGTAGAATGATGGACGGAATAGAAAAAATATTTAGGCATGTGAAATGCGATGCTATAATACTTAATGTTGATATATATACTTATATGTTTTGTTCTCCTATGACAAACCTCTATAGTTCAGAGGTAGATTCCAAGCCAGATATTTTGTGGCAGTATTTATTTATATATATACAATTCTCTTCAATTCTTTCTTTTCTCTCCTTTTCATTTCATGTAAGCTGAGAAGAACAACCCTTCCAGAAGGGGAGGTATTGCCGAATGACTATCTATCTGTGTGATGGAAGTCTAGTAGGATACCACATGTTGTTTAATTGCTTGTCAAGTACTAAAGACTGGCCACCTTCTGTACTAACTATGCGATGTAACAAGTGTTCATGATCATAGTGATCTCTCAATAAATTCTTTTACTTCTATATGATGGATCAAGCTTTCGAAGATAAAAGCAGCTAGAAAGGAAGTAGTATCAGTACGGTGGTATTCCGAATCTAACGCGTTCGTGATACTAAGGCTGCCGCGGTTATTAAAAGGTTATAGAACGCTAACGAGCAAAAGTGTAACCAGTATAATATTAGTACGGAGGATAGTAACGATTACGAACTAGAAAAGAGTGGGTATTGAGAAGCGAAAGCTATAATGCTAGAAACTATGATGAGAGTCTGTTCCATAGACTTGAAAGAATTTGGAATGATCACTTAACGTGGATTGAGTTTTCTTACGACAATAGATCATATGTCAGTATCGAGATGTCGCTTTATGAAATCCTTTAGGGAAGGCAATGCCGATCTCCCTTGTTTGAGAATGAAGTTGGAGAGCGCAAGATGCTCTAATCCGAATTGGTCAAAAGGACCAAAGACATAGTGGATCTAATCAGAGGACGGCTGGTAGCAACCCCAGGTTGGACAAAAGAAGTATGCTGATTTGACTCGAAAGGACAAGGAGTATGAAATAGGGGACCTAATGTTGTTAAAGCTATCCCCTTGGAAAGGATTGATGAGCTTCGGAAAGAAAGGAAAGCTAAGTCCACGATTTGTTGGACCCTTGGATATATTAAGATGTATAAAGAAGTTATCAAATGAACTAGCCCTACCCCCGAACCTGCAACAAGTTCGCAATAAGTTCCAAGTATCAAGGTTAAGGAAGTATGATCCAGAGGCGAGACACATATGGGAATATGAACACGTAAACCTGCGACAGACTTAACCTATGTGGAGCAACCAGTGATCCTTATGAATCAAAATGGAACAAGTGCGTAGGAACATGGTTATCAAACTAGTTAGAGTTTGGTGGTAGAACCACCATGTGGGAAAATTGACTTGGGAGTTAGAAAGTGCAATGCTAGAAAAGTATCCCCAACTGTTTTCAATCTGATTCCGGGACGGAATACTTTTAAAGAGGGGAGACTGTAATAACCCCAATTTTTGGAAATTTTTGAAACCTTGATGAATAGTAACTTTTGCTAACTATGCTGATTAAGGAAAATTATCAGACCACGCTATATAGGAGTACTGTTATGGAAATTCTAAGATCGTATTAGTATTCCATAAAGTAAATGAGTGTATATAAAGGTCGTTAGAATTCGAATTCGGACACTTTATTTTTTTCCCGAAAATCCACCAGATGCCGAAAGAATTGAGTATAAGGTAACATGATTAAAAGGATTTAAATTCAAGGATTATAAGAGAGGATCATAAAAGGAAAATAAAATATTGAGAAACGTTAGGGGAACCCAAGTAATAAGATCCCGGATATGATCCCTCAAACGACGAACGAGAACGAAAGTTAAGCGAACCGTATAAAAGATAAGCGGTCATTAGCCAAGTAATTAAGGGTTAATCAAAGAGGTTAGTGGATGATGATTTCATCACACCAACAAGGAGATGACATGTGTTAACTTGATGACACAAGCATGGTGACATAAGCATGACAAGAAGAAGGGTGTTGTTGGTTGATTCTTGGCCATGCAAAATTTACCATGGTAAAAATTTAATCAATTGCCAAGACAAAAAGAAGAAGCAACCAAACATAATTCATAAAACAAAAAGAAGAGAAGTTGACTTACTCTCTCAAGAACAAGCTCTCGGCCTTCTTCCTTTTTCAAGAGGAAAAATTCCAAAAATAAAGATCCAAGCTTTATTAAATTGCAAGATTAAGCTTTGGTAAGGACTTTCAAGGGCTATTTCAAGCTTCTTAGTTACTTCTACTCACCAACGAAGGTAAAACCTAATACCCTAAGCTTTACTTTGAATTTTTAGGAGTGGTTTTGATTGTCATAGTAGATGAGAAGCATGATGCTTTTGTGTTTCAAGTTTGGTTGGGTTTGTAGTGATTTGGATGATTGAATCTTGTTTATAGTTAATGAAACTTAATTATAGTTAGTAGTTCATGTTTATGGTTTAATGAATTGGAAAATCTTGAGGTTTGGGGCTGATTAGTAAGGTTTGGATGAGGGTTGGTTGTATTGTTGGTTGTGAGTTGAATTGTGGTTGTTTGGAGTGGTTTAAAACTTGGTAATCGCGTAAACATAGCCGTCGTAATGCCCGTTTTCATATAACTGCTTGTTCTTAGTGTTCGGGACAGAGATCTAACTGTTAAATCTGTGAGTTTGCCATGTTTAGCTATATTGTGTCGTAAGCTTCGTTTTGATATGTGGTTCGCTTGAATCCGATGTACGGTTTAGGAGAAACGACCGTATTAAGTAACGACATTTCGCGAACGAACCATTTCCCCTCGCCTTACTTTGAAACCTTGGTTAAGGTCCTTAAATAACTAATTGGAGTACAAAACAATTATGTAAGGTGGGATAGGCAGTTGGTAGAGTATTCGCGAAAGAGTCGCCATAAAATTCATATCGGTTAATTTATTAAAATTGGTAGAGCCGAGGGTACGCGAGCGATTAACGCAAAACGTCAAGCGTATAAGCGACCGTTAGGGTATGAGTGAGTTTGACTAGTTTCTTAAGCGACTGTGGTCTAATTCCGGCTTATATTGTTGTTCATAGGTTACCGGACCCACTCTAAGCTTAAGTCTACCCCGGAACACTCAGGCAAGTTTTCTACCCGTTATACTGTTGTTGTAATGTAAATATATTGATGCATTATCTTGAGATAAGTGCATGACTGTTATTAGAAAATTTTGCGATATATTAGAGCATGTTGATATGGTATATATATGCATGTTGTGAAATCTTGATATTCTATTATCAATTCAAATGCTTATAAACTGCATAATAGCTATGCTAGAGATAAGCAGTACTTGCGTATACCCTTAGTATATGGGACCCAGAGGTGAACATTTTACTAAACCGGGAGTCGATGTTCTAGAGTATAATATATGTATATTTATATATATATATAGTTCTCTATAACTATTAATCGAATAAGGTATATTTGATGGTTTTGAATAATAATCAAACTTATTTTCGATTATTCAAATAGGGATCGTACTTTCGTATAAGTATATCTTTTGTTATTTATTATTCGTTTCAAGTATGAGTTTTAAAAAACTTCTACCTCAATTATTTTATAAAGATTATCCTTATGGGAATATTATTTAAATAATATTTTCCAGATATTTTTTAACATATCGGGAATGATTTATTTTATTAAATCATCATTACTCTAAATATTCTTTAAAATGTTTTCGAGTCTTCAAAATGATTTTAAAAGTTAGAGCGGATCCCAAAACTCATTTTTAGATTTAAGATCTTCCTTTCGAAGGGGATTTAAATACTCGCTCAAAACCTGAGGGATCCGGCTCTGTGGTGTATTTTATATTCGGAACAAGGTTGCTGTTTTGAGAAAACATTTTGATTACTTGCCCAACGTTCGGGAAGTAAGTCCATCTATTTGAGTCGGCATAAGCAACATGGGCTCAGTGGGCGTCCATGAATGTGTAAGTGGCTCAGTGGGAGTCCATCAATACGTAAGTGGCTGAGTGGCAGTCCAGCATAGGTCCTAATGCGGCCAGGGTGATGACCAGTGGGGAATTCACCCCTGTACTAGTAGAAAAGGTTACTTAATGGGTATCTTTGACTGATCAGCAAGATATCAGGTTTATGCCAAAATTCTCTTCTTTCCAAATTCATTGGATATGACAACTCTGTTTATACTTTTCATGACATAGGTTTTCAAGGAATGTATGAGATATATATATAGGTGTATATATATATATATCGGGACTTAATGAAGTATCTCGTAACTTCATTTCTTTTGAATGATATTTCAAAGATTGAATTTATTCAAGTCTTATCTTGTAGTCTCATCTATGTGATGAACTTTTAAAACTGATTATACCTTGAACGGTGGTAGTTCAAGTCGTATTCAAAAAAGATATAAGTATATTGGAGTATCTAGTAACTTCATCTTTTCAACTTATATCTAGTAAATGATTATCTTATGCATGACAAAGATTTTCAGAAAAACATTGAGACAAGGTTAGATATATGAGATCACCTTGTAACGATATTTTTATACAGATATAAACTGGAACTCCGTGTATATTATGCATTGAAGAGGACTTCCAAGATTTTGAAAAGTATATATACATATGTACTGAATATTTTGCAAATTGGTCGCGTTAAGATATCAAACTTGGTTCATATCTGCTTGACCAAGACTTTCATGGTTATTATGATGAGAATTCTCATATATTGTTAATCATTATACATATTATTTTGGTGGGCTTGTTGCTCACCCTTGCTTTTTCTTTCATCACACAACAACAGATAAACAAAATGAACATGACTAAGCTCCCAATTCGCAAGCGGATAGGAAATATTCCGCAGTTTCCTGTAGGCGTTGATGACACTGTACCTGAGGTAGGAACTACCAATAGGCCTGGTTTTCAACTGTTAATGTACCAGAGTGATGTATATTTATGAACTACAATAATGGCAAAGAAATATAAATTTATTCAGAAACCCTTTTGAGGTATAATGACTTGTAATTGTGGAATAAAATGACTTATGTTATGTTTGGTATTCATCTCTGAGACTATAACTTGTGGTGTTTGTGTATAGTGTGGGGTCACAGTACGCACTAGTTGGTTGTTTATTTAGATTGAGTGTTATTAAGGGAAATGGAACTCATGACGACCCAGATCCCCGACCCCGGATTTGGGGGTGTTACAGTATCAGAGCTAAGGTTTAGATTCCCTGAACAGTCCATATAGGTTATCAGATATATATATATAGGAAATACGAGAGTGTAAATAGATATTACTCGAGTAAGTCGATAATATTTTCCTTCGTACATATTGTTTCTCAGCAAAGGATGCATTCATCTTTGTCCTCGGCGCCATCTGACACTGTAGCATTCTCTGTGTACGCTGACTTGAGGCTCCAGTTTGATAGGCTCCAAGGGAAGTACGACCGACTTATGGAGTGACTAGATGTAGCTTTTCAGGATGATACTCGGCTTAAGGAGGAACCTAAGGCCCAGTTGATTGCAAGACTCGATTCCTTGACGCAGTTTGTTAAAACTAAGCTTAGAGAGATGCCAACATACTGTGACCTCAGCAGCCAATACACCATCCAGATGGTAGCAGATGAACTTTAGGGCATTGTGAAGGTACTTCAAGGAGAGCAGTGGGAAGAGATCCCGATAGCTCGAGATGTTAACAATGAGACCTAGGTAGATGACTGTTAGGCCTAGGAGCCAGACTTCCTATTCCCTTTCCGGTTGGCTACCCTTTATGTTGATTGTATTTCTCGAACTATGTAGCTTCTTTATTTCCTTTCAGAACTATGATGTCGTTGACCTTTAAAATTCGAACCTTATTTGGTTGTGTTGTAAGATAAACCTTGTTTTAATAATTAATGTGATATCATTTCATTTCATTATCGTTTCATTTCGTTATCGTTTCATTTCAGCTTCGCTTTCATTTCTAGAATTGTATATCACCTCATTGGCTAATAATTGAAACCCGGATGCATGTGACCCCCTAAAATTTCGTAGCACCTTGGCTTTGAAATGATTTCCATACTCCTAACTATTTTGTCAAAACTTTTATTTCAGAATCATGCTTGTGATTATCACAATTGTTCCAAGCTTACTTATGCACTTCTGTTGTCCCAATTTTACCTATCTTTTTCTGCTTTCCTGCTCATAATCATGTATAACCCTGTTAAAATATAAGATCATGTGATCAAATTTACCCTATGATAACCTAGATTTGAAATATCTGTCATAATCATACTTGCTTATTACCAATTTTCTTTTCAGAAATATGCCTCCTAAAAAGGCAAAGCAAACCAGTACTGCTTCTGCAACCGACCCCAATATCCTTCGAATATTGGAAACTCTGCAACAACAGACTAATGCAATTGCTCAACAATAACAAACTCTTCAACAACAATTCCAACAAAAACAATTTTGAAACCAAGAGAAACATGATCAACACCAACATCAACCAAATCCATAGAGCAACCTCAACAAATTGTGACTTTCAAAACTTTCCAGAATGTGAACCCTCCAGCTTTTCATGATACCACTGATCCAGTAGTATCCAACACTTAGATAAGAGAAATAGAGAGATCTTTCGAATTGGTTCGACTAGGGGAAGAACAGAAGACCGTATATGCCACGTATTTCTTAAAAGGGGAAGCGATCTATTGGTGGGATTCAGTCAGAGCTTTGGAAGAAGTTCAACCAGTTACTTGGACTAGGTTTAAGGAGTTATTTTTGGAAAAATATTACCCTCGGTATATGCAGAAACAGATGGAGATGAAATTCTTAGAATTGAAACAAGGAATTGTAACACCCCCAAATCCGGGGTCGGGGATCCGGGTTGTCACGAGTTCCATTTCCCTTAATAACACCCAATCTTAATAATTAATCAACTACTCTGTACTGTGACCCCACAATAAACACACACACCACACGTTATAGTCTCAGAGATGAACATCCAAAAATAATCACAAGTCATTTTATTCCACAATTATCTGCCAATACACCTTAAAAGGTTTTCTGAATAAATTTACATTTTCTTTGCCATTATTACAATTCATAAGTATACATAAATCTGGTACATCAAAAGTTGAAGCCTAGTCTATTGGTAGTTCCCACCTTATCTACAGCGACTTCAATGCCTATAGGAAGCTGCAGAACGTTTCCTATCCGCTCGCGAATTGGGAGCTTGGTCCTGTTCATCTTGTCTATCTGATGTTGTGTGATGAAAGAAGAAAGCAAGGGTGAGCAGCAAGCCCACCAAAATAATATGTATAATAATTTAAAATATATGAGCCTTCTCATAGTACTCATGAAAGTCTTTGTCAAAAGAAATGAACCAAGTTTGATATCTTAATGCGATGAAGTCGCAAAATATTAAGTATATATACATATATACTTTTCAAAATCTTGGAAGTCCTCTTCCATGCATAATATACACAGAGTTCCAGTGTATAACTGTATAAAAATATCGTTGCAAGGTGATCTCATATATCTAACCTTGTCTCAACGTTTTTCTGAAAATCTTTGTCATGCATAAGATAATCATTTACTAGATATAAGTTTAAAAGATGAAGTTACAAGATACTCCAATATACTTATATCTTTTCCAAATACTACTTGAACTACCACCGTTCAAGTTATAATTAGTTTCAAAAGTTCATCACGTAGATGAGACTACAAGACCAGATTTGAATAGATTAAATCTTTAAAATATCATCAAAATAAAATTAAGTTACGAGATACTTCATTTGATGCAAACATCATTTTGAAAACTTGACCCTGCCAACACTCAACAATCGCCCAACCGTAGCCTTTCTATCGAAGTGCTCTGGGTAGTGTTGCAGAAATATCCAATTGGATGATGAACTCATTACGGGAGTTTGCCGCGCCAGGAAGACCACTTACGATGATCAGTCGTAGTAGTACAACCCCACCATTTTCTACATGTAGAGGAGAACCTGTCGGATTTACTTGTCAACCGAACACTGAACTCCTAAGGAATGGACCGCCTTAGCGGAACTTCCAGGCCATTTGGGCCAATATAATAAGGCTGGGCCGGCGCCACTCGACCACTTACGCCACTCCTAGTTCAGATGAAATCCATGACTCTGAAACATAAAGCTCGTTCCCCCTTTCCCCAAGTAGAAAATTGTTGATACGGCTCCACCAAGAAGTCGTATCTAGCTGGAAAGGAGAACTCACCGATATTTCCCAGGCGATGCCTGTTAATGGATTAACTTGTTCTAAGAATTTTACTTCCCGAATGTTGGGTAAGTAATCGATTCATTTAACAAAACAACAACCTTGTTGCGAACATAAAACACACCACAGAGCCGGATCCCTCAGGTTTTGAGCGAGTATTTAAATCCCCTTCAAAAGGAGGATCTTAAATATAAAAATGAGTTTTGTGATCCGCTCTAACTTTTAAAAATCATTTTGAAGACTCGTAAAATATTTTTAAGAATGTCTGGAGTGATGCTGATTTAACAAAATAAATCAGTCCCAATATATTCGAAAATATCTGAATATTATTATTTAAATAATATTTCCATAAAGAATAATCTTTATAAAAAAATAATTGAAGTAGAAGTTTTAAAACTTATACTTGAAATGAATATTAAATAACTAAAGATATACCTATACGAAAGTACTATCTTTATTTGAATAATCAAAAGTGAGTTTGATTATCGACACCTTATTCTTTAATAAAATAAAGAATATATCTCAGCAAATAATCGGAGTCATAGATCCTCAAATGAATATTCAAATAATATTCAATAAATAAAATAAGCTGAGTCATAAGCCCTCGAATGAATATTCGAAATAATATTCAATAGATAAATAAGCTGAGTCATAAGCCCTCGAATGAATATTATAAATAATATTCATTAAATAAAATAAAGGAGTCATACATCCTCAAATGAATATCCAAGTAATATTCAATAAATAATATAAAGGAGTCATAAGTCCTCGAATGAATATTCAAGATAATATTCATTAATAAAATAAAGTTATCGAATAAACCTTATTCGATTAATAGTTTTGAAAACTATAACCATATATATATATAAATATATATATATATATATATATATATATATATATATATATATAAAATCTACTCGGGATCCTCGACTCCCGGTTTTAGAAAATGTTTTCACCTTTGGGTCCCTATACTAAGGGTATATGCAAATTACCGTTATTCTCTAGCATAGGTATTATCAACTGAACCAACAGATATATATGGCAAGAATACGAAACAGGCATGCATATATATACCATATCAGCATGCTTCAATATATCACAAAATTTGCTAATTAACCAACATGCATCTATCACAAGATAATGCATATACATATATACATCACAACAACAGTATAACGGGTAAAAAACTTGCCTGAGCGAATGGGGGTGATAAAAGGCTCGGGACGAGTCTGATAACCTATAAACAACAAGTAAGTTGGAATTAAACCAAAGTCACTTGTAAATCTATACTCTAACTACCTTAGACTCTAACGCTCGCTTTTCGCTTACTGATTCTCTTAAGTCACTCGAGTACCCTCGGCTCCACCATTTTTTATAATTTAACCATTACAAGTTTTAAGGCGATTCCTTCGCGAGTGTCTTACCAACTGCCTAACACTCTTACCATAATTGTTTCATACACTAATTAACCCATTTTGGTCTTTAACCTATGTTTCAAAGTAAGGCGAGGGGAAAAATTTCGTTCGCGAAATGCCGTTACTTAAAACGGTCGTTTCTCCTAAACCGTACATCGGAATCAAACGAACTACATATCAAAACGAAGCTCGTAACATGAACTATCTAAACATGGCAATGGTCATAATCTAGCAGGGAGTTCTCGGGTCCAAATGTTATGAACAAATGCAGTCTAAAGTAAATCGGACATTACGACGGCTATGTTTACGCGATTACCAATGTTTAAACTACTCCAATTAACCACCAACCAACTCATAACCATCAATACAACAAAACTTCACCTAAACCATACCACATCAGTCCATAATATCCAAGGTTTTCAACTCAAACAACCACAATCAAGACCTATGAACTATAATCAAGCTTCAATTACCAAAACACTTCCAAATCAAACCAAACTACTAATAATCACAATCCATGCTTCTCATTTCACAAAACCAACCATTAAACTTATTAACAAATAAAGTAAAGGCTAGGGTTTGAAGTTTATACCTTCCTTGGGAGGTGTTAAGTTGCTAGAAAGCCTTAGGGAGCCTCCTACAAGCTTGATCTTTCCAAAGAAATCAAGAACACAAAGTTAGGCTTTGAAGTTTCTAAAAGTCCGATTTAAAGAAATGTAAAAATGAGGGTCTTACCATGATTATTTGGACGAGACTTGTGAACAAGAGTTGTAGGCCATCTCAATACCTTTCCAATGAGCTATAGAACACAATATTTGAGTGAGAAATGAAGGAGATACAGCAGTTTTAGTGTGCTGGTTCTGTTTTGGCCGAGAGCAATGGAAATGGGGGAGGAAATGCTTTTGCTTTCTTGTGTTGGTGGAATAATGTGGTGGATAATGATGGGTTGTCTTGATATTTTGCTAGGTTAATAATAAACAAAGGAGTTAGTGGAAGATGATCTCACCATTTGCCATGTGTTGGTGATTTGTGGTGAGATGAGATCATCCCTATTTAACTATATAATTAACTAGCCATTCCTTCCTAACTATCACTTGGTTTCTTGTTTGATCAACCATCCACTTGCCTTGCCACTTGCAAAGGTATTTACAAGAGTCGTTATTCATTTCTTTGTCCGGTTATCACTCAATCTCATTGATCGCTTGGTTAAATACCTTAATGGTTTTATTGATAAAATCTTCTTGGTATTTTTAATACCTAAATTAATTCTCCTTTATAATCCTTGAATTTAAAATCCTTCATCTTAATATTAATTCCTTAAATCCCTTTATGTCTGGTGGAAATCTCGGGGAAAAATAAAAGTGCTCGTTTTCAAAATCCGACAGCTTTTACATACACTTATTTTCTTTATGGAATACTAATACGATCTTAGAATTTCCATAACAGTACTCCTATATATCGTGGTCTGATAATTTTTCTTAATCAGCATTGTCAGCAAAAGTTACTATTCATCCGGGTTTCAAAAATCTCCAAAAATTGGGGTTATTACAGTCTCCCCTCCTTAAAAGGATTCCGTCCCGGAATCAGATAGAAAACAGTTGGGGATGCTTTTCTAGCATTGTGCCTTCTAACTCTCTAGTCAATTTTCCACATTATGGTTCTACCACCAAACTCTGACTAGTTTGATAACCCTTCTCCTAAGCACTTGTCCCTTTTCGATCTATAACCCTTCCTGGTTGCTCCATATAGGTTACGTCTGGTTGCATGTCTATGCGCTCATATGCCCCTATTTATCTGGCATCCGAATTACATTTTCTTAACATTGATACGTGGAACACGTTATGAACTTGCTACATATTCGGGGGTAGGGCTAGCTCATATGCTATCTTCCCAATATGTCTTAATATATCCAAGGGTCCAACAATTCGTGGACTTAGCTTCCCTTTCTTTCCGAACCTCATCCTTCCTTTCCAAGGTAATACCTATAACAACACTAGGTCACCCACTTCCTATTCCTTGTCCTTTCGTGTCAAATCAACATACTTCGTGTTCCCATCTTGGGCTACTACCAGCCGTCCTCTGATTAAAATCTATTATATCCTTGATCCTTTGGACTACTGCGGGTCCGAGCATCTTGCGCTCTACAACTTCATCCTAACATAAGGGAGATCGACATTGTCTTCCCTCAAGGATCTCATAAGGCGATATCTCAATACTGACATATGATCTATTATCGTAAGAAAACTCAATCCGTGTTAAGTGATCATTCCAAATTCTTTCAAGTCTATTGCACAGACTCTCATTATAGCTTTTAACATTAGAGCTTTTGCTTCTCAATACCCATTCTTTTCCAGTTCGTAATCGCTACTACCTTCTGTTCCTAATATTATACTGGTTATACTTTTGCTCGTTAGCGTTCTATAACCTTTTAATAACCATGCCAACCTTAGTATCACGAATGTGTTTCCATTCCGAATACTACCACAACTTTATTACTCCTTTTTCAGCTGTTTCTATTTTCGAAAGCTTAATCCTTCATATAGAAGTAAAAGAATTTATTGAGAGATCACTATGATCATGAACACTTGTTATATCGCATAGTTAGTACAGAAGGTGGCCAGCCTTTAGTACTTGACAAGCAATTAAATAATAGATGGTATCCTACTAGGCTTCTATCACACAGATAGATAGTCATTCGGCAATACCTCCCCTTTTTGGAAGGGTTGTTCTTCTCAGCTTACATGAAATGAAAAGAAGAGAAAAAAACGAATTGAAGAGAATTGTATATATGAAAAAATATACTGCCACAAAATATCTGGTTTGGAACCTACCTCTGAACTATAGAGGTTTGTCATAGGAGAACAAAACATATATGTATTTATATCAACATCAAGTATTATAGCATCGCATTTCACATGCCTAAATATTTTCGCCATTCCGTCCATCATTCTATGGACCCATGCTCTTCCTCGAGCTTATACACAATCACCTTTGAAACTCCCTCGATATCGAAAATCGAATCTGGGATCTCATTCTAGACCTCATCGTTACTAGAATCCATTTCTATACCGCAACCTTCTTCGTATGGATAATACTACTCTTTATCGATAAGAAGGAATAAATATATCATAGGTAGATAATCGACTTAATTAGTCTATCAATGATAACTTATACACCACCACGACCCGATTAGTGGTACTTACTCTCAACATCCATTCCAATACAACTCTCACGGTTGTAAGTAATCAGCTCATTACTCTCAGAATCATTCCTCATTACTATGGCCCACCGTTGACCTACTGTAGTCATTCGTTTTCCATGAAGTTTTAATAGCTAACCATACGGAGTCCATTCATATCATATCAAATTCTTCTAAGGAGGTAACATGATCACCGTTCTTGATTCATGAAGAACACTCCTGATCCTGACGTACATTCATGACGTGAAGCAGATAAAATTGCAGAAGAGTTTCAATGAAAGCAATGATAGCAGGTTAATACCATTCTTAATCATATGCCTTCAATAGAAGACTTAACTCAAAGGTTTGTTTAGTCCTTTTTTTGAAACATGATCCAGACTCATTCTCAAGATAGTATCTCCTGAGATAGATAGCCCGCTCATGGCGATTACACGAATTAAACCTTTACCAACTACTATTACGGTTGGGTATTGCACAGTCATCAGAAGGAATGTCAATCTTCCAAACCATAATACAACCTTCATAGCTTTAACCATCATCACTATATTCCTTTGGCACAAGCGCCTATAATTATCCTCTTACCTTTAAAGTGCCGGCCACCTCTTTGGCCTTTCCTGATAGTAAAATTTCCTTACAGTCAATGTCATTTTAACCACCTCCAAATAAATTTTCTACCTTATTTCAATCACAGCTTATGTGAAAATGCTTTTCTTTAATATCTGATGAGTAAATAAAAAAAATATCACCATTTTTCCATAAGTTATTGCCTCAATCTTTAGAGGTTAATCACTGTCACGACTGACTCTCAATCATACTTAGAACATCTTTTATCTTAGGTCCTAATTGCCCTGAACAATTTCGACCTTTACTGGTTCGATCCATACTTTCTCGTGGTTTAACACGTGCCCCACTTGGCATCATTATAATTATGTCATATTTCCTTTATCAACATTTTTATTCTTGAGAATTTCGAATATTTCCTTTCTCCTTGTAAAACCTCTAAGGTTATCCTTCAATCGTTCCTCCTGTATTCCCTATATACAGGGCATATCAAAATACCATTTACTAATACTAGAACCATTGTCTATATACTTCTGAAAAATTTCTCCACTGATCCTTAAAGGTTATTATTACCTTGATCCTTTCCAATTCATACTGTCAAAACTCATACTATCCCTATTAAGGGTGAAATTCCAACCTTTATGCATTCCCCTAGGATTCGTTTTAAGTTACCGATGTTCTATCCTTAATTCCACCTTTAAAAAGGTACAAACATCCTTCCATGGATAAATAAAGTCATATATCCCTGATAAGGGTATCTTATTCAACCATTTCCACCTCGATAGTCTATACCAAATTTCACAATAGCATCCTTATTCAAGTTAAGGTCAATCCACATGGCCTCCAAAAGATAAAAATGGTTATCCGCTTTTCTTTCCTGATTTGGTAATGATCACATGGATGATCTGGAAGATATTGGTCGTGTTCAACATGAACTTCTTCTTAATAAATCCTTATTTACTTTTGTTGTTTATCTCAACATTCATCTCAATGTTGGGATATCTTTCATACCTGGCGTCTCCCTTCCTGGGTATCAAGCCACCGGTCTTACACTTCACATTCTTGAAGGTCACTTTCTTCATCCAATTTTCCTAATTTCTTACTTCCTTGTCTCCTCAGTCTATCCGCGTCTCAATATTTATCCTTCGAACTATCTCAAGGTTTCCTCAAATCCTCCCAACTTACAGGGGATAAAATATATTTATCTCTTATGACTTCAACCATCAATTTAACTCATGGTAAATCACCCTCATCCTGACGATTACATACTTTTCTATTTCTATTGCTACGAGTCTTTAGGGTTTCCTCATACCCAACTTCCTTATCATTCCTCAAACTCTATTGCCTTTATATTCCTTTCCACTTCAGTTTCTTTTTATTTTCCTTTCTTTTATCATTATTTCATGAACCAACACAACATAAGCATTGATTTCAAATATCCCGTCATTCTGGATTCGTGTCCTCAGAACGAATCTTGATAACTTTTACAACTTAGATTCATAATTCATCATACTCATCCGCTTTTGTTCTAGCTCCAAAGCTTTTACACTACCTCCATAACCTTGGGAAGTACTTTCCCGAAAATAATTGTCTGAACTTAAATCAGTTTATTATAATCTCTTGCTCCGTGCCTTCCTTGGCCTTTCACCAGCGGGTGGCCTCTCTCTTAGGAGGGTAAGTGACAAAAATAGTCTTTTGTGATTCGTCAATCATTTAGAATCTCAAATGATTCCCGTATTTCCTTTAGCCAGGCTCTTGCCTCGACTGGGTCAGCTTGTTCCTTGGAACTCTGAGAGCTTAGCGACTTAAAGGTCCTGAAAGAATTTCTCACCGCATTGTTTCCTCAGGGTGGTGGTTGGGGATAATAGTCCAAGTTCTGTCTAGACTGGTCCATAAATTGTCGTATAGGAGTACCATGTCGGGTCTCCTTTCCTTACTCGACTTTCTGTTTCCTTAGTATGAAATGTTTCAACCTTCTCCCATAATCGGGGTTATCTTATACATTAAAAATCTTGTTTTCCACTCTATTATGTTATGGGTTCTTTCTTTCTTGATGGCAACCTCCTTGACTATCACATTCAGGGTTTGCCCTAAATCTTATTCCTCAAACTATGGCTCTCATCTAAGTTCTCATCCTTAAGCTCTTGAACTTTTGGAACCCAATTTCTGTAGGAACACCTCACTATCCCCTTATCATCTTTCTCGGTGTGGATCTCTTCTCCAGTCATTGACTCTCTGCCTTCATTCATCACTTTTTCTGGCACAATATGTTCTTTTCCAAAAATTCGGTTTGTATTGCAATCTCAAACAGCTTTTCGGTACCGGCTCCGGTTACCTTCACTTCTATTCCCATTTTCTCAAAATCTCTTATAAACTATCCCAAAGACATTATCATCTTGGGTCTCTCCTTTTTACTAAGGGCATCAACCACCACATTGGCTTTCCCCGAATGATAAAGAATCTCCCAATCATAATTCTTGATTAGCTCTAACCGCCTCCTCTGGCATATGTTGAGCTCTTTCTACGTAAAAATGTACTAGAGCTCCTATGGTTTGTGTAAATCTTGCACTTCTCTCCATACAAGTAGTGCCTCCAATCTTTAGGGAAAAACTATTGCCACGAGCCCAAGCTCATGGGTGGGGATATCGAATTTTATATTCCCTTAATTGTCTTGACGCGTACGCGATTACCTTGCCGTGCTGTATATGAAGCACCCTAATTCCTTATGCGAAGCGTCACTACACATCACAAAATCTCATTTTCCATCCGGCAACGCCAACATAGGGAACGTCACCAACCTTTGCTTCGGTTCTTAAAAGTTGTTCTTGCATTTCTCTGTCCATTCGAACTTCTCAGTCTTACGAGTAAGCCGTGTTAAAGGGGCTACTATCTTTACAAACTTGAACGAACCTCCGGTAGTGACCGGCCAATCCTACCTCTGGTAGTTTCCCTAACCATGGTCATCAATTCCTCAGTGGTCCTTTATTCATTCTTGTCAGGATCCTCCACGGGATCCTCCTCAGCAACAATCCCTTCTAGGACAACATCCTCAACCGCTACATCCTCAATATGAACATCATCCGGTCCTGCGTTAGGACGCTTTATCGGATCCACAATCCGATCTCCAATTAGTAATAAAACATCATCGCGTTGTTGCTCCTCAACCTCAGGGTTCGGAGTCCCGCTACCATATACGATAACGAACTACTCTTCTATCACGATATTTATAAGGGTTCCCATAAGGGTTTTAACTGTCAGTACTACGTTAGGTAGCCCGACTATGAACTTGGCATGAGTTCTTATTATCTTAGTTATTATCTTAACGTCACATCATCTCTGAGGTTTATAACGCTTAGCTCTGATACCACTTCTGTAACACCCCCAAATCCGGGGTCGGGGATCCGGGTTGTCACGAGTTCCATTTCCCTTAATAACACCCAATCTTAATAATTAATCAACTACTCTGTACTGTGACCCCACAATAAACACACACACCACACGTTATAGTCTCAGAGATGAACATCCAAAAATAATCACAAGTCATTTTATTCCACAATTATCTGCCAATACACCTTAAAAGGTTTTCTGAATAAATTTACATTTTCTTTGCCATTATTACAATTCATAAGTATACATAAATCTTGTACATCAAAAGTTGAAGCCTAGTCTATTGGTAGTTCCCACCTTAGCTGCAGCGACTTCAATGCCTATAGGAAGCTGCAGAACATTTTCTATCCGCTCGCGAATTGGGAGCTTGGTCCTGTTCATCTTGTCTATCTGATGTTGTGTGATGAAAGAAGAAAGCAAGGGTGAGCAGCAAGCCCACCAAAATAATATGTATAATAATTTACAATATATGAGCCTTCTCATAGTACTCATGAAAGTCTTGGTCAAAAGAAATGAACCAAGTTTGATATCTTAATGCGATGAAGTCGCAAAATATTAAGTATATATACATATATACTTTTCAAAATCTTGGAAGTCCTCTTCCATGCATAATATACACAGAGTTCCAGTGTATAACTGTATAAAAATATCGTTGCAAGGTGATCTCATATATCTAACCTTGTCTCAACATTTTTCTGAAAATCTTTGTCATGCATAAGATAATCATTTACTAGATATAAGTTTAAAAGATGAAGTTACAAGATACTCCAATATACTTATATCTTTTCCAAATACTACTTGAACTACCACCGTTCAAGTTATAATTAGTTTCAAAAGTTCATCACGTAGATGAGACTACAAGACCAGATTTGAATAGATTAAATCTTTAAAATATCATCAAAATAAAATGAAGTTACGAGATACTTCATTTGATGCAAACATCATTTTGAAAACTTGACCCTGCCAACACTCAACAATCGCCCAACCGTAGCCTTTCTATCGAAGTGTTCTGGGTAGTGTTGCAAAAATATCCAATTGGATGATGAACTCATTACGGGAGTTTGCCGTGCCAGGAAGACCACTTACGATGATCAGTCGTAGTAGTGCAACCCCACCATTTTCTACATGTAGAGGAGAACCTGTCTGATTTACTTGTCAACCGAACACTGAACTCCTAAGGAATGGACCGCCTTAGCGGAACTTCCAGGCCATTTGGGCCAATATAATAAGGCTGGGCCGGCGCCACTCGACCACTTACGCCACTCCTAGTTCAGATGAAATCCATGACTCTGAAACATAAAACACACCACAGAGCCGGAAATGGGGGAGGAAATGCTTTTGCTTTCTTGTGTTGGTGGAATAATGTGGTGGATAATGATGGGTTGTCTTGATATTTTGCTAGGTTAATAATAAACAAAGGAGTTAGTGGAAGATGATCTCACCATTTGCCATGTGTTGGTGATTTGTGGTGAGATGAGATCATCCCTATTTAACTATATAATTAACTAGCCATTCCTTCCTAACTATCACTTGGTTTCTTGTTTGATCAACCATCCACTTGCCTTGCCACTTACAAAGGTATTTACAAGAGTCGTTATTCATTTCTTTGTCCGGTTATCACTCAATCTCATTGATCGCTTGGTTAAATACCTTAATGGTTTTATTGATAAAATCTTCTTGGTATTTTTAATACCTAAATTAATTCTCCTTTATAATCCTTGAATTTAAAATCCTTCATCTTAATATTAATTCCTTAAATCCCTTAATGTCTGGTGGAAATCTCGGGGAAAAATAAAAGTGCTTATTTTCAAAATCCGACAGCTTTTACATACACTTATTTTCTTTATGGAATACTAATACGATCTTAGAATTTCCATAACAGTACTCCTATATATCGTGGTCTGATAATTTTTCTTAATCAGCATTGTCAGCAAAAGT
This sequence comes from Apium graveolens, assembly GCF_009905375.1. Lineage (NCBI taxonomy): Eukaryota > Viridiplantae > Streptophyta > Magnoliopsida > Apiales > Apiaceae > Apium > Apium graveolens. Next base: position 148,811,091 of record NC_133650.1, read on the forward strand.
TACTATTCATCCGGGTTTCAAAAATCTCCAAAAATTGGGGTTATTACAGGAAGTATGACAGTCTTGGAATATGAGAAGAAGTTTACAGAAATGTCAAGATTTATGACCAAGTATGTGGGATCTGATGAAGAGAAGGCTCAGAGTTTTCAACAAGGGCTCGAATATTGGATTCGAGATAGAGTGTCATTGTTTGAGATTGGTACCTACGCTGGGGTAGTTCAGAAGGCGTCATTGATTGAAAGTAAATGAGTACAATCCAAAAGGAAAGAGATAATAAGAAGAGGAAAGTGTTTCATCAGAAGGAGATGTCAGAATCAGGGTACCAGCAAGATAGAAATATGAAGAGAATTGGATTCCAGAAAGGACGAAATGCACAGAAGAAAGGGGAAGTGAGAAAGAGACAAGACAATAAAGGAAACCATCAGCAGAATCAGGGTCAAGCGAATGATGACAAACAGCCCAGGGTCGAATGTATGCATTGTGGGAAGAAGCATTCGGGAATTTGCAACAAGCTCAACATGACATGTTATCGATGTAATCAGAAGGGACATTCGGCCAATGAGTATAAGGTACAGAAACCTGGAGTAACATGCTACAAGTGCGGAAAAGTTGGACATATCGCCAAGGAGTGCAGGTCAACTGAATTAATCAAAAGCATGATGTATATAACAAGCACTAGCACCGCAGCAGCACCAAAAATGTTGGCGTTACCTCCACCACCTATAGTGACTCCAAAAGCATCAACAAGGACTTTTAATCTAAAAATGAAGGATGCTGTTCAGAATTCCGAGGTGATAGCAGGTAAGCTTTCGATAAACAATGTTGAAGCTAAAGTATTGATTGATTCAGGATCTACAAAGTCTTTTTTATCAGAAACCTTTGCTAATAGATTAAACTGTGATAAGAAGGATATGAGTGAAGCGATGAACCTAGTAATTGCCCTTGTGAGTCAATTTTGCCCTCAATGTGAGATTGACATCTCCAGGCATAAGTTTTCAGTCGACTTGATACTTTTCAAGTTAGGGGAGTTTGATATAATATTAGGAATGGATTGGTTTGGAAAGAATAATGCTCAGATAGATTGTAGATCTAAGAAGGTCTATCTTCGAGCAAATAATGGGAGCAAGGTGGTATTTAAAGGCTACAAGCAAGCGCAACTATTTATCACCGCTATTCAAACCAGCAAGCTACTTAGAAAAGGATGTGAAGCATATTTAGCCTATGTATTAGATTCAGAGAGAGAAGTTCATAGCATAAAGGAGATTCCAGTAGTGAAAGAGTTCCCAGATGTGTTTCCAAAGGAATTACCAGGACTACCACCAGATCGATAGATTGAGTTTGAGATTAATCTTGCCCCAGGCACTGAACTCGTTTCAAAGGCACCTTATAGAATGGCACCAACAGAGATGAAAGAGTTGGTGAGTCAGATACAAGAACTTTTGGATAAAGGAGTAATAAGGCCAAGTACGTCTCTATGGGGAACGCCAGTCCTTTTTATAAAGAAGAAATACGAAAGCATTAGACTCTGTATCGATTACCGGGAGTTGAACAAAATAATGATTAAGAATCAGTATCCGTTGCCGAGAATAGACGATTTATTTGATCAACTGAAAGGAGCAAAGTGTTTTTCAAAGATTGACTTGAGGTCGGGATACCACCAGTTAAAGATTAAACCGGAAGACATCCCAAAGACGGCATTTAGGATGAGATATGGACATTATGAGTTTTTAATAATGTCTTTCGGATTAACAAATGCTCCTGCAGCTTTTATGGACTTAATGAATCTAGTTTTCAAGAAATACTTGGACCAGTTTGTTGTGGTATTCCTTGATGATATTCTAATATATTCGAAGACGGAAGAAGAGCAGGAGCAACACTTGTGGATATTTTTGGAGATTCTTAGACGAGAGAGGTTGTATGCAAAGTTCTCAAAGTGTGATTTTTGGTTAAAAGAAGTTCAATTTTTAGGGCATATAATTGGAAGCGAATGAATTAGGGTGGACCCCGTATCGAAGCAATTATGAGTTGGGAGAGACCAAAGACTCCTATGGAAGTAAGAAGCTTTCTAGGATTGGCTGGATACTACAGAAGGTTCGTTAAGGATTTCTCAAAGATCGCTACGCCATTGACCAATTTGACAAGGAAGAATCATAAGTTTGAATGAAATGTGGAATGTGAAGGAAGCTTTCAAGAATTAAAATATAAATTGGTTACCGCACCAGTATTGGTACTACCCGACGACAAAGGAGATTTTGTGATATATAGCGAAGCTTTGCATAAAGGATTGGGATGTATGCTAATGCAACACAATAAGGTGATTGCATATGCAACACGACAGCTTAAACCTCATGAATTAAAATACCCAACCCACGATATGGAATTGGCAGCCATAGTGTTCGCACTCAAGATATGGAGACATTACCTGTACGGGGAGAAATATGAAATCTACACGGATCATAAAGGCCTGAAGTATATATTCACCCAGAAGGAACTCAACATGAGACAACGGAGATGGTTGGAGCTAATCAAGGATTACGACTGTTCGATACATTACCATCCAGGAAAGGCAAATGTGGTAGCTGATGCCTTGAGTAGGAAGGAAAGGTTGAATATGATAACCATGCCAAGGGAATTATCTGAGGATATTGAAAGATTTGAGTTATAACTCTGTGTTTGCGGGACGTCAAAAAAGATTTTTCACGGCATGACTTTTCAGGCAGAACTATTGCAGAATATAAAGAAATGTCAAGAAGAAGTGATGAGTCGAGAGAATAATTAACTGAAAGGGGAAGAGATGTACGAAAAAGGATGAGCAAGGAATATTAAGATTTGCATCAAGGATTTGGATCCCTCAAGCAACTGAATTGAAGAACGAGGTACTACAGGAAGCACACAACTCGAAATTTTTGATTCACTAGTGGAGCAAAAAGATGTACCAAGATTTGAAAAAGAAATTTTGGTGGCCAAACATGAAAAGATAAATTGCAGAATGGGTCTCCAAGTGTTACACTTGTCAAAGAGTAAAAGCGAAACATCAAAGACCGAGCGGATTGATTCAGCCACTGAAGATTCCTGAGTGGAAATGGGAAAATATTTCCATGGACTTCATAGTAGGATTTCCTCGAACAAAATCCGGACACGACGCCATGTGGGTTATAGTTGATCGCCTTACAAAATCGGTACATTTCTTACCCATCAACGAGAAGACTTCATTGGATAGGTTGGTTCATATGTATGTGTGTGAAATTATGTTACGACATGGCGTACCGGTATCGATAGTTTCAGATCGAGATCCGTAATTCAATTCGAGATTTTGGAGACAATTTCAGGAAAGTTTGGGCACAAAGCTAAATATGAGCACCGCATATCATCCTCAGACGGACGGTCAAAGTGAGCGAACTATAAAAACAATTGAAGACATGTTGCGCAGCTGTGCAATCGATTTCGCAGGAAGTTGGGATGATCACCTACCACTCGTAGATTTCTCATACAACAAATGTTACCACTCCAGCATCGGGATGCCTCCATATGAAGCTTTATACGGAAGAAAATGTAGATCTTTGACAAATTGGGACGAGGTAGGAGAAGGAAAAGTTCTCGGCCCTGAATTGGTTTAGCAAATGAGGGAAACAGTCACCTTAATTCGTAAAAGACTATTTGCTGCTCAAGACAGATAAAGGAAGTACGTTGATCCTGCCCGAAAGCATGTGAGTTTCCAAGTGGGTGAAGCTATATTGCTGAAAGTGTCACCATAGAAGGGTTTAACTCGATTTAGGAAAAAGGGGAAATTGGCACCGCGTTATATTGGTCCTTTTGAAATCTTAAATCGAGTAGGAAAAGTAGCCTAAGAGTTGGCTCTACTGCCTCAATATCAGCATATTCATAATATTGTTCACGTGTCTTTGCTTAAAAAGTATAATCCGGATGTCAATCATTTGATAGTGTATGAGCCGATAGAAATTCAGAAAGATTTGTCCTATGTGGAGCAACCTGTCAAAATACTCAACTGGCCAAAGAAGAGTCTTAGAAATAAGTCAGTAAAGATAGTGAAAGTGCTTTGGAAGAATCCCAAAGTCGAAGAATCGACATGGGAGCTAGAGTCTGAGATGCGTTCCTGGTATCCTCATCTGTTCCCTTAGATTCCGAGGACAGAATTCTTTAAGGGGGAGAGGATGTCATAACCGGTGTTTTATTTATCCTTAAATATATATATATATATATATATATATATATATCTGTGTATGTGTGTATTAAGTGAGTTAAATAAAAAAATTTATGAATATGTGTTTGTGTGATTAGAATTATGCTAAATAATTGTGTGATATTATTTGGAAATTTAGGAAAAATAGGAAATGCATTATTTTCTATTTATTTAGGTTATAAAATGCATTTTATCATTTAAGAAAAATCATTTTTAAAATTATTTTTATTAATAAATTTCAAAATTTATCTTATCAAATCCCTAAAATTCTAAGCTATTTTATGACACCACTCTTGTAATTTTTGAAATTATATCTTTATTTATAAAATTTATTCTTTATAATTAAATTGATTATTAATTAGCAAATTACCTAGATACCCATTCATGCATTTTACTCCCAATACAAAGTCAAGGGCACCATTGGAATTTCAAACCCCACTAACTATTCTACATTAGCCAAGTTACCTAGTTAACCTTGCATGCAAATTTGGTGTATTAGTGGGAGAGGGGTAAATTGGTAAAAACTTTGTCCACTCACCTTAGCATGTGAATAAAAATCCAAAAGTGATGATCAAATGCTAATTCTACACTCTATCACACCACACCACTCCACTCCACTCTATTTTTCTCTCTTCTTCCTCCTTCTCCCTCACCCTCTCGGCCGAACACCCCCATCCCCCATTCCCTTCCATTTTTCATCAATTTCTCATCCCCTTTTAGTTTAATTTCACTTCCCATGATTAGTTTACTCACTTCCCAAAGATTCTTATGCTTAAAAGTTGATGATTTTTGGTTGCATGTTGTGTTTTTGTTTAAACTCAAAGAGAAAAACCTTGATTCTTGTGAATCCAAGGCTTCTCCATGAGATACATTACTTATGTGCTTGTATTTTTGTGTTTTTGTAAAAGAAACGTGATAAAACTCTTTGCATATTTGTGATCATTCACTATATGGCCATTTCTAGTCTTGAATGTTAGTTTTAAGATGACATTTTGATGGAAAACCATGATACTTTTGCTACTATATTCGAAAACATGCATGCATGATTAAACTCTTGAAATTCGAATTTTTTTGTGCATAATAAGAGTTTTTGCCATGTTATTTTGCTAAAATTAGTTAAGTTAAGATATTATGCATGATTACTAGTATTGTGTAAGAGTTTAAAGTCGAATTTGTAAGAAATGATCTTTCATGTTTAGCCGAAATCGTGATAAATTGTTAACTTGTTTTGCTTGTGGTAAATTGTTTACATGGAGGTGCATTAGGGTATGAATGGCTTCCCCACTTGTTGAGGTATTAGTTGAGAGTATTAGTGCAGTAGGGTTGCTTGGGTTAATATTGATTTATTGGTTTTAAAGTGGAGTTAAGGTTGAAGGATTAGAGTAGGACACTTGGTTTTTCCAGATTTGCACACTAGTTGTAGGTGAGTTTTGAATGGGCATTTCTTAGGCCTTGGTAGGCCCGAGATGCAGAGAGTTGGGACTTGGGTTATAATTCAGTCCAGAAGCCTTAGATTAAGTAAAACATACCATTTAGTGAGGTTCACACACAAAAATACTAAATCTGCCGAAGCAGGGGATAGTTTAGGTTTGGTGTAGTTTGGAGGTCATAAAGTGGTCTTATGGGTAGGCCCTCATTAGTCCTTAGTTATCACTGATACTAGGGAGTATATGGGAGGTTTGCAAGCCATAGTTTTGGAGTTTAGATTTAAAACAAAGGGTATAAAGTGAGAGCAAAATAGGGCAGTTTGAGTGTCGCTGGATCAGGGGAGAGTCAACTTTGGGAGTAGGCCCGGGGAGGCCTAGGGTAGGCGTTGTTGTCATTCCAAGTGCACAATTTAGGTTTAGGTTCTCATATTCCAGTATAGTAAGTTGAGTAGCAAAATTTGAGTGGAAGAAGGTTCAATGACACTAGGAACCATGCGTTGTCACCTAGGTGTCGCACTTAGGAGCACTTTAACTTTGCACTTAGTTTTTGAGTCTTTAGAGGTAAGGCCTGAGTTGACCATTGATTTCTTATGGTATTTAGAGGTCAGTAGGAGGTTAGGCCAGGGTTGGGGTCAAGTGAAATAGGGTTTGACTTGATAGGGCACTTCGAGTTTGGAGAGCTAGTTGGTTGCACTAGACTAGTCGATCACTTCGAGTCATTGTGTTGGTGGGGGTGAGATCATTAAATACTTATCAGTGCACTATGTTTAAATAATATATTAAGTGATTAAATATTTTATGTGCTCCTAAATGACTACTTGGAATATGATGCTATTATGTGCGTACTAATTATCAAACTATTGTTGTCCATCTTTGAAAACTCTACTAGTGAGAAGTCAAATCATTCTGATAAGAGTTTCATAACTCGAATCCTAGAATGATGATTTAAACCCCTTTGTTTAGATCTTTGTAAAGTTCTCATTGGCATCAGTTTTATAAAAGATAATTGCTCTTTAAATAAAAGAATGTTTTCTTGAGATTGGTGAATTGGACTAAGACGCAAGTCCGTTTCACACTTATTATATTAGGCTTAAAAGATGCCTAAGGATCCTATTAAATTGTTTAGAAACCAGCGAGGTTCGGGATTACTTCGCGGATGATCACCGGCTGTAATCCGTAGCGTCATAAAATGATTTTGAGCAATGATTTAGTGAAAAATATTTTGACTTGAATAATGATGCCATACACCTCAATTTCCATATATAAATTGCTATGATGTTAAATTATGTCTTATGATATACCTTGCTGAGCGTTTGGCTCACTTCTTGCTTTTCATTCATGTTATTCCAGCTAACAAGTATGGTTAGATTCAAGCAGACTGCTCGTAAGTCTACCGGTGGAGATGCTGAGGTTTATATTAGAGCTCGGGTAGTTTAGTTGGCGTTTGTTTGAGGACCGGTAGCTATATATATATAAGTTGTAATAGTTGTAGTGTTGGACTGTTCAAACACTGAACCTTTGCGATCTTGGATTCTGTTGTTAACAACCATTTGTAATAAATTTATATTTATTTAGTTGTATTTTGTTAGTGTTATTTTGGGGCTGTGACAAAGAATAGAATGGAGATTAAGTTTTTGAGTTTAATGCAAGATAATTTGAGTGTTGCGGAATATGAGGCTAAGTTCATAGAATTAGCAAGATTTGTTCCAAGTCAAGTTGAAACGGATGAGAAAAGGGAAAAAAAATTCCAACAGGGATTAAAATATTGGATTCAAGATAAAGTGGCTATGTTTGAGATGACTTATTATGTGGCAGTAGTTCAAAAGGCAATATTTATTGAAAGTAGAAGTGATACATCTCAAAAAAAGGGATGCAAAGAAAAGTAAATTTGAATCTTTAGGAGGAGGATCACAACAGAGTAATTTTCAAGGCCGTTTTAATTAGAGGCCAGAGTTTCAGCAAAATAGAAATTTGAGCTTCAGGAGACCATCAAATGGAAATGGGAACCAAGCTAATCAGATCAGGAACAAGAATCAGCAAAGGTTCAACCCTTCTCCCATACCCTATTACAGATATTGTGGTGGAAGGCATGTTGGGAACTGTCCAACCAATGTGTTGTGTTTTAAATGTGGAAAGAAAGGGAATTTTGCTAATAAGTGTCCAAGTTTGATTCAAATCCAGAAACCAGGAAATAATTGTTTTACATGTGGAAAACCAGGACATTACTCCAGAAGTTTCCCTACATCAGGAATGGCCAATAATACACTCAGGATTGTAGGTACTCCATCTCAAAGGGTGCCAATGATTGAAGGACCACCAGCTCAACCCAAGGCCAGAACATTCAATATGTCTATGAAAGATGCAGTTCAGAGTTCGGATGTGGTTGCAGGTACGCTTCCAGTAAACTCCGTAGATGCTAAAGTTTTAATTGATTCTGGAGCTACAAGGTCATTTATTTCTAAGGATTTTGTTGATAAATTGCATTGTGAAATAGAACTGTTAGACAAAGCGCTAATGATAGAACTAGCTAATAAGAATCAAGTTGCAATAGATCAAGTGTGTCCGAAGTGTGACATTGAGATACGAGGACATCATTTTCAGGCCAGCTTGATACCTTTTAAGTTGAGAGAATTTGATGTTATTCTAGGGATGGATTGGTTGTCAGAAAATAATGCTCAGATTGACTGTAAGAATAGAAAGGTGAGACTTCAAACGGTGAATCAAAAGAAGAAAGTGGTATTCAAAGGAAATAAACAAGAAAATAAATTCTTATTGATAGCTCAAGCTAATAAGTTATTACGCCAAATTGTGAAGCATTTTTAGCCAACATAACAGATACTAAGAAGGAGATTCCAAATCTATAAGTTGTTCCAATAGTCAATGAATTTCGAGATGTATTCCCAGATGATCTACCAGGATTACCTCCCAACAGAGAAATTGAGTTTGCTATTGAATTGGCACGGGGGACAGATGCAGTTTCCAAGGCTCCATACCGAATGGCCCCAGTTGAGATGAAGGAATTGGTAGTTCAGCTGCAAGATCTTTTGGACAAAGGATTTATAAGACCAAGTGTATCCCCATGGGGCACACCAGTTTTTTTTGTCAAGAAGAAAGATGGGAGTATGCGACTGTGTATTGATTATCGAGAGCTGAATAAATAACCATTAAGAATCAGGACTGTTAGGGCGAAAACACGCGCTAATATTCACGCAAGTATACGCGTTCGCAAGTAGTATAAGATATAAATCAGATTCGTTCCCACAGAGACTGGTTTAGGTTAAGTTCAATTTATGCACCTATGCAACAATGTATGGTTATCGCTCAATGCTAAGACAAATAACGAATTGGGTTTTTATTAAACTAAGAGATTATACTAAATAATATTAACTAAGAGAATTGAGGTTAAATTAATATATATGATAAACATGGGATCCTAACTTCATTAAATACTTCATTCAATAGCCTTATTGTTCTTAACCTTAGCATGTGATGGTGATGACACTAATCAGATAACACGAAACTGATAAACGCCAACTTTTATTGCACGAGTACCATTCTACCAGACATCCACAAAAGAGATAGAAGCTGAATAGGCACCAATTATATTGAGACCCTATATGTCTATAGAATTTGACAACATAACGGTTTAAGAACAAGTTATCTATCTTGATTACATAGGGCAAGTAAAACGGTTAGAGTTACCTACGAATCATGCATACACATACATGAACCTATGCTAGCATGGCAAGTTCTAAACCTCTATATTCACTGTCGCTTCAATAGAGATTAACACGCTATCTTATATGTTAGCTACGCACATAAGACGAATAAGCACAACCAATACTAGGATATCAATCAATCACCACACACCAAGATATCGAAACAATTAATTATTGAAATCCATAAGTAAATCCACTAGAACCCCATGACAACGATTAGCCCATAATCGAACTCATCGTCACCATGGGTTCCAATGAAAGCATGGTATAAACAAGGTCTTAATAAACTAAGTAATAATCAAAGTACGAATAAACGAGATCTAGGTCCAACAAGAACGAAAACGAGCATCCAAAGTTACAACTAATTCAAAGAATCACAAGTTGAAAACAAGATCTTCTTTTTCGGAGTTGTTCTGTGCTTCTAGGCCTTCTCCTTGGTATCCCAATCTTCCCGGATGATGAAAACCCTTTTTTTAAGTATATATACGCCCCTAGTGGACCTGGACCCTTAAAATCGTCAAATTCTACTCAAAAAAGGCTTTTTCAGCGAAATCAGCGACCATCCGCCTCCTGAGCGGCCGCTCAGCTCTTTGAGCGGGCGCTCAGCTCTGCTGAGCGCCCGCTCAACCACTGACTGGAAAAATATTCTGATGAATCTTGTTTTGACCATAACTTGAGTTCTACTCATCAGAATTAGGCGATTCAACTGCCCACGCGAAGCTATTGAGATTCTCTACAACTTGACAATGGCCTTGGCTTCCAATTCTGATCACTTTTCATCATATTTCCTTTAAAATCTCTTTTCTTCATTTAACTGATACCTGAAATGCAATAACACAAAAACACATCAAAATACCAACAACTTGAGTCCAAAACACCAATTTAAGCTTGTAATAAAGCATTCCAAGTTGATATAAAATCCACTTATCACACCCCCAAACTTGAATCGATGCTTGTCCTCAAGCATAAATAGACTCAAAACTACAAAACAAACCTAATGCATGAATGCAACTATGTGAATGCAACTAAATGATAATGCAATCGATCCCCTCAGAATAACCATAACCAAATGAATAAGCCAATGCCTCTAAGAATGCAATAACTTGAAACAGAGTTTGAATAAATCCCACAAACCAACTCACAAACCAGAAACGTGCGTGTGTGGATGCTTAACAGAAATACTCTCGATACTAGATCAATAACCCTAACTTATCAATCATTGAAACAATCAAAAGTTTATAAACAAAATAGACAATAAACGCATTATGACTCACAACACCTCCTTTCTACTATAGTTATACAAGGATTCACACTATTATTGAACACATAGCAAAGATGCTTATTTGATCGTGCAATGAATGAGGTCCCAAAAGACTTATACAATAATACCCATATAGCGAGCGTTAGGTTAGCGGATCCCAGACTATAAAAGCCTTAGGTCACTAGGCACAAAGTCCCCTAAAACTTAATAACTCGAGTAGTAAAGAGCTCACTCTTGATCAATTATGCATAAACACATACTTTTTTTTTCTTTTTTCTTTTTTTTTTCCTTTTTTTTTCAACAATTTCTGAATGAGTGTGTTTCGCTCCATCTCATTCAACCCTAGACTACTCATAAAAATATGAGCCGGCTACTAGCCATTTGACGCCTAGCCTTACAACAACTAGCAATGAAATCCAAGTTTTTCTCCAGATAAAAAAAAATCAGTGTTTTTACGTCATTACGAGAATATCACAAATTCTAAATATAACCAAGTGATTAAATCTCAACAACAAACAAGTATGATCATAATCTAGATCAAAAGCAACCCTATAAGACTTTGTGAAAATATTTATTTCTGGCATGCAAATCAATTCATTAAGACTTAAACATCCCTCTATTCCTCATCACCACACTCAAATCAACATCAACTTATCCAATATCATAGTTCATCTTAAGGGATCATGCTAAATATGCATGCAAATGCAACTATATGAAATTACATAAAAATAAACAAATATGTCCTAAATGAACAATCATGCAAAAATATAAATGAACTACAACTAAACATGCAACATAAATCTATATGAATCTATATGGACACACACTACTAATCCTTACATTATCACCCCCAAACTTAAAATTTTCAATGTCCTTATTGAAGGCAATAATAAGGATTTCAGGCATACCTAATTAGAGGGAGATTCACCCTCGTCGGGTGGAGGATCAGGTGGCCAATCAACCTCGCCACTAGTGTCTCGGAAAATAGTACCAAAAGCATGTGTCAAATCTTCAGCAAAATGACGGTGAATGTCGTGCATGGCCTCCATACGCCTAATTACTCGCCTGTACTGCTCGTCACCAACACCAGTCCTATCAACTACCTGCTGCACATGAGAAGAACCCTCTATAGGCACTGGAGGATCCGTTCGGCTACCCTCTACATAATCAAAGATATATCCCAACCCCTTGTCAGGGGGTGCACCTAAGAATGAATAACTCAAGTCATCTGGCTGTCGGTTGAGCTCAAGTATGGGAGCTTCTTGAGTAAATGGTTCAAAACGCTCCTGAGAAATTTTCAGCTCTGCTAACCCAAGAGAATCGAATGGCATATCCAACTTCTTCTTCCACAGAGGTGCATTCAAAACCTGAATTTGCTCTACTTTAAAGCACTCCTCTTTAGCTGTGGGTAATTTTATTTCCTTGAACACATTGAAAGTGACCTTCTGATCATGAACCTTCATCGTAAGCTCTCCTTTTTGCACATCGATCATAGTTCAGCCTGTAGCCAAGAATGGTCTTCCCAAGATAATGGGAATCTTCTTATCTTCCTCGAAATCAAGAATTACAAAGTCAGCATGGAAGAAGAGTTTATCCACCTTGACCAAGACATCCTCCACTATACCTCGTGGATAAGCGATGGAACGGTCAGCTAGTTGCAATGACATGTATGTTGGTTTCGGCTCAGGCAGACCAAGCTTCTTGAAGATAGATAAGGGCATCATATTGATGCTAGCTCCTAAATCACATAAACACTTGTCGAACGACAAGTTTCTGATGGTGCAAGGAATAGTGAAGCTTCCAGGATCTTTAAACTTCGGAGGCAACTTCTGTTGCAGCACAGCACTGCATTCCTCCGTTAGAGCAACGATCTCTAAGTCATCGAGAGAGAATACTTTTCATAAACCTCGCATAGCTAGGCATCTGTTCAAGAGCTTCAGCGAAAGGTATGTTGATATGAAGTTTCTTGAACACCTCCAGAAACTTCTCAAACTGCTTATCCAGCTTTTTCTTCTGCAGCCTTTTAGGAAAAGGAGGTGGAGGATAGACCTGCTTCTCCCCTGTATTACCCTCAGGAGGAGTGTGTTCCACAGTAGTCTTCCTTGGTTCCACCTCTACTTCCTTCTGCACTTCTTCTTTAGCCACAACTGCATTTTCTGAATCTTGAGATTTTTCAGGTTCTTCGTCTTGCTGAATTTGGGGGCTTGCGACCTTTCCAGACCTTAAGGTGATGGCGTTCACATGTTCTTCAACTTTCTTCTTTCCTGGATTGGCTTCTATATCACTAGAAAGCGTTCCTGGTGGTCGATTCAATAAGGCATTAGCAATTTATCCTATTTGGTTCTCCAGATTCTGGATAGAAACAGCCTGGCTTTGGCATATAAGAGCCTGGTTTTTGCACATAAGTCTCAACTCCTCCAATTCAGATTTTTCATTCGAAGATAGACCTGCATCATGAGTTTGTTGTTGAAGTTGGAGTTGTTGTCTTGGTGTAAATTGTTGCTGAAAACCAGGAGGGTTAAATAGCTTATTTCCAAACTGCTGGAATGGCTGTTGCATCACATTTTGATTGTTGCTCCAGCTAAAGTTAGGATGATTCCAGTTGTCAGGATGATAAGTGTCTGGAACTGGTTGCTGCGATCTCTGAAAGTTGCTCACAAACTGAGCTGAGTCGCTAGATATAGCGCATTGTTCTGTCGCATGCGGACCTGCACACAGCTCACAAACAGTAATTATCTGCTTAACACCATAGTTAGCCAGAGAATCGATCTTCATAGACAACGCCTTTAGTTGAGTAGTGATAGCTGTAGCTGTATCCACTTCAAGAACTCCTGCTACCTTGCCCTGTGGATATCTCTGGGTTAGATACTGATATTCATTAGCAGCCATCAGTTCAATTAGATCATAAGCTTCCTTATAGCTCTTTGCCCATAATGCTCCGCCTGATGCTGCATCGATCATGGGTCTGGACTGTGCTCCCAACCCATTGTAAAAATAAGTGATGATCATCCAATCAGGAATTCCATGATGAGGACACTTCCTAAGCATCTCCTTGTAGCGCTCCCAAGCTTCACTTAGCGATTCTCCCGTTTGCTGCGCAAATTGAGTAATAGCATTCCTGACTGCAGCTGTCTTCGCCATAGGGAAAAATTTAGTAAGAAACTTCTGAGCAAGATCTTCCCAAGTAGTAATCGAACCAGCTGGTAGAGAGTGTAACCAGCTCTTAGCTTTGTCCTTCAGAGAGAATGGGAACAGTTTCAGCTTCACAGCATCTTCAGAAACACCGTTGAACTAGAAGGTGTCACATATTTCAATGAAATCCCTAATGTGTGTATTGGGATCTTCCGTTGGAGAACCCCCAAACTGGACTGAAGTCTGTACCCATTGAATTATGCCAGGCTTGATCTCAAAGGTATTAGCTGTGATAGCTGGCCGGACAATGCTAGATTGAATGTCATTGATCTTGGGTTGAGAAAAATCCATCAAGGCTTTCGTTCGTGCTGCTGGATCTCCCATTGTAATGAGTACCTGAAACACAAACAAATAAACCGTGAAAGTAAAAGAATCCGAGTCAGTGAACTTTAACGACCACTGATGACAAGCACATAAACTAAAAATTAACACAGAGTCCCCGGCAGCGGCGCCAAAAACTTGTTAGGGCGAAAACACGCGCTAATATTCACGCAAGTATACGCGTTCGCAAGTAGTATAAGATATAAATCAGATTCGTTCCCACAGAGACTGGTTTAGGTTAAGTTCAATTTATGCACCTATGCAACAATGTATGGTTATCGCTCAATGCTAAGACAAATAACGAATTGGGTTTTTATTAAACTAAGAGATTATACTAAATAACATTAACTAAGAGAATTGAGGTTAAATTAATATATATGATAAACATGGGATCCTAACTTCATTAAATACTTCATTCAATAGCCTTATTGTTCTTAACCTTAGCATGTGATGGTGATGACACTAATCAGATAACACGAAACTGATAAACGCCAACTTTCATTGCACGAGTACCATTCTACCAGACATCCACAAAAGAGATAGAAGCTGAATAGGCACCAATTATATTGAGACCCTATATGTCTATAGAATTTGACAACATAACGGTTTAAGAATAAGTTATCTATCTTGATTACATAGGGCAAGTAAAACGGTTAGAGTTACCTACGAATCATGCATACACATACATGAACCTATGCTAGCATGGCAAGTTCTAAACCTCTATATTCACTGTCGCTTCAATAGAGATTAACACGCTATCTTATATGTTAGCTACGCACATAAGACGAATAAGCACAACCAATACTAGGATATCAATCAATCACCACACACCAAGATATCGAAACAATTAATTATTGAAATCCATAAGTAAATCCGCTAGAACCCCATGACAACGATTAGCCCATAATCGAACTCATCGTCACCATGGGTTCCAATGAAAGCATGGTATAAACAAGGTCTTAATAAACTAAATAATAATCAAAGTACGAATAAACGAGATCTAGGTCCAACAAGAACGAAAACGAGCATCCAAAGTTATAACTAATTCAAAGAATCACAAGTTGAAAACAAGATCTTCTTTTTCGGAGTTGTTCTGTGCTTCTAGGCCTTCTCCTTGGTATCCCAATCTTCCCGGATGATGAAAACCCTTTTTTTTAAGTATATATACGCCCCTAGTGGACCTGGACCCTTAAAATCGTCAAATTCTACTCAAAAAAGGCTTTTTCAGCGAAATCAGCGACCAGCCGCCTCTTGAGCGGGCGCTCAGCTCTGCTGAGCGGGCGCTCAGCTCAGCTAAGCGGGCGCTCAGCCACTGACTGGAAAAATATTCTAATGAATCTTGTTTTGACCATAACTTGAGTTCTACTCGTCAGAATTAGGCGATTCAACTGCCCACGCGAAGCTATTGAGATTCTCTACAACTTGACAATGGCCTTGGCTTCCAATTCTGATCACTTTTCATCATATTTCCTTTAAAAGCTCTTTTCTTCATTTAACTGATACCTGAAATGTAATAACACAAAAACACATCAAAATACCAACAACTTGAGTCCAAAACACCAATTTAAGCTTGTAATAAAGCATTCCAAGTGGATATAAAATCCACTTATCAAGGACCCATTGCCAATGATTAATGACCTATTTGACCAACTAAAAGATGCTATATGGTTTTCTAAGATTGATTTAAGATCGGGATTCCATCAATTGAAGATCAAATTAGAAGATATTCCAAAAATAGCTTTTAGAACCAGATATGGACATTATGAGTTTTTGGTAATGGCATTTGTATTGACAAACGCACCGGTAGCTTTCATGGATATGATGAATCGAGTATTCAAAAAGTATTTGGATAAATTTGTGATTGTTTCATAGATGATAATCTGGTTTACTCGAAGACAGAATTAGAGCATGCTGAACATCTAAGGATAGTTTTGGAGATACTACGACAACATAAATTGTATGCAAAGTTTTCAAAGTGTGAGTTTTGGTTATAAGAAGTACAATTTCTAGGGCATGTTATTAGTAATGAAGGAGTGAAAGTAGGTCTGTCAAAGATTGAAGCTGTGATCAATTGGGAGAGACCAAAGACACCAAAAGAGGTAAGAAGCTTTATGGGATTAGCAGGTTACTATAGAAGATTTATGCAAAATTTTGCAAGGATAGCTACTCCACTGACAAAACTTACCAGGAAGAATGAGAAATTTGAATGGACGGAGAAGTGTGAGGAAAATTTCCAAGAATTAAAGAACAGATTGGTATCAACACCAATACTAGTCTTACCAGATGATCGAGAAAACTTTGTAATCTATAGTGATGCTTCACACAAAGGTTTGGGCTGTGTTTTGATGCAACATGATAAGGTTAAGCTTACGTATCAAAGCAACTAAAACCTCATGAACAAAAGTATCCAACCCATGACCTAGAGCTAGTAGCTATAGTTTTTGCTTAAAGATATGGAGGCATTATGTTTATGGAGAGAAGTGTGAAATCTACATGGACCACAAGAGTTTAAAGTATATCTTCTCCCAGAAAGAACTGAACATGAGGAAAAGAAGATGGTTAGAATTGATCAAGGACTATGACTTTGCAATCAACTACCATCCAGGAAAGGCAATATGGTGGCACATGTTTTGAGCAGAAAGGAAAGGTTGAATATGGTCACTTCATCTGAGGAATTGATCAAGGAATTTGAGAAGCTTGAAATAGAGGTCAGTATTTCAAGTATGTCTACAGATATCATATGCGCTATGTCTTTTCAACCATAATTGCTAGAGAAGATAAGAAGATATCAAGAGGAAACAATGAGCCATGAATAAGAAGAATTAACAAGAGAAGAATTAGGAAGCCAAAAAGATGACAAAGGGATCCTAAGATTTTCTTCTAGAATATGGATACCTAATGTAGCTGAGCTAAAGGAGGAAATTCTTCGAGATGCTCACAACTCCAGGTATTCAATTCACCCAGGAAGTACAAAGATGTATAAAGACTTGAGAGAAAACTTTTGGTGGCCAAGTATGAAGAAAGAAATTGCAGAATGGGTAAGTAAGTGTTACACTTGCCAAAGAGTTAAAGCAGAACATCAAAGGCCCAGTGGATTGATACAGCCATTGGACATTCCAGAATGGAAGTGGGAACATCTTGTAATGGACTTCGTAGTTGGATTACTGAGGGCCAAGGTAAACCATGACGCTATTTGGGTTATTATTGACAGATTGACTAAGTCAGCACATTTCCTTCATATCAACGAGAGATTCTCATTGGATAAATTGGTTCAGTTATATCTGAAGGAAATTTTGGTTCGACATGGAGTTCTAGTGTCTATAAATTCAGATAGAGATCCTCGATTCAATTCAAGATTTTAGAAAAGCTTTCAAGATTTTCTAGGGACAAAGTTAAATATGAGCAGTGCATATCATCCGCAGACAGATGGTCAAAGTAAAAGGACAATTTAGACTATCGAGGACATGTTGAGAGTTTGTGCTTTAGATTTTGAGAGCAGTTAGGATGAACATTAACTGTTGGTTGAATTCTCTTACAACAACAGCTACCATGCAAGTATTGGGATGCCGACATACAAAACATTATATGGTAGAAGATGTAGATCTCCAATTTATTGGGATGAAGTTGGTGAAAGAAAGATTTTGGGTCCAGAATTGATTCAGCAAACAAGAGAGAAAGTGGATCTAATTCGGAAAAGGTTAGTGGCAGCTCAAGATCGACAACGCAAATATGCAGATCCTTCCAGAAAAGATATAGAATTTAAAGTTGGAGAAGCAGTACTATTAAATATTTCACCTTGGAAAGGCTTATCCAGATTTGGAAAGAAAGGAAAGTTGAGTCCTCGTTATGTTGGCCCATTTGAGATTTTGAGGTGTGTGGGAAAGATCGCTTATGAACTAGCTTTACCACCACACATGCAACATATCCACAATGTGCTCTATGTGTCAATGTTGAAGCGATATTTTCCTGATTCTAATCATGTGATAGAGTATGAACTAATCGAGATCCAGCCAGACTTGTCTTTTATAGAGCGACGTGTATATATTCTAGACCGGCAAGAGAAAGTGCTTAGAAATAAGTGTGTAGCCTTAGTACGAGTTTTTGGAGAAATCCCAAGGTTGAAGAGTCGACCTGGGAGTTAGAAAGTGAAATGTTGTCTAAGTATCCTCATCTATTTTCCTAAAATAGATTCTGAGGACATAATCCTATTAAGGGGGAATGATGTAATAAACATGAAATTTTTGTACATATTTTGTGATATATATGATAAATATTCTCTGTTTAATTAAATTTAAAATGTGTTGCCATGATTTATTGTGCAATAGGTATTAATTTAGTCTTGTAAGGACAAGGGTATTTTTTCTAATAGTTAATATGTGTTTTAAATGCAATTATATAAATCGAGCCGCAATCTGGATGCATGTCAGATTACGTTCTTCCGTGTTACGTGTTAAAACTTGTTTTGTGATTGTCTGCGCTTATTATCTGTATTTTCGGGATTTATTCTAAATTTAGAAATTATGTTGGTTTCCCAAAAGTTATCGGACCGGACCCGATCGGGACGTAAAAAGCCCACAAAAATCCGTACATCTATTTTTATAAAAATCAAGGACTCTGTTGACAGTCCGTGTTTTTTATTTTTGAAATGTACATAATTTTCGGGGAATTTTGACATTAATATTGTATTTATCTATAAACTATATTTTTACAGTTTTCCCGGTAAATTATTAGTTTCCGGGCTTGTAATTTAAATTAAACGAGAAACAGGTACCGCTTTGAGATTTATTGGGACCGTTTGTGTAAATATAAATAAGCCTCATAATTATCCTATATTTAGTTAGTCTTATCCTGCAAACAGATACAGATCAAAACACTCTATATTTTTATTTTAAATTTAGTTTTCAAAATACCGAATTCAAAGAATCCAACGTTCTGATCAAACCAGGAGTCCGTTGATTGCGTTCTTAGTATCGTTGTGAAGCTCATGTCGATACGATTGTAACCATACCAAAATCTTCGATTAAGGTTGGGTATTTATCGATTTCGTATTTTTGAATTTTTCATTTAAATTTGGTTTTGGATTTTTAGTGATTGTTTGATGTTTTTGTTAATTGATAATTGTTCCTAGGATCACGAGGAGTGGTTTAGCATTTAATTTTGTTAATTTTGGTTCTGTTTTAGTAAAAGTCGAGTTCTTCATTTTTTTTTGAATTTCTTGATTCTGGGTTGATGAGTTGATTGTTATATAATCTTGATTAGTTTGGGTGTAGAATTATGGTTGTTTTAGCATCAGAATAATAAATTTTCATCAAGAATTGAGCAAAATCAAAGTTCGCCGGCTGTTCGCCGGTTTTTGTTTGAATTTCGTCGGAGAAGACGAATTAGCAGTTGGTTGTTGTTATAGCAGTAGTATAGTTGCTAGAGGTGTAAGGAATTAATTGGGATGCAAAACATAGCAAAACCGTGTTCCAGAAGGGGTGTTTTCAACTCGTCGGAAGCCGGTCAGAAAATTCGCAGGTTGCCGGATTCTGCAGAATTTTCCGGCTGTTCTTCGTCGACCCGGACGACCCGGATGTCGACCCACTCCCGACCCGGTTTTAGTCCACAGAAACCCTAACCCCCAATTTTAAATATATTTTTGCAGATTTTCTTTTTTAAATTTAATTAAAAATCCAGTTTTTAATTCTAAAAATTATTTTAAATTTTAAAAGTTAATTTGGTTAATAATTTAATAATTAACTGAATTATCTTAAATTCCAAAAATTATTTTATTTATTATTTTCAAAAATCCAAATTTGTTTTAATTTTTTATAATTTATTCTAATTAATTATTTAGGATTTAATTAATTGATTAAATCATTTAATCAATTAATTTTATTTATAAATAGTTTAATAAAGTATAATTATTCATAATTAAGCCAAATAATTCCTAAGAATTGTTTTTGAGCTTTTAAAATTATATTTGATTATTTAAAAATCAATTAATAATTATTATTAATTGATTTATTTTTATTTTAATCATAATAAATAGACTGTTCCTCTGTTTAATACGAAATAAACGCGTCTAGACTTAGAAAATTATTCCGCTTCCATTAAAAATACTTTCGAGTCTTAAATCCTCTCGTATCGAAGGGTCGTTTGTTTTACGAGTCCATCTGAGTCGAATACTTATCGAAAAATCCCTATTTTGACCCGGTTTCAGTTTTAAAAACACCGAGACCTATCTTTTAACGATCTAACTTATATGTTATGTGAATGACATGATTACGTGCTATGTGATATGCATGATATCTGTTTACAATTTTCAATGCCCTGATTAGATAAACGATCGGGTAGACGCTGAGACGTATAGACGTCATTCGAGTTTGTCTTGTTTATTAAGAAAGTGTGTTTGATTTCTAGAATCAAGTCCAAGAGGGAATACAAGGTTATAAAAGTTAAATTCCGTATTTGCTTACCAGGTAAGTACCCTGTCCTATTCCAATTTCAGAATAGACAATTGTTATACATTTAAGATTCATATTGTTGTTAGGTAAATCCTTTTGATACAGTACTTTCAAATATTCGTAGATTCTTTGAAACAGATAATTCTAGTAATTGTTCTACTAGAATATTAATTCCCTTCCTGATATATCGGGACTTAATAAAGTATCTCGTAACTTCATTATTTATAATGATATTTCAAAGATTGAATCTATCCAAGTCTTTTCTTGTAGTCTCATCTATGTGATGAACTTTTGAAACTAATTATACCTTGAACGGTGGTAGTTCAAGTAGTATTCGGGAAAGATATAAGTATATTGGAGTATCTTGTAACTTCATCTTTTAAACTTATATCTAGTAAATGATTATCTTATGCATGTCAAAGATTTTCAGAAAAACGTTGAGACAAGGTTAGATATATGAGATCACCTTGCAACGATATTTTTATACAGTTATAAACTGGAACTCTGAGTATATTATACATGTCAGAGGATTTCAAAGATTGTGAAAAGTATATATGTATATATATACTGAATATTTTGCGACTTGGTCGTGTTAAGATATCAGCTTGGTTCATTTCTTCTTGACCAAGACTTTCATGAGTACTATGAGAATGCTCATATATTGTTAATTATTATACATATTATTTCGGTGGGCTTGTTGCTCACCCTTGCTTTCTTCTTTCATCACACAACAAAAGATAGAAAAGATGAACAGGACCAAGCTTCCAATTCGCAAGCGGTTAGGAAACGTTCCGCAGTTTTCTGGAAGCGTTGATGCCGCTGTAGCTGAGGTAGAAATTACCAATAGGCTAGACTTTCAAATTCTGATGTACCAGACTTATGTATCTATATGAATTGTAATATTGGAAAAGAATTGTAAATTTATTCAGAAACCCTTTTAAGGTGTAACGGTTTATAATTGTGGAATAAAATGACTTGTGTTATTTTTGATATTCATCTCTGAGACTATAACTTGTGGTGTGTGTGTGTGTGTATATTGTGGGGTCACAGTACTCAGTAGTTGGTTGACTGTTAAGATTAAGTATTGATAAGGGAAATGGAACTCGTGACAACCCGAATCCCAGACCCCGGATTTGGGGGTGTTACAACTATTATGAGTTGAAGGCTTGTGTCCAGATTCATCAGTTCCTTGTCGATCTTTTTAAATTTTTAAATTCAGTAAATTTTGAAATAAAATTAAAATATTATGATATGTGTATCTATGGAATAATAGCTTCAAACAAAGTGAATTGTCCTTAGATACACATCTATTATCTATTTCTATTATTCAATTTAATTGGGTAACCTATCTCAATTCCGTATATTTGGATGGACCTGAGAGTAGATGTCGAAGGAATTCTCCCACCAATAGTAGTAGTTAATTCGGGAACCACTTTCATCGAAACATAAGGACCATTCAGTAATATCACAATATATAATGGATTCGAAGTTTTTATGAACATCATCATCTTTTTCTTCCATAGGTTGTAATTTTCTCGATCAAATGGGAGAACCTTGATACTTCCAATCCTTTGGTTGTTTATCATCTTCACAAAATAAAATTATTTAAGATTCAAAAATTCCAAGATTGAATATTTTTGAAAATTAAAAAAATTCAAGATTTTTCACGAACTTGTTCGATTTGATTTCTTTATTCGCATCTTGATTTGTATATCAATCAACAGGCCCTGATACAAATTGTTAATCCCAAAGTATGGTTGGGGGTTGAATATGATACCTACAATTTTTTTCAATTCGTTTCAAGTTCTTCGTTAAAATTACAAAATAAAAAAGGCACAAAATAGTTCGAGGAATATATTGTTTTATTAATATAAACCTTGAGGTTGCTACACTCTAATCAATAATTATTAGATACAACAAATTCAGCAGCATAACAATATGTTTACAAGCTAATAAATTTTGCCTTCAATGGAGCTCTCGTAAATTATAGTTGGTTGCCAAGGAAGATGAATATTGAAATTAATTCACTTATGCTTCTTTTAGTGCAGGCTTTCAAAACTTTGGACACTTCGCACTCTATTAGCCAAGTATTCTATTTTGCTTCAATCTCTTTTACAAATAGACAGTTCAAAATCACTCCCTTTTCCTAGTCAAAAATACAACATCTACAAATTAACACAGTGTTGCAATCTACTAATCGACACTTTGTGAACTACAAATCGACAGTATAATGTGTGAAAATCGAGAGTGCAATGTCGATTTATAGCAAATGGAAATCGACTATACAATGTCAATTTGTAGATTCATACAAATTGTCAGTACAATATCGATTAGTAATATTGTAATTCCATTTGTCGATTTGTAGCTTCTGGGCTTTTGACTATTTGGGCCTTCGGTTAAAATGACTTGGGCTTTAGCATTTTCTTTTCAAGATAATTTGCCTTTGAAAAATTTCTGAACTTGTCCATTTCTTTTGTTCTTCAGTCTCTATAAACCAAGTCCTATTTTCAACTGAATTCTTCTGATTTATAATTAAAGAACCATTTCTTGATTTGCCGACATTTAGTGCAGTGGTCTGGTTCACAAACGACTAGCATTGAGCTGATTCTTTTTTTTCCTTGTTTAATACTCTGATGATGTCTGTCTTCTTATAGCTTCTTGAGATTAAACCACTGAAATCATGAGATCTCTAATACTATGAATCAGTGCATTTCCTTGTCACTCAGTCCTTTGATCTTTTATTCTTCATTGAGGCTTGAACATATTAATAAACTTCTTTTCATGACCTGGTTACGAACTTAGTATATTAATTCCATTCTCGATTCTTTATATTTATCCAATCTCCGTCTTCTGGATTCATGTGCTTCACAATTAATATTATTTACCTGTTCTTTTTTCATATTGAGTTATTTTACCCCGATTACATATTACGTTATATTATGCTTTACAGGTATTTTGAGTATAACATGCAGTGCTAATGGCTTCAGCCCAGAAGTAGGTGGGTAACTTAGATTCTCCAAGCATTGTCCTTGCAGCTTCAATGTGAGTTCTATTTTTCCTTTCAACAACTTCATTTTTTTGGGGAGTTTTTGGTGTAGAGAACTCATGATGGATACCTTCCTTTTCACATAGTTTTCCTCAATTTCAGATCTGAAATGTTATTGACTATCTTGACGTGATTAATAATAATTTTATTGGTCTCATTCTTTGAGTGGAGGAAGAAGGTCCAGAAGAATTTATAGAAATCATCAATAATCACAAGATAATATTTTTCAGGTTCTTCGTCTTGCTGAATTTGGGGGCTTGCGACCTTTCCAGACCTTAAGGTGATGGCGTTCACATGTTCTTCAACTTTCTTCTTTCCTGGATTGGCTTCTATATCACTAGAAAGCGTTCCTGGTGGTCGATTCAATAAGGCATTAGCAATTTATCCTATTTGGTTCTCCAGATTATGGATAGAAACAGCCTGGCTTTGGCATATAAGAGCCTGGTTTTTGCACATAAGTCTCAACTCCTCCAATTCAGATTTTTCATTCGAAGATAGACCTGCATCATGAGTTTGTTGTTGAAGTTGGAGTTGTTGTCTTGGTGTAAATTGTTGCTGAAAACCAGGAGGGTTAAATAGCTTATTTCCAAACTGCTGGAATGGCTGTTGCATCACATTTTGATTGTTGCTCCAGCTAAAGTTAGGATGATTCCAGTTGTCAGGATGATAAGTGTCTGGAACTGGTTGCTGCGATCTCTGAAAGTTGCTCACAAACTGAGCTGAGTCGCTAGATATAGCGCATTGTTCTGTCGCATGCGGACCTGCACACAGCTCACAAACAGTAATTATCTGCTTAACACCATAGTTAGCCAGAGAATCGATCTTCATAGACAACGCCTTTAGTTGAGTAGTGATAGCTGTAGCTGTATCCACTTCAAGAACTCCTGCTACCTTGCCCTGTGGATATCTCTGGGTTAGATACTGATATTCATTAGCAGCCATCAGTTCAATTAGATCATAAGCTTCCTTATAGCTCTTTGCCCATAATGCTCCGCCTGATGCTGCATCGATCATGGGTCTGGACTGTGCTCCCAACCCATTGTAAAAATAAGTGATGATCATCCAATCAGGAATTCCATGATGAGGACACTTCCTAAGCATCTCCTTGTAGCGCTCCCAAGCTTCACTTAGCGATTCTCCCGTTTGCTGCGCAAATTGAGTAATAGCATTCCTGACTGCAGCTGTCTTCGCCATAGGGAAAAATTTAGTAAGAAACTTCTGAGCAAGATCTTCCCAAGTAGTAATCGAACCAGCTGGTAGAGAGTGTAACCAGCTCTTAGCTTTATCCTTCAGAGAGAATGGGAACAGTTTCAGCTTCACAGCATCTTCAGAAACACCGTTGAACTAGAAGGTGTCGCATATTTCAATGAAATCCCTAATGTGTGTATTGGGATCTTCCGTTGGAGAACCCCCAAACTGGACTGAAGTCTGTACCCATTGAATTATGCCAGGCTTGATCTCAAAGGTATTAGCTGTGATAGCTGGCCGGACAATGCTAGATTGAATGTCATTGATCTTGGGTTGAGAAAAATCCATCAAGGCTTTCGTTCGTGCTGCTGGATCTCCCATTGTAATGAGTACCTGAAACACAAACAAATAAACCGTGAAAGTAAAAGAATCCAAGTCAGTGAACTTTAACGACCACTGATGACAAGCACATAAACTAAAAATTAACACAGAGTCCCCGGCAGCGGCGCCAAAAACTTGTTAGGGCGAAAACACGCGCTAATATTCACGCAAGTATACGCGTTCGCAAGTAGTATAAGATATAAATCAGATTCGTTCCCACAGAGACTGGTTTAGGTTAAGTTCAATTTATGCACCTATGCAACAATGTATGGTTATCGCTCAATGCTAAGACAAATAACGAATTGGGTTTTTATTAAACTAAGAGATTATACTAAATAACATTAACTAAGAGAATTGAGGTTAAATTAATATATATGATAAACATGGGATCCTAACTTCATTAAATACTTCATTCAATAGCCTTATTGTTCTTAACCTTAGCATGTGATGGTGATGACACTAATCAGATAACACGAAACTGATAAACGCCAACTTTCATTGCACGAGTACCATTCTACCAGACATCCACAAAAGAGATAGAAGCTGAATAGGCACCAATTATATTGAGACCCTATATGTCTATAGAATTTGACAACATAACGGTTTAAGAATAAGTTATCTATCTTGATTACATAGGGCAAGTAAAACGGTTAGAGTTACCTACGAATCATGCATACACATACATGAACCTATGCTAGCATGGCAAGTTCTAAACCTCTATATTCACTATCGCTTCAATAGAGATTAACACGCTATCTTATATGTTAGCTACGCACATAAGACGAATAAGCACAACCAATACTAGGATATCAATCAATCACCACACACCAAGATATCGAAACAATTAATTATTGAAATCCATAAGTAAATCCGCTAGAACCCCATGACAACGATTAGCCCATAATCGAACTCATCGTCACCATGGGTTCCAATGAAAGCATGGTATAAACAAGGTCTTAATAAACTAAATAATAATCAAAGTACGAATAAACGAGATCTAGGTCCAACAAGAACGAAAACGAGCATCCAAAGTTACAACTAATTCAAAGAATCACAAGTTGAAAACAAGATCTTCTTTTTCGGAGTTGTTCTGTGCTTCTAGGCCTTCTCCTTGGTATCCCAATCTTCCCGGATGATGAAAACCCTTTTTTAAGTATATATACGCCCCTAGTGGACCTGGACCCTTAAAATCGTCAAATTCTACTCAAAAAAGGCTTTTTCAGCGAAATCAGCGACCAGCCGCCTCTTGAGCGGGCGCTCAGCTCTGCTGAGCGGGCGCTCAGCTCAGCTAAGCGGGCGCTCAGCCACTGACTGGAAAAATATTCTAATGAATCTTGTTTTGACCATAACTTGAGTTCTACTCGTCAGAATTAGGCGATTCAACTGCCCACACGAAGCTATTGAGATTCTCTACAACTTGACAATGGCCTTGGCTTCCAATTCTGATCACTTTTCATCATATTTCCTTTAAAAGCTCTTTTCTTCATTTAACTGATACCTGAAATGTAATAACACAAAAACACATCAAAATACCAACAACTTGAGTCCAAAACACCAATTTAAGCTTGTAATAAAGCATTCCAAGTGGATATAAAATCCACTTATCAAGGACCCATTGCCAATGATTAATGACCTATTTGACCAACTAAAAGATGCTATATGGTTTTCTAAGATTGATTTAAGATCGGGATTCCATCAATTGAAGATCAAATTAGAAGATATTCCAAAAATAGCTTTTAGAACCAGATATGGACATTATGAGTTTTTGGTAATGGCATTTGTATTGACAAACGCACCGGTAGCTTTCATGGATATGATGAATCGAGTATTCAAAAAGTATTTGGATAAATTTGTGATTGTTTCATAGATGATAATCTGGTTTACTCGAAGACAGAATTAGAGCATGCTGAACATCTAAGGATAGTTTTGGAGATACTACGACAACATAAATTGTATGCAAAGTTTTCAAAGTGTGAGTTTTGGTTATAAGAAGTACAATTTCTAGGGCATGTTATTAGTAATGAAGGAGTGAAAGTAGGTCCGTCAAAGATTGAAGCTGTGATCAATTGGGAGAGACCAAAGACACCAAAAGAGGTAAGAAGCTTTATGGGATTAGCAGGTTACTATAGAAGATTTATGCAAAATTTTGCAAGGATAGCTACTCCACTGACAAAACTTACCAGGAAGAATGAGAAATTTGAATGGACGGAGAAGTGTGAGGAAAATTTCCAAGAATTAAAGAACAGATTGGTATCAACACCAATACTAGTCTTACCAGATGATCGAGAAAACTTTGTAATCTATAGTGATGCTTCACACAAAGGTTTGGGCTGTGTTTTGATGCAACATGATAAGGTTAAGCTTACGTATCAAAGCAACTAAAACCTCATGAACAAAAGTATCCAACCCATGACCTAGAGCTAGTAGCTATAGTTTTTGCTTAAAGATATGGAGGCATTATGTTTATGGAGAGAAGTGTGAAATCTACATGGACCACAAGAGTTTAAAGTATATCTTCTCCCAGAAAGAACTGAACATGAGGAAAAGAAGATGGTTAGAATTGATCAAGGACTATGACTTTGCAATCAACTACCATCCAGGAAAGGCAATATGGTGGCACATGTTTTGAGCAGAAAGGAAAGGTTGAATATGGTCACTTCATCTGAGGAATTGATCAAGGAATTTGAGAAGCTTGAAATAGAGGTCAGTATTTCAAGTATGTCTACAGATATCATATGCGCTATGTCTTTTCAACCATAATTGCTAGAGAAGATAAGAAGATATCAAGAGGAAACAATGAGCCATGAATAAGAAGAATTAACAAGAGAAGAATTAGGAAGCCAAAAAGATGACAAAGGGATCCTAAGATTTTCTTCTAGAATATGGATACCTAATGTAGCTGAGCTAAAGGAGGAAATTCTTCGAGATGCTCACAACTCCAGGTATTCAATTCACCCAGGAAGTACAAAGATGTATAAAGACTTGAGAGAAAACTTTTGGTGGCCAAGTATGAAGAAAGAAATTGCAGAATGGGTAAGTAAGTGTTACACTTGCCAAAGAGTTAAAGCAGAACATCAAAGGCCCAGTGGATTGATACAGCCATTGGACATTCCAGAATGGAAGTGGGAACATCTTGTAATGGACTTCGTAGTTGGATTACTGAGGGCCAAGGTAAACCATGACGCTATTTGGGTTATTATTGACAGATTGACTAAGTCAGCACATTTCCTTCATATCAACGAGAGATTCTCATTGGATAAATTGGTTCAGTTATATCTGAAGGAAATTTTGGTTCGACATGGAGTTCTAGTGTCTATAAATTCAGATAGAGATCCTCGATTCAATTCAAGATTTTAGAAAAGCTTTCAAGATTTTCTAGGGACAAAGTTAAATATGAGCAGTGCATATCATCCGCAGACAGATGGTCAAAGTGAAAGGACAATTTAGACTATCGAGGACATGTTGAGAGTTTGTGCTTTAGATTTTGAGAGCAGTTAGGATGAACATTAACTGTTGGTTGAATTCTCTTACAACAACAGCTACCATGCAAGTATTGGGATGCCGACATACAAAACATTATATGGTAGAAGATGTAGATCTCCAATTTATTGGGATGAAGTTGGTGAAAGAAAGATTTTGGGTCCAGAATTGATTCAGCAAACAAGAGAGAAAGTGGATCTAATTCGGAAAAGGTTAGTGGCAGCTCAAGATCGACAACGCAAATATGCAGATCCTTCCAGAAAAGATATAGAATTTAAAGTTGGAGAAGCAGTACTATTAAATATTTCACCTTGGAAAGGCTTATCCAGATTTGGAAAGAAAGGAAAGTTGAGTCCTCGTTATGTTGGCCCATTTGAGATTTTGAGGTGTGTGGGAAAGATCGCTTATGAACTAGCTTTACCACCACACATGCAACATATCCACAATGTGCTCTATGTGTCAATGTTGAAGCGATATTTTCCTGATTCTAATCATGTGATAGAGTATGAACTAATCGAGATCCAGCCAGACTTGTCTTTTATAGAGCGACGTGTATATATTCTAGACCGGCAAGAGAAAGTGCTTAGAAATAAGTGTGTAGCCTTAGTACGAGTTTTTGGAGAAATCCCAAGGTTGAAGAGTCGACCTGGGAGTTAGAAAGTGAAATGTTGTCTAAGTATCCTCATCTATTTTCCTAAAATAGATTCTGAGGACATAATCCTATTAAGGGGGAATGATGTAATAAACATGAAATTTTTGTACATATTTTGTGATATATATGATAAATATTCTCTGTTTAATTAAATTTAAAATGTGTTGCCATGATTTATTGTGCAATAGGTATTAATTTAGTCTTGTAAGGACAAGGGTATTTTTTCTAATAGTTAATATGTGTTTTAAATGCAATTATATAAATCGAGCCGCAATCTGGATGCATGTCAGATTACGTTCTTCCGTGTTACGTGTTAAAACTTGTTTTGTGATTGTCTGCGCTTATTATCTGTATTTTCGGGATTTATTCTAAATTTAGAAATTATGTTGGTTTCCCAAAAGTTATCGGACCGGACCCGATCGGGACGTAAAAAGCCCACAAAAATCCGTACATCTATTTTTATAAAAATCAAGGACTCTGTTGACAGTCCGTGTTTTTTATTTTTGAAATGTACATAATTTTCGGGGAATTTTGACATTAATATTGTATTTATCTATAAACTATATTTTTACAGTTTTCCCGGTAAATTATTAGTTTCCGGGCTTGTAATTTAAATTAAACGAGAAACAGGTACCGCTTTGAGATTTATTGGGACCGTTTGTGTAAATATAAATAAGCCTCATAATTATCCTATATTTAGTTAGTCTTATCCTGCAAACAGATACAGATCAAAACACTCTATATTTTTATTTTAAATTTAGTTTTCAAAATACCGAATTCAAAGAATCCAACGTTCTGATCAAACCAGGAGTCCGTTGATTGCGTTCTTAGTATCGTTGTGAAGCTCATGTCGATACGATTGTAACCATACCAAAATCTTCGATTAAGGTTGGGTATTTATCGATTTCGTATTTTTGAATTTTTCATTTAAATTTGGTTTTGGATTTTTAGTGATTGTTTGATGTTTTTGTTAATTGATAATTGTTCCTAGGATCACGAGGAGTGGTTTAGCATTTAATTTTGTTAATTTTGGTTCTGTTTTAGTAAAAGTCGAGTTCTTCATTTTTTTTTGAATTTCTTGATTCTGGGTTGATGAGTTGATTGTTATATAATCTTGATTAGTTTGGGTGTAGAATTATGGTTGTTTTAGCATCAGAATAATAAATTTTCATCAAGAATTGAGCAAAATCAAAGTTCGCCGGCTGTTCGCCGGTTTTTGTTTGAATTTCGTCGGAGAAGACGAATTAGCAGTTGGTTGTTGTTATAGCAGTAGTATAGTTGCTAGAGGTGTAAGGAATTAATTGGGATGCAAAACATAGCAAAACCGTGTTCCAGAAGGGGTGTTTTCAACTCGTCGGAAGCCGGTCAGAAAATTCGCAGGTCGCCGGATTCTGCAGAATTTTCCGGCTGTTCTTCGTCGACCCGGACGACCCGGATGTCGACCCACTCCCGACCCGGTTTTAGTCCACAGAAACCCTAACCCCCAATTTTAAATATATTTTTGCAGATTTTCTTTTTTAAATTTAATTAAAAATCCAGTTTTTAATTCTAAAAATTATTTTAAATTTTAAAAGTTAATTTGGTTAATAATTTAATAATTAACTGAATTATCTTAAATTCCAAAAATTATTTTATTTATTATTTTCAAAAATCCAAATTTGTTTTAATTTTTTATAATTTATTCTAATTAATTATTTAGGATTTAATTAATTGATTAAATCATTTAATCAATTAATTTTATTTATAAATAGTTTAATAAAGTATAATTATTCATAATTAAGCCAAATAATTCCTAAGAATTGTTTTTGAGCTTTTAAAATTATATTTGATTATTTAAAAATCAATTAATAATTATTATTAATTGATTTATTTTTATTTTAATCATAATAAATAGACTGTTCCTCTGTTTAATACGAAATAAACGCGTCTAGACTTAGAAAATTATTCCGCTTCCATTAAAAATACTTTCGAGTCTTAAATCCTCTCGTATCGAAGGGTCGTTTGTTTTACGAGTCCATCTGAGTCGAATACTTATCGAAAAATCCCTATTTTGACCCGGTTTCAGTTTTAAAAACACCGAGACCTATCTTTTAACGATCTAACTTATATGTTATGTGAATGACATGATTACGTGCTATGTGATATGCATGATATCTGTTTACAATTTTCAATGCCCTGATTAGATAAACGATCGGGTAGACGCTGAGACGTATAGACGTCATTCGAGTTTGTCTTGTTTATTAAGAAAGTGTGTTTGATTTCTAGAATCAAGTCCAAGAGGGAATACAAGGTTATAAAAGTTAAATTCCGTATTTGCTTACCAGGTAAGTACCCTGTCCTATTCCAATTTCAGAATAGACAATTGTTATACATTTAAGATTCATATTGTTGTTAGGTAAATCCTTTTGATACAGTACTTTCAAATATTCGTAGATTCTTTGAAACAGATAATTCTAGTAATTGTTCTACTAGAATATTAATTCCCTTCCTGATATATCGGGACTTAATAAAGTATCTCGTAACTTCATTATTTATAATGATATTTCAAAGATTGAATCTATCCAAGTCTTTTCTTGTAGTCTCATCTATGTGATGAACTTTTGAAACTGATTATACCTTGAACGGTGGTAGTTCAAGTAGTATTCGGGAAAGATATAAGTATATTGGAGTATCTTGTAACTTCATCTTTTAAACTTATATCTAGTAAATGATTATCTTATGCATGTCAAAGATTTTCAGAAAAACGTTGAGACAAGGTTAGATATATGAGATCACCTTGCAACGATATTTTTATACAGTTATAAACTGGAACTCTGAGTATATTATACATGTCAGAGGATTTCAAAGATTGTGAAAAGTATATATGTATATATATACTGAATATTTTGCGACTTGGTCGTGTTAAGATATCAGCTTGGTTCATTTCTTCTTGACCAAGACTTTCATGAGTACTATGAGAATGCTCATATATTGTTAATTATTATACATATTATTTCGGTGGGCTTGTTGCTCACCCTTGCTTTCTTCTTTCATCACACAACAAAAGATAGAAAAGATGAACAGGACCAAGCTTCCAATTCGCAAGCGGTTAGGAAACGTTCCGCAGTTTTCTGGAAGCGTTGATGCCGCTGTAGCTGAGGTAGAAATTACCAATATGCTAGACTTTCAAATTCTGATGTACCAGACTTATGTATCTATATGAATTGTAATATTGGAAAAGAATTGTAAATTTATTCAGAAACCCTTTTAAGGTGTAACGGTTTATAATTGTGGAATAAAATGACTTGTGTTATTTTTGGTATTCATCTCTGAGACTATAACTTGTGGTGTGTGTGTGTGTGTATATTGTGGGGTCACAGTACTCAGTAGTTGGTTGACTGTTAAGATTAAGTATTGATAAGGGAAATGGAACTCGTGACAACCCGAATCCCAGACCCCGGATTTGGGGGTGTTACAACTATTATGAGTTGAAGGCTTGTGTCCAGATTCATCAGTTCCTTGTCGATCTTTTTAAATTTTTAAATTCAGTAAATTTTGAAATAAAATTAAAATATTATGATATGTGTATCTATGGAATAATAGCTTCAAACAAAGTGAATTGTCCTTGGATACACATCTATTATCTATTTCTATTATTCAATTTAATTGGGTAACCTATCTCAATTCCGTATATTTGGATGGACCTGAGAGTAGATGTCGAAGGAATTCTCCCACCAATAGTTGTAGTTAATTCGGGAACCACTTTCATCGAAACATAAGGACCATTCAGTAATATCACAATATATAATGGATTCGAAGTTTTTATGAACATCATCATCTTTTTCTTCCATAGGTTGTAATTTTCTCGATCAAATGGGAGAACCTTGATACTTCCAATCCTTTGGTTGTTTATCATCTTCACAAAATAAAATTATTTAAGATTCAAAAATTCCAAGATTGAATATATTTGAAAATTAAAAAAATTCAAGATTTTTCACGAACTTGTTCGATTTGATTTCTTTATTCGCATCTTGATTTGTATATCAATGAACAGGCCCTGATACAAATTGTTAATCCCAAAGTATGGTTGGGGGTTGAATATGATACCTACAATTTTTTTCAATTCGTTTCAAGTTCTTCGTTAAAATTACAGAATAAAAAAGGCACAAAATAGTTCGAGGAATATATTGTTTTATTAATATAAACCTTGAGGTTGCTACACTCTAATCAATAATTATTAGATACAACAAATTCAGCAGCATAACAGTATGTTTACAAGCTAATAAATTTTGCCTTCAATGGAGCTCTCGTAAATTATAGTTGGTTGCCAAGGAAGATGAATATTGAAATTAATTCACTTATGCTTCTTTTAGTGCAGGCTTTCAAAACTTTGGACACTTCGCACTCTATTAGCCAAGTATTCTATTTTGCTTCAATCTCTTTTACAAATAGACAGTTCAAAATCACTCCCTTTTCCTAGTCAAAAATACAACATCTACAAATTAACACAGTGTTGCAATCTACTAATCGACACTTTGTGAACTACAAATCGACAGTATAATGTGTGAAAATCGAGAGTGCAATGTCGATTTATAGCAAATGGAAATCGACTATACAATGTCAATTTGTAGATTCATACAAATTGTCAGTACAATATCGATTAGTAATATTGTAATTCCATTTGTCGATTTGTAGCTTCTGGGCTTTTGACTATTTGGGCCTTCGGTTAAAATGACTTGGGCTTTAGCATTTTCTTTTCAAGATAATTTGCCTTTGAAAAATTTCTGAACTTGTCCATTTCTTTTGTTCTTCAGTCTCTATAAACCAAGTCCTATTTTCAACTGAATTCTTCTGATTTATAATTAAAGAACCATTTCTTGATTTGCCGACATTTAGTGCAGTGGTCTGGTTCACAAACGACTAGCATTGAGCTGATTCTTTTTTTTCCTTGTTTAATACTCTGATGATGTCTGTCTTCTTATAGCTTCTTGAGATTAAACCACTGAAATCATGAGATCTCTAATACTATGAATCAGTGCATTTCCTTGTCACTCAGTCCTTTGATCTTTTATTCTTCATTGAGGCTTGAACATATTAATAAACTTCTTTTCATGACCTGGTTACGAACTTAGTATATTAATTCCATTCTCGATTCTTTATATTTATCCAATCTCCGTCTTCTGGATTGATGTGCTTCACAATTAATATTATTTACCTGTTCTTTTTTCATATTGAGTTATTTTACCCCGATTACATATTACGTTATATTATGCTTTACAGGTATTTTGAGTATAACATGCAGTGCTAATGGCTTCAGCCCAGAAGTAGGTGGGTAACTTAGATTCTCCAAGCATTGTCCTTGCAGCTTCAATGTGAGTTCTATTTTTCCTTTCAACAACTTCATTTTTTTGGGGAGTTTTTGGTGTAGAGAACTCATGATGGATACCTTCCTTTTCACATAGTTTTCCTCAATTTCAGATCTGAAATGTTATTGACTATCTTGACGTGATTAATAATAATTTTATTGGTCTCATTCTTTGAGTGGAGGAAGAAGGTCCAGAAGAATTTATAGAAATCATCAATAATCACAAGATAATATTTTTCTTGGAGATAGACATGACATTGACTAGTCCAAATAAATCCATGTGAAGAAGTTGCAAGGGCTTGTCAATTGAGGATATTGTCTTACTTTTGAAAGAGGCTCTCTTTTGCTTACCAAATTGACAAGCATCATATAGACCATCCATGAAAAAAATTCAATTTTGGCATTCCTCTGACCAAATCCTTCTTGTTCAAATAATTCATCATTGAAGAGTTTAAGTGCGACAACTTCTTGTGCCATAACCAACCTTCTTCAATACTTTCCTTACTGAGAAGACACGTGATAGAGTCAGCATCAGTTGAGTTAAAGTCAGCTACATTGACATTGCCTTTCCCGATTCCAATCAGCACCACTTTGTTGTTTTTCTTGTTTGTAACAACACATGCTTCCAAATTAAAATTTACCTTTAAACCTTTATCACATAGTTGACTGACACTAAGCAAGTTGTGCTTCAGTCTTTCAACTAGTTCTACTTGATCAATAATGATATTTCCTTTAGAAATTAAGTCATATCACACAGTAATCCTTTGTTATCATCTCCAAAGGTAATATTTGGGCCAACTTTCTCCTCCAACTCTGTGAGCAGGGATGAATCACCAGTCATGTGTATAGAACAACCGTTATCCACATTTTACAGATTTTTCTTCTTTCCCTGCACAAAAAAAAACTCAATTTGACTTTCGTACCCAAGTGTCCTTGGGTTCTGTTTTTCAGATGCCTTCTTTGCCTTTTTACCACTCTTTACTTTAGGTTTTGGAGGATTTAGATCCATTTTAGCCTTAGGTGATGGTCTTTGAACAAAGTTCTTGATATTTAAATTAGATGCAAAGTTTTAAAGATGCATTATATTCATATGAGAAGTAAACATGTTATTCATTTCAAACATGTTCCATGGCATGGTAAATGCAGAAAAATAGGAATTAGGAATGAATGGCATGTTATTGTAATTCTGATTAAACATATTTGGCATAAGCAAAGAATGCATGACAGACATAGACAGTTGAGGCATAGACATAACATACATTGACACAGATTTATAATTAGCAGATAGATAATTAACACTACCACACTTAGCACATATTTTTCTAGGAGCATATTTATCAGGAGTGTAGTTGTGTTTTTTAAATCCCATCTTTCCATTTTTAATTTTCTTTTTCCTGGTGTCTATACTACTCTTATCCTTCAAATTCGTTGTTGGATAAGTGGCCTATATTCTTCTTCTTAAACTCCT
The DNA here is from genome assembly GCF_009905375.1 of Apium graveolens. NCBI lineage: Eukaryota > Viridiplantae > Streptophyta > Magnoliopsida > Apiales > Apiaceae > Apium > Apium graveolens. The sequence continues at coordinate 148,847,217 of NC_133650.1, forward strand.
TGGTCTTGTCGATCTCACCAGTCACAAATTTCTTCCTAACAGGTCCATACTTCTAATTGGGTTTTTCGAGTTTAAAAGAATTGACTGGCTCCTTTAACGAATAAATTTTATCCGTTGATACTTTATCCTTCAACGGATAATCACTATTCGTTGACTCACATCCTTCACTTTCAGGTTCGAGTTTCAATTTATCATTTTTCCATCAATATCACAGAAATATTTAGTGCCTTGAACTTCCATGATCTTGCAAGCTAATTCCTGGATTCTTTCCATTTAGAAATGATAGTTTTTTCAAGTTCAAGTTGCTTTTTCAGAGTTTATTCTCTTTTTAGCATATCGAGAAAATCATCTTTAAACACCAAGTAATCCTTTTTTTTAATTTCACAAAGTCATGCAACTGAGTTTCCCAACAGAGAATTTTTCTCAACAAACAAAGCATCCATTCCTTTTACTCTAGAATTTTCATTTTTGAAAGATTTTAGAGTAACATGCAAATTATACAGTTCAAAAGACATATCATAAATGGTTTCTTTGCATTCACTTTTACTCAGCTTAAAAAGATCTGTAATGATTACCTTTTTAGGACTTTAATCCACTGTAGAGGGGGTGAATACAGTTAAACAATCAAATCAAAATAACAGACACAATTGAATCAATAGTTTTTATTATTGATGTATAAAAACTAATTACAATACTCTCTCATAGTATGAACATATATACTTGAGAGCTGCTTGATTATATGAATAATATAACAATTCGTAACTATTCGTAACTATTCACAAAACATAAAGTGTAAATCTAATATGCGCTTATATACTGCAAAGTTACACAATCAATAAGGAATCCTATTACAATACAATAAGGAATTTTATAACATATCCATCTATTGATTGCTACAATAAGTAAAGTCCTGCACCGACATATATTCTACAAATATTTCCTCCTTTGATATCTCCTGATTTTCAGCTCGACAAATATTGATGTGATTAAATCCTGATGACAAAAGATGATCAACAAATACTGATCGTAAATGCTGATGACGTCATCTCTGTCAAATACTAATATCAAATGCAATAAACTCTGATAGTTTAAATACTAATATCATCGATTTCTTCTAACAATATCCCCCAACTTGTGCATTATGTAAATAAGTACAAGTTCTTAATTGATGATATCAAAACTATCTAAATACAGAAATATAAATATATATACATTCTTATAGTCGGTGCTTTCAGACTGTAACGTCAGTCTTGAACTCCAGTAAATCCAGTAGCATCATCAAAGAATTTCTTGAGTTGATTTGCTTCAAGAACATTCAAATACATTTCCATCCTCTGGTTGATATCCTTGAGCTCTTTCGTAGATTCATCATTTTGATAGATAGTGGCTCTGAGGTCATGTAGATTAGATCTTCCAAGTTATAAGTCATCTAGTTCCAAGAAACCAGCTTTCTTACCATCAGGGTTGAAAGTGAGAACTTTTACACCTATAGACATAATCACCTTAGCTCCTTCAATAGGCATATCAATAGTGTTTCCAGATATATCAATTATTTTGGAGTGTACTTTGACTTGTATGTCATCCCTCTCTGCTTCCTGTATACTAGGTCCTTCAAATAAGCAAACAATCTGGAAGTAGTATAGTTTATTACCTTAAGTAATGTGATAACATATTCCAACTCTTGCCATGGTTTATCTCTCATCTGCTCTTGTAGAATCTTCAACCATTTACCAAACTCCAGAAAATACAACATCTTTTTCTTAGTCTTACTTGTATCATACAACTCAAGCACTATTTGAACATGTATGATCTTCTGTAAATCCTCAAGTTGTACATTCTCTCATATTCCTGTCAAATTTATAGGCTCTCTTAAGATCAAAGCATTGCTAGTGTAAGTATTAGCATTTGGTAATCCCAAGCCACCTCTTCTTCCAACTCTTCTAGACTGTGAGTTACCACTATAAATCTTATTGATAGTCTCGGAAGAATCTCTTTTAAGTGCAGGTGTAACGCCCTCCAGACCCGGGGTATAAGTCTGGGGGTTACTAGCTAATCACCAAACCTGTACAATTTGATTAACAATTAAAAAAGAAATGAAATTAAACCCCTTTAACACTAACCAGGATCTTTTTAGGTTGAAGTATGAAAACAGGAACCACTAATTACTTTTATTACAAACCAACATTCAAAGTCTCACAAACTCTCTTTATTACAAACCATTGTCTAATTCATTTTAAGCTAAGTTCAACTTTTATTCAAACACACACACCTACTATCTATCAACACTCCACCTGCTCGAGCAACTCAAAGCTTTCTTCCTGGATTGGGATCAACACCTTGGGTATAAGAGGATCCCGAGGCTTGACTCGCTTCTTTACCACTCAAGTCCTGATTGGTTTCATATTCCTTCTTAACTGAAAACAATAAGGTGAATAACAACAAAAGGGGTGAGCCAAAAGTTGCTCAACAAGTCCACAAACATATAAACAGTGTTAAAGCATTTTAAATGAATCCGCCATCCCAGGTATATCTGCCAAGATATAACCTCACGAGAATAGAAAGAAGGCCATTACTGGCGAGTACAAATAAACTAAACTGGACACAAGTTCGCATCTATATTCTGCTGATCAGTCAGAATATAATGCAGATCCATATCTCAGTATATAGATCCAGTCGGGTACCCAGGCACTACGACCGTCGAGGCACCAGTCATCCCGGTCCTCAGGATTAAGACACACTCAATCCCAAAATATCCTTATCCAGTCCATCGCTTAGCAACCGGGACAATCGGTATGCTTTGATATATTCCAAACACTAGAATATATCAATCTCCATGTGTTACCAACAGAATATGAATCAAGAATCCAAAGAAACGGAGAAATCAAGAATTGAAATGAAATATGAACAAAGGAATAGGGATTGTATATTAGTGATCAAGAACAATAATCAAGAGAATGTAAATGTGATAAATATTTGAATCAATATCACTATTCCGAAAGTAGAATAGAGGAAAAACTTGCCTTCTGCGCGACTTAATGCAATTGAATCACTTATGTCTATCACAAAATCAACTAACTTCTAAAAAAGATTTAGCTTTGATATTGTTTTTAATGAAAAGGATTCATTTTTCTGAGTTAACAGGCTTTCGTTTCACGCAAAACGGACTAACGGTTGAATTATTATTAATTAAATACTGATAATTCCATTTATTAATCATTATAAATAATTATTACTAATTTTTAAAACCCAAAAATAATTTTTTAAATCATTATTTAAGAAAATCAGAATTAAAAATAATTTTTCTATAATTTTTGAAATTAAAATGAATTTATTATGATTTACTGAAAATTATTTGATTAATTATCAAAATAATTAATCACTTTTAAGTAATTAATAATTAATAAATAAATAATAAATAATTAAGAAAATAATTCAATCTGATTTTTAGAAAATAATTCAGAATTATTTATAATATAAATTAATTAATTAAATAATTAATTAATCAATTTACAAAATAAATAAAACTGATTTTTAAAATTAATAAAAGTAAAAAGTAAAAATAATTTCCAGAAATATATGTTAGAAAACAGACATCTGACAAGGTGGATCAAAACCGGGTTCTGGAAACGGGTCAACCGGGTTGGATTCCGGGTCTGTAAAGAACACCACCGGAATCTGGGTTTAAACCCAGAATCCGGCGACTTCACCGGACTCTGGCGAGTCCAATTCCTGGCCAAACGGACACCGTTTGGTTCCGTTTTTGATCCCAAAACATCCCAAACTACTTCCCCAATCTGTTTCAGGCCAAAATCGACCAGAAACATCCCTGGATATCATTCTCCGATCAAAATCATCAAGAACTCCGGCCAAAAATCCAAATCACTCATTTGTACATAACATCAAACGTTATATAGTGCAAAATGAAGCTAAGAACATATACAATCAAAGCCCTAACATTACAAGAACCAAATATTCACAAAAATCATCGAGTTGTGTTTTGAAAATTAGACCTAAACCCTAGAAATCGTGAATCATTATCCAAGCATCGTTTGTTCAATTAAACTCCATGAATCGACTGTAAATCATCTAACAAAGCTATATCAATCATCAAAACATCACAATAACCCCAGAATCAAAAAGCTCTAATTCGAACATAAATCCTAGAAATCAAAAATCAAAAATGATGCAATAAAACGTGAAATTGATGCAAGAAACAGAAAGAACGGATCAAAACCTTCGATTTGAGTACTTGAATCACACGATTTGATGCTGTAATCAGTGAGAAATCACGACTTGATTCTTTGACCCGAACTTGTTCTTCCCGACCCGATTTCAGAGAATTTTTGGTAATTTTGAAGATTTTAATGATTAATTATAATTAATTAAATAAAAATTAGGCTATTTATAGTAGTAAAAATAATACTCCTAATTAAAATTAAGGGGCTAATTATACATTAAATAAAAATATTGGGCCCTAATTTTTATAATTTTTGAGTATTAAAATTTAATTTATAAATATTTTATATATGCAATATATATGCCAAAAATTCCCAAAAATTGTGAATAATGCAAAAATGCAAAGAAATAATATAAATGAAAGTCCTATAATTTTATAAAAATAAAAATGTGATTTTTGTGGGGTTTTTGACACCCAATGGGGCCCGGAAAAATCATTTTTCGCAAAACGAAAAAATTTATAAATTATCTAGATGTTCAGAACAAGGCGATTGTAAAAGCCATTTGATGAAAAATAAGGCCCATTATTTTATTTGAAATACTGGCTTTAAAATCATCGTTTGGGTCATAAAACGTTTGAAATAAAACCTATAAATGCATAATAAAATATCTGAAAAATACCTTAAAATACAGAAATGACATGGAATACACGTATCACGTAACAATTAGGGTTTATCAGATAATCACATATAAATGACACATTAATTCACATATTTTATTATAATCATGATATAATATAAACGTAAAGTTCCCAGTCGTTACATCCTTCCCCCTTAAAAGGATTCTGTCCTCAGAATCTTCTATGGAAACAAATGAGGGTATTTCTCTAATATTTCACTTTCAAGTTCCCAGGTTGATTCTTCAACCATAGGATTTTCCACAACACTCACACTAAATATACAGACTTATTTCTTAACACTTTCTCTCGCCGATCTAAAATTCTTACCGGTTGTTCTATAAAAGACAAATCAGGTTGGATTTCTATCGGCTCATACTCGATTACATGCCTAGAATCAGGATTATATCGCTTAAGCATGGACACGTGAAACACATTGTGAATATGCTTCATAAGAGGCGGTAAAGCTAATTCGTATGCAACTTTTCCCACTTTCTTCAAAATTTCAAACGGTCCAACGTAACGTGGTTTCAATTTACCCTTATTGCTAAATCTGGTTAATCCTTTCCATGGCGATATTTTGAGTAGTACGTTTCCTCCTTCCTGATAGTCTATATCTTTCCTGGCTTGATCTGCATATTTGCGTTGCCTGTTTTGCGCTGCATCGAGTCGTTTTCGAATGAGTTCAATCTTTTCTTTCATCTGTTGAATTAGTTCTGGACCCAAAATTTTACGTTCTCCAACTTCATCCCAATATACTGGTGATCTGGATTTTCTCCCGTACAATGCTTCATACGGTGGCATTCCAATGCTGGCGTGATAACTGTTATTATAAGAAAATTCCACTAGGGGTAGATGTTCATCCCAACTGCTTTCAAAATCGATCGCACAAACTCGTAGCATGTCTTCAATCGTTTGGATAGTTCTTTCACTTTGCCCATCGGTTTGCGGATGATAAGCGGTACTCATGTTCAATTTAGTTCCAAGACATTCTTGAAATTGTCTCCAAAATCTTGAGTTGAAATGAGGATCTCGATCAGACACGATAGATACTGGAACTCCATGTCGCATCACAATTTTTTTAAGATATATGTGCACTAGCTTGTCGAGTGAAAATCTTTCATTGATTGGTAGAAAATGTGCCGACTTCGCGAGTCTGTCAATGATTACCCATATCGCATCATGATTTGCCTTTGTCCTTGGTATTCCTACCACAAAATCCATCGCTAGATGTTCCCATTTCCATTCTGGAATGTCTAATGGTTGCAATAATCCACTCGAACGTTGATGTTCTGCTTTAACTCGCTGGCATGTGTAGCACTTACTTATCCATTCAGCTATTTCCTTCTTCATGTTCGGCCACCAGAAGTTTTCTTTCAGATCACGATACATTTTTGTACTTCCTGGATGAATGGAATACTTCGAATTGTGCGCATCTCGCATTATTTCTTCTTTTAATTCTACTACGTCAGTGATCCAGATTCTCGACGCAAAACGTAAAATTCCTTCATTATCTTTCTGAGTTGTGATTTCTTCTCCCGTCAAGTCGTCATCTTGACTCATCACTTCATTTTGACAACAACGAATCTTTTCTAACAATTCCGGTTGGAAAGTCATAATGTAGATAGCTTCTGCAGATTCATTGGGAATACGAATCTCAATTTCCAATTTGTCGAATTCCTTGATTAAGTCTTCACACGAAGTTAACCGATTCAATCTTTCTTTCCTGCTCAGCGCATCTGCTACAACATTTGCTTTCCCTGGATGATAACTAATCGTGACTTCATAATCCTTTATCAATTCCAGCCATCGACGTTGTCGCATGTTCAGCTCCTTTTACGTAAAGATATTCTTTAGACTTTTATGATCTGTGTAAATTTCACATTTTTCACCGTAGAGATAATGTCTCCAAAGCTTCAACGCAAATACGATCGCTGCCAATTCCAGATCATGAGTGGGATATTTTTGTTCATGAGGTTTAAGTTGTCTCGAACCATATGCGATGACGTTACCGTGCTGCATCAGTACACATCCTAACCCGCGATACGAAGCGTCGCTGAAAATGACGAAATTTCCTAGCTCGTCTGGCAATACAAGTACTGGTGCGGTTACTAACCGATTTTTCAGCTCTTGAAAACTTTCTTCACACTTATCACTCCATTCAAACTTTTCACTTTTTCGAGTTAACTTGGTCAGCGGCGTTGCTATTTTCGCAAAATCTTTGACAAACCTTCGATAATATCCTGCCAATCCCAAGAAACTTCGAACTTCTGTCGGCGTCCTTGGTCTTTCCCAATTTAACACAGCTTCAATCTTCGCTGGATCGACTTGGATGCCTTCTCTACTGATAATATGCCCTAGAAATTGTACTTCTCTTAACCAGAATTCACATTTCGAAAATTTTGCGTATAGTTGCTCTTTCCTCAGAATTTCCAAAGTTATTCTCAAGTGTTCTGCATGCTCTTCTTCTGGATTGGAGTAAATCAAGATGTCATCAATGAATACAATCACGAATTTATCCAAATATTTCTTGAATACTCTGTTCATCAAATCCATGAATGCTGCTGGCGCGTTTGTCAGACCGAATGCCATTACCAAAAACTCGTAATGCCCATATCTTGTACGAAACGCAGTCTTTGGAATATCTTCAGCTTTAATCTTCAATTGATGATTGCCTGATCGTAAATCTATCTTTGAAAACCATGCTGATCCTTTTAGCTGATCGAACAAATCGTCGATTCTCGGTAAGGGATACTTGTTCTTAATAGTGAGTTTATTTAATTCCCTATAGTCAATGCATAATCGCATGCTGTCGTCCTTCTTCTTCATAAATAACACCGGTGCACCCCATGGGGATACACTAGGTCGTATGATGCCTCGGTCTAAAAGATCTTGCAGTTGCGTTGACAATTCCTTCATTTCGACTGGAGCCATCCGATATGGAGCTTTCGAAACTGGTTCTGTACCTGGTGCTAGATCAATTGTGAACTCAATTTCTCGATCTGGTGGTAACCCTGGAAGCTCGTCTGGAAAGACGTCTGGAAACTCGCACACAATTGGAATGTAATCTATTCTAGGACTTCCTCTTTCGGTATATAACACGTAAGCTATGTATGCCTCACATCCTTGTCGAAGCAATCGTTTAGTCTGCATCACAGTAAGAAATTTCTTCTGCTATTTTTCTCCTTTGAATATTACTGTTGTATTCTCCGAAGTTCGCAATTTGACTCTCTTATTCGCGCAATCTATCTGAGCGTTATGACATGCTAACCAATCCATTCCCAAGATAATATCGAATTCTCCTAGCTTAAAAGGAATTAAATCTACCGAAAAATGATGTCCGACTATTTCTATATCACACGCAGGACATACTCGATCTACTGGAACTTGGTCGTCATTCGCTAATTTTATAATTAACGTTTCGCCCAACCATTCGATTTCACAATGTAACTTACCAAGAAATTCTTCAGAAACAAATGAACGAGTAGCTCCAGAATCAATTAATACTTTTGAAATTACAGAATTCACCAAAAGTGTACCTGCAATAACACTCGGACTCTGCACCGCTTCTTTCATGTTCATGTTAAAAGTTCTTGCTTTGGGTTGATTAGGCGGCGGCGGAGGTAATGCTAACATGCCATAGCTGATCCTTTGCAATTTCTGGCGATATGCCCTTTCTTTCCACACTGGAAACAAGTCATCTTAGCTGTTCTACCTATTGGACATTCGTTAGAATAATGCCCTTTCTGCTTACACGGATAACACGTTACATCCCTTTTGATACATACACCAGTATGCTTTCGATTACATGTCTTACAGTACGGCACTGGAACTCTGACCATTCCCTGCTGACTGGAGGTTTGGAAACGATTACCTGCCTTCTGTGAACCTTGTCCTATCCTTTTAAAATTCAAATTTGCCTGGGCTTGGAAGCCCGGCTTTCTGCTGGAGCGATCTTGGAAACTTCCCTGTCCCTTGTCTTGCTGAGATCTTTCACTTTCCCCTTCTATAATCAAAGCTTTCTGAACTACGGCGGTATACGTCGTTAATTCGAAAACTGCAACTTGGCCACGAATCCATGGTCGTAATCCTTCTTGAAACCTTTGAACTAGTTTTTCTTCAGTGTCAACCTGTTCTGGAACAAACCTAGCCAACTCAGTAAATTTGGCTTCATATTCTGCCATAGACATATTTCCCTGCTTCAGTTCTAGAAACTTAATATGCATTTGATTCTTCACATAGCGAGGAAAATGCTTTTCTAAAAACAACTCTTTAAACCTATCCCATGCAATAACTTCTTCACCCTCTAAGGCCTTTTTAGATTCCCACCAATAATTCGCTGATAGGGATAAATAAGTCCTGGTTTTATAATTAATGGGCTGCTAGGCCCAATAAGAAGATGTATGATATTCAGACCAGAAAGGTTAAGCCTGACGAACCAGATCAGGCCTGGTGGAATAAAAAAAGGCCAAAAAGCCCTGATTATTAATTAATTTCGTAATTAATTAATAAGGGAGAAATCAGATGTTGAAAAGAGTCCCGATGAGGATATAAGTCCTTAGAGATTAGCCTCAAGGGAACCTAAAAGGATAAGGAATCAGCTTCCTACTTCCTAGGACTCCTAAGTCTATCCTAATTCAGAGGCTTATCCACCAAGTCTCCTATACCAAGTCCAATTCAAGGACTCCCACATCTATATAAGGGGTCTCACCCCCACCCATCAGAACTACGTTTTTTGACTTGATCCTTGGCAATCAGCAAGGTACGTAGGCATCTTGTTAAGGCAGATTGAGTCACGAAACACAAGAGCAGTCAAATCGAGCCTCGAAGCTCACGTTCCTTAGTATTAAATACAGCAATTATATATAGTAGTTTTAATCCATAACATTTGGCGCCGTCTGTGGGAAATACGCAACAACAACCATGGCGAGAACACGGAGAACAACCAGCACTCTGGAGGAGGGAACACCATCAGGGACAACCCAGGTGATTTCATCAACCGTGGAGGTTCCTCCCCATTCAACTTATGCATCTACTCAGGGGGAAGCCCAGACAGGGGCAACTCATCCTCAGCCACAAGGGACAACTCCCCCGACTGTTCAAGGTACGAATCCTCAAGTTCAACAAATACATATACCTGTGAATTCTCGACCCGTCGGGTATGAATACTCAACTATTGTTACTACTAACCCCCCTTATGGGATGCCCCTTCACCCTGAGGTTGGAGGAAGTGGATATGCTGGGCGAAGCGAAGCACGAGGGCGGTCGCCCCCCTATATACGAGGTTTGGATCCTATCCCTGAGGATCGGGAATTTTCTGGTCCATACACTGAGAGAGACTCCGAATCTTCGGATGATGAAGTGGCCCCGAGAAGGAGGCGTCCTGGAAAAGAGCCAATAGCCGATGGAAGGCAACGCCCCCAAAGCACCCCAGGGGCGAATCCCCAAGAAGTGCAGGAAAAGATCAGGGCTCATGAGGCTGAAATCCAAAGGCTGAGACGGGACTTGGAGGCTCACCAAGCCACCAGAACCCACATATCTCCTAGGGGGAGAAATCCTCCTCCCATCATAGACCTGGATGGTCCGGTAAGAAGAAGGGCTGCTGTCCCAAGAACTGATCCAAGCAATCTCCTTCCCCTTGGAGATCCTGATGATCCAACTCCACCCTTCACAGAAGAGATAATGAATGCCCATATCTCAAGAAAATTTAAGATGCCCACTATCAAAGCCTATGATGGCACGGGAGACCCCGCTAATCATGTTAGGACATTCTCTAATGCACTGCTACTGCAACCCGTGAATGATGCTATAAAATGTCGGGCCTTCCCTCAAACCCTGTCGGGTATGGCTCAAAGATGGTACAGTCGCCTACCCCCAAATTCTATTGGATCATTCAGAGAATTAAGTCAGGCTTTTATTAAGCAATTCATCAGTGGAAGAGTCCATGAGAAAAGTTTAGCATCTCTTATGAGTCTTGTGCAGGGAGCTAAAGAATCCTTAAGAGATTACCTAAATCGTTTTACAAAGGAGGCTTTAAAAGTCCCAGACCTTGATGATAAGGTAGCCATGATAGCGCTGCAACAAGGAACTAGGGATGAGTTTTTCAAGATGTCTTTGGCCAAACGACCCCCTGAGAGCATGTTGCAGCTCCAAGAGAGGGCAGGGAAGTATATCAAGGTTGAAGAGAGTATGAGGAAGACCGTAGTAAGTAATGAGCCCACTGGAGGCAAGAAACGAAAAACTGATTTGGAGTACATCGCTAAGGATAAGTATCCTAGAACTGAACAAAACCCTGATTCAACCCCCAAGAAGGGAGGACCTGGGCAAAAGTTCACTGAATACGCTAAGCTGAATGCCCCCAGAAGTCAGATTTTGATGGAGATTGAGAAAGACAGAGATATTCGCTGGCCTAAGCCCTTGAAGGCTGATCCCGCCAAGCTAGATAAGGGCAAGTATTGCAGGTTTCACAAAGATGTTGGTCATGACACCGATGAGTGTAGGCAGTTGAAAGATGAAATTGAGTTTTTGATTCGAAAAGGAAGGCTGAACAAGTATACTGGAGATGGAGGAGACAGAAACAATAATGGAAGGAAGAACTTTGAAGATCGTAGGAGAGACCAAGATGATCAGGGGCGGAATCCCCAACCTAGAGGACCAGTTATAAACACCATTTATGGAGGGCCGAGACCTCGAGGGCCTGTGATAAACACGATCTTTGGAGGTCCAACTGCTGCTGGATTGTCCAAAAATTCCAGAAAGGCATATACTAGAGAGGTTATGCATATTGTTGGAGAAGCTCCGAAGAGGGCCAGGACAGAAGTAACACTGGCTTTTGATGATTCCGACCTAGAGGGTGTGAAGTTTCCCCATGACGACCCGCTGGTCATAACGCCGATAATAGGAAATAGCCCGGTTAAGAGGGTCCTTGTGGATAATGGTGCTTCTGTGGATATCTTGCTCCACGACACCTTTCTAAGGATGGGATATAACGACTCCCAGTTGACACCAACCGACATGCCGATATATGGATTTGCTGGAGTAGAATGTCCTGTGGAAGGGATAATTAAATTACCAACCACCATAGGTACGGAGCCAAGGCAAGCAACGCAGATGCTGGATTTTGTGGTGGTAAAGGCTAGTTCAACTTATAATGCTATAATGGGGAGAACAGGGATACATGCCTTCCTCTTTGAGGGCAGATGGAGTCGGGGGGCAGGTTCTTCCTATTGAAGATATGGATGTTCGAGAAAATGATGAGAATAGAGGAAGGCCAGCAGAAGAATTGGATTCGGTTCCTTTAGATCCCAAGAATCCTGAGAGGATGACTTTCATTGGAGCTACATTAGAGGAGCCCCTTAGAGGGAAGTTAGTGAAATTTTTGCAAGAAAATAGTGATGTGTTTGCATGGTCAGCAGCTGATATGCCAGGCATAGACCCGGGGTTAATTACCCACAAGTTAAACGTGGATCCAAGCCGGAAGACAGTGAAACAAAAGAAAAGAAATTTTGCCCCGGAAAGACAAGAGGCTATAAAGCAGGAAGTGGAAAAGCTCTTAGAGGCTGGTTTCATTGAGGAGATTCAATTTCCGGAGTGGTTAGCAAACCCTGTAATGGTGAAGAAGGCTAATGGAAAGTGGAGGATGTGTATAGACTTCACCGATCTGAATGATGCATGTCCCAAAGACTGTTTTCCGCTGCCTAGAATTGATACTTTGATTGATGCTACCGCTGGACATGAGATGCTGAGTTTCATGGATGGATTTAGCGGATACAACCAGATCAAAATGCATAAGGATGACATTCCAAAGGTATCATTTATCACTGACTTTGGTGTTTATTGTTATCTTGTTATGGCGTTTGGTCTCAAGAATGCAGGAGCCACCTATCAAAGGTTGGTGAATAAAATTTTTAAGGATCTTATTGGGAAGACTATGGAAGTCTATGTTGATGACATGCTAGTCAAGAGTCTAGTAAAGATTGATCATATAATCCATTTGAGGGAAGCTTTTGAGGTCCTGAGGTACCACAAGATGATGTTGAATCCCACGAAGTGTGCTTTCGGAGTAGGATCTGGAAAATTCTTGGGATTGATGGTCTCAAAGAGGGGAATTGAGGCTAACCCCGATAAAATAAAGGCAATCCTGGACATGGAACCCCCAAAAACTGTCAAGGATGTTCAGAAACTCACAGGAAGGGTTGCTGCGCTAGGACGATTCATCTCCAAGTCAGGAGACAAGTGCTTGTCATTCTTCAAGTCATTAAAGAACATTAAAGACTTTGTATGGAGTGAGGAAAATCAGAAGGCATTTGAAGAGTTAAAGAAGTATATGGGCCAGGCCCCGTTGTTGGCCAAGCCAGTTCTGGGTGAAGTTTTATTCTTGTACTTGGCTGTTTCGGAAAGCGCCTTGAGCGCGGTATTGGTTAAGGAGGAACTGAAAGTCCAGAAACCCGTATACTATGTCAGCAAAATTTTGCGTGGTGCTGAGTTGAATTATTCAGCCATTGAGAAATTCGCTTTAGCCTTGGTGATGGCTTCAAGAAAGCTGCGTCCTTATTTTCAAGCTCACCAAATTGAAGTGCTAACAAATCAGCCACTGAGAAATATCATTCACAGTCCCAAGGCAAGTGGGAGACTAATTAAGTGGGCAATAGAGTTGGGAGAGTTCGATCTCAAGTATAAGCCACGTATGGCCATAAAAGCCCAGGCACTAGCTGACTTCGTGGTGGAATGTACCATACCCAACCAAGAAGTCGGGGGGCAGGAAGATACCACACCTCAAGACAAGGGAGTCGACAATGGGGACAAGGAGAAAGAATATTGGGTTCTCTATTTTGATGGAGCATCAAAAACAAATTCCAGTGGAGCAGGGTTGGTTTTGCAAAGCCCTGATGGATTCTTAATTGAGTATGCCATGAAGCTAGACTTCCCAACCACAAACAATGAGGCAGAGTATGAAGCCCTGATTGCTGGCCTTGGTCTAGCTGGGACACTTAGGGTCAAAAACTTAAAGGTCCGTGGAGACTCGAAGTTGATCATATCCCAGGTAAAGGGAGAATTTGAAGCAAGGGATGATACGATGGCAAAGTATGTTCGCCTAGTAAGGGCTGTGATGACCCAATTTAATGAATGCCATGTTGAACACATTCCAAGGGAAGAAAATGCTAAAGCAGATGCGCTATCAAAGTTTGCTTCATCTGAGATTGAAGAAAGTTCAGGAAGTGTGTACTTCCGTGTTTTGAAGACACGAAGCATAGATGTTAAACTTGTGGCTCCCGTAGGCTTGGGGACGTCATGGATTGATCCCATCAAGGCTCACATTCAGACCGGTTGGTTGCCAAGCGATACAATTGAGGCACGGAAGTTAACTGTTCGAGCACTAAGGTACTCTTTGATAGATGGGATTCTATATAAAAGATCTTTCGTGGTTCCTTACTTGAGGTGTCTCAGGCCCGATGAGGCACGCTTGGCTCTTGAGGAAGTGCATGAAGGCATTTGTGGGCAACACTTGGGGGGCAGGGCCTTGGCTCATAAGATAACTCGTTTAGGCTTCTATTGGCCAGAAATGATGGCTGATGCCAAAGAATATGTAAAGAAGTGTGATCGTTGTCAGAAGCATGCACCAGTCGCCAGACAACCCCCCGAGATGCTGACCTCTATCAACTCACCTATTCCCTTTGCTATGTGGGGGATGGATATTCTAGGGCCTTTTCCTATGGCCACAGCACAAAGGAAGTTTCTGATTGTAGCCATTGATTATTTCACCAAGTGGATCGAAGCCAAACCTTTGGCCAAAATCACAACTAAGCAGGTTGCACAATTCCTGTGGGAAAACATTATGTGCCGATATGGAATTCCCCGTATCCTCGTCACTGACAATGGAACGCAATTCAACAATGAGGAATTCAAGAAGTATTGTGAAGAAAATGAAATTGAGTTACGATTCACCTCTGTGGCTCACCCGCAAGCCAATGGGCAAGCGGAAGTAGCAAATCGGATAATCCTGGATGGACTAAAGAAGAGGATCGAAAAGTCGAGAAATAATTGGGTAGATGAGATACTTCCCATATTATGGGCTTATAGGACTACCTGTAGAGTCACGACAGATGCAACTCCTTTCATGTTGGCATATGGGGCGGAAGCAGTAGTTCCCGTGGAGATATCACATTCTTCTCCAAGGATTCAGGCTTTTGATGAAAAAGAAAATGAGGAAGGGCAGAAGTTAGCCCTGGATTTAATCGATGAAGTACGAGATAAAGCACACGCAAAGATAGTAGAATATCAGAAAAAGGCTTCATTCTACTACAACCTAAGGGTTAAAGAGAGGTTTTTCAAACAAGGTGACCTAGTCTTGAGAAAAATAGAGGCTTCTGGTGTCGGACAGAAAGGAAAGCTTGCCCCAAATTGGGAAGGGCCGTATAGAGTCAAGAGCGTTCAGGGTAGAGGAACCTACAAGCTGGAGACTATGGATGGTTTTGAAGTCCCGAGAACCTGGCACGCACAAAACCTGAAGGTTTACTACGTGTAAGATGGTCGAAGTACGATTCTCACTCGTCAGGATGGCGAGTAGGTTGAAAAGCACCTTGAAGCTTTGCTTGCTTAGGATTTATATGTTTTAGTTTTATTACGAAATTTATTAAGACTTGTGTAAGGGACGAATCCCAGACAATTTTATGAAATTCATAAGTTCTTCAAAGTATGATTGTGGCCTAACAAATAAAAATCAAATGCATGGATGCAAAGCATAAAAGGTGATAAATGAGATAGATCTGATAGATGTTACAAAAGTTTGATAAATAAAGTCTCGAAAATAAAAAAAGCCACGCAGGGCTGAAAAAGCTCTAAGGAGCTGAGGTGCCCTCGGCGTCCATATCATCATCTTCTCCGCTCTCGCTAGATGTCTCCGTCGTCTCGGAGGAGGAAGAGCTGTCATCCTCAGCAGGTCTGGAAAAAGACTCGGGAGGAGGAAGAAGTGGATCCTGAGGAACATGATCCGAGACAACTACTCGGGTACGAAACCTCTGTAGCAAAGCCTCATCGTCAGGGCAGATGTAGTCCGCCGGGTTAATATCAGGACAAGCCTCGTTCACGGTCCCAAGGGCCGTGTCCCAGCCAGTCCTAAAAAACTCGGGAAAGACTGAATCATCCCTAATCCTCATGGATTGGGCAAACTCCTCCGAGTCCAGATAATTGTCTATAGCTTTATCCTTCTCCGCCCGAAGTACCACCAGCTCGGCGTTAGACTCTCCGAGTTCTTCCTCCTTGCGCTTGAGCTTCTTCTCCAGGGTAGCATACTTCTTCTGCTGCCTCCTGAGGGCATTATCGGCCTTATCAGAAGCCCACTTCCATGATTCGGCTTGCCTCACAGCGCCTTGAAAGTAGGCGTTAGACTGAAACAAAACAATTAACAAAGTATAAGGCAAGAAAGTGCTACAAGAACGAGAAATAAGTTTAAAAAAGAGAAGGCATACCGAAGCCAGAGACTGGGCTCCCATGAGCTTAATCCTCTCAAGGTCAGGGGTGGCCACCACATCAGTAAAGTCCTTTGGGGTCACGCTATGGTAGGACCAATCCCAAGCATGCTTCGTGGAACCAACCACGGTATCCCCTCGGCGGAATCCCCAGAGAGGCTGAAAGGCGCCTGTAGCAGCAGCAGCAGGGGCAGCAGCAGTGATAGGAGCATTATGGCCCTCAGCTCCTTCAGTTGAAGCCTCCCCCATAGGCTCCTTGTGCTTTCTCAAGAAGATAGGCTCTGTCGCCTTTCCTCTGGTGTCTAGGCCTGCTAACCGAGCTTTCTTCATCCTAGCTGTTTCCTCGACCAAGGGGACATTGTCCTCGTTAATCTCCTTAGCAGCTGAAACAAAGCAAAAGACAAAATAAGTGATGTTAATAATGCGTGAAATAAAGAAAAATTGAGAAGGGAAGAGAAATACCCTGTTGAGAAACAGAGGATAGTCCCACATGAATCAGGGAAAACTCTTCTAAAAGAGTCCAGCTGGTGGTGGTGCCATCATCCTGAGTGAGCCCATTATAAATGATAGTTTCTTCAGGAGTTAAGTGAATGGATTTGAGGCTACCATCACTGACCTTCCCGAAGGAAGATCGAAAGAGCGTGCCCCAATCGCCATTCTCCCAACGTAACCCGACGAAACTATTCCTCCAATTTGGATTATTATCCGGAATAGAGGCGCTGTTAAAGATATGTTTGCTTTTGGGCCTTTGTTTGACATAAACCCAGCCACAAATATTGGAAGAACTATTGTAACATTGAAAGACTTTCCTAAAAACGGCTACAGAAAGAGGAAAGCCCTCCCTAAGACAACAAACCATAAAACATAGAATATTCCTCCAGGCGTTTGGAGGAAGCTGACACGGGTTAATTTGTAAGTCAGCCAAAAGATGAGGGATAAAAGGATGAAAAGGGAACCTGAGCCCAGCATTAAGGGCGTCGGTGTAGATGAAGAGAGTATCAGGCCTCCAGTGGCAAGTACGGTCACCACCAGAGACTGGAACTAGTCTAAAGGGAGGAGGGACGTTATAACGAGCATTTAGTTTATTGAAATCTATGTTATGCCAAGTATTACAGTGATTAAAGGAGTCGAGATGTGCAGTGGAAGGATATTCATCCCCCCTAGTATTAATCATATCAATTAAAGACATATATGAAGAGCGGATCTCGATATCCTTACCTCGTTTTGAAGCCGAGGCTATCTTGGCCGCCCTCTCGGAACTCTTGTCGGCCATCTAGTAAAGACTGGAAAAGACTTGGGAGGAAGAAGGAGTGGATTTGAGAGAGGAGAAGATTAGAAAGTTGTAGGTGAAGAGAAATGAAATGAGAGGTGTGAAGAATCACACTCTCATCCCACCTATATATAGGAGAAATAAATGGGTAATGGACCTTAAAAAGCCCATTTGGGCCCAAAAGTTGGAAGGTTCTGGAAGTTCCTGGAAAATTCAAGAGAATTCTAGTAAAAAAAATCAAAAGAAAAACTTGAGTTTTTTCAAGATTTTGGAAGAATCCAGAAAGATATTAGAAGAGTTTGGAATTTGGGCTTAGAAATGAGGCCCAATTCTAAAAAAAAAACCTTGAAAAAATAAAGCCCAGCTAAGGGCCCAAGTGTTTAAAAAGCCCAGAAAAGGGCCCAGATATTTAAGGTTAACAGCCCATAACCCAAAATCCAGTCATAATGGGCCAAAAGAATGAAGGCTCAGCTAAGTGAAGGTGGCCCAAAAATAAAGTCCAGGGAGAAATGGATAAAAAGATCAGGAATATGACCCAATTCGACCAGGAATCATGTGGAAATCCTGGTCGAAATATAGGAGGTCGAAATTGCTTCGACCTGGGCAACAAATGAAGGTTAATTCGGTCAAAAAGCAGGACTCCTGACCGAAAGGAACAAAATTTCTGGTCGAAAATTTTCTGGTCGAAAATTGTAAAAAAAAAAAAAAAAGAGGAAGGGGTGAAAATCCTGGCCGAAATTCGACCAGGATTCCTGATCGAATGAGCCCTGCCCGAATTTGCATCGACCTGGGCAACAAATGAAGGTTAATTCGGTCAAAAAGCAGGACTCCTGACCGAAAGAACAACAAAATTCCTAGTCGAAAATTTTCTACTCGAAAAATTCCTAGTCGAAAATTTTCTGCTCGAAAAATTCCTAGTCGAAAATTTTCTGCTCGAAAAATTCCTAGTCGAAAATTTTCTGCTAAATAAAAAAAAAAAAAAAAAAAAAAAAAAAAAAAAAAGGGGGAAGGGGTGAAAATCCTGGCCGAAAATCGACCAGGATTCCTGATCGAATAGACCCTGCTCGAAATTCAGTCGACCAAGGCACACTGAAGGGTAATTCGACCAGGATCCTGGCCGAATGGATTCCTGGTCGAATTTTATATTAAAAAAAAAAAAAAAAAAAAAAAAAGAAAAGAAAAATCTCTGAAAAATTACAGAAAAATAAGGAAATTCCTTAAATATTTTCTGAAAAATTCTCAGAAATAAGGAATAAATCCAGAAAAATTAGGATAAATCCCAGAAATTAAGGGAAAAATCCAGAAAAATTGGATAAATCCCAGAAATTAAGGGAAAAATCCAGAAAATTAGGATAAATCCCAGAAATTAAGGGAAAAATCCAGAAAAATTGGATAAATCCCAGAAATTAAGGGAAAAATCCAGAAAATTAGGATAAAACCCAGAAATTAAGGGAAAAATCCAGAAAATTAAGGATAAATCCCAGAAATTAAGGGAAAAATCCAGAAAAATAAGGAAATTCCTTAAATATTTTCTGAAAAATGTTAATATTCTCAGAAATAAGGAATAAATCCAGAAAAATTAGGATAAATCCCAGAAATTAAGGGAAAAATCCAGAAAATTAAGGATAAATCCCAGAAAATTAGGGAAAAATTCCTGGAAATTAAGATAATTTCTGAATAAAAGGAAGATTCGTTGTAAATGTGTAGGTCGCTCCACACTTTACGCAAAAACGAAACCCTGTAAGGGAACGAATAGATTTAACTTCTGCGAAACCTAATCAATGTTTCCCAAAAGTTGGGGGGCAAATGATAGGGATAAATAAGTCCTGGTTTTATAATTAATGGGCTGCTAGGCCCAATAAGAAGATGTATGATATTCAGACCAGAAAGGTTAAGCCTGACGAACCAGATCAGGCCTGGTGGAATAAAAAAAGGCCAAAAAGCCCTGATTATTAATTAATTTCGTAATTAATTAATAAGGGAGAAATCAGATGTTGAAAAGAGTCCCGATGAGGATATAAGTCCTTAGAGATTAGCCTCAAGGGAACCTAAAAGGATAAGGAATCAGCTTCCTACTTCCTAGGACTCCTAAGTCTATCCTAATTCAGAGGCTTATCCACCAAGTCTCCTATACCAAGTCCAATTCAAGGACTCCCACATCTATATAAGGGGTCTCACCCCCACCCATCAGAACTACGTTTTTTGACTTGATCCTTGGCAATCAGCAAGGTACGTAGGCATCTTGTTAAGGTAGATTGAGTCACGAAACACAAGAGCAGTCAAATCGAGCCTCGAAGCTCACGTTCCTTAGTATTAAATACAGCAATTATATATAGTAGTTTTAATCCATAACATTCGCCTCTCCTTTCAACAAGTAACTAGCAAAATCAGTCTTCTGGTCCTCACCTACCTTCACTAGTGCGAACGCTTTCTCTACTTCTTTTAACCAGGTGGTAGCTTTAATAGGATCAGTAGTCCCTTCAAACTCTGGAGGTTTAACTGACTGAAACTGCTTAAAAGTAACAATAGGTAATATTGGTGGTAATTGAAGCTCAGGACGAGGTGGCTGTTGTAACATTTGTTGTTGTATCTGCTGTTGCTGATGCTGCATCTGCTGCTGCATCATTACCATCTGTTGTTGCATCAGATGGAACATTTGGTTCATGGTCTCATTAGTCTGATATTTAGAATTGCTGTTAGAGGTCTCAGCCCTAGTCTTTCTTTTTGGTGCCATCTTCTTCTGATAATAAAACAGGTGATATTTATTTAACAGTTTAATAAACAATCGACAATATGTATGGAAAACAATTTATCCTGTATTCATAACATGGTTTATTTGAAGAAAATAGTTGCTGAGTGTACAGATTGGAAATATAAACAGTTAAATAAAATAATTGTTTTTTTTCAACAGGAATTATAATATGAAAAACTGTAAAGTGAAAGTAAATGCTATAAAACTGTAAAGACTGAAATTTAAATAAAAGAATTTGAAAAAGTTCATCTTATATATATGTGACACCGGCTTCAGGTGTAAATGCTTGATACAAAAAGTCTCGAGCTACTGGTCATCACTACGGCTACAAGTCACACTATCGCTACAAGTTAAACTACTACTACAAGTTAAACTACTGATACACACATACACACTACTCACTAGGTTATACTATGCTGCCTCTATATACACATGCACTCTGGAGTCGCCGTCTCAAACCCTCTCAGAACCCAGGCGGAATACGCCTAAGCTCCTCTCTAAGTGCCTGGACCAAAGTCTGTGCCAAGCGAAAAATCCTGTAGAATTCTGCAAAAGAAGGAGGTCCATCATGAGTCAAATCATCCAGCTCCCAAGTAGCACTCATCAATACTGACTGTAATCGCTGTCTCATATAATAATCCGGCTGTAGGGCCGCTAACGGTCCTCTGTCCCTCTGATCAAACAGATGTATAATCTCCCGACACTGTGCCCGCCAATACTCCACATCATCCCTCATAACTCTATACTCATGGTATGGTACCATATGCGGCTGAGCAACCTGACCTACTGATTCCTGAGAAGGAACCCTCGGAATACCTGCACCCTGCTGGGGTAAACCTAACTATAGATCCACATCATGCTCTCCCATCCCCTCTACTGGAATCATCTGAACTATGTCCGGCTCTGGGGCATGCACTAGTATAGGAGGTAACAATGGTGGTGGTGGTAACTCCTGCTCAATACCTAGTATAAACTGGTGCTCAATAGGTAAAGGAACCATCGGCTCGAAGAACTCAAATGGATCAAACATCTCTATGGGGTCATGCACTATCCCCTGTACTGGTGGTACCGGCTCCTGTGGCAATGGTGGTGGAGGTGGTAGAGGAGGAAACATATGCTCAGATACTGGAGGTATGGCTGGTGCTACTGGCCCAATGACTGTCCTCTCGGAAGATGCAGAATAACCAGAAGATGCCATCTGATAATATACCAAAGAATAGAAAAGGTCATTAACAATCCTAAGATTATTTCCCTATTCTAATTTGACCTAAATCCTAACACTATTCATCCTAATTTGACTATCCCTATCTTATGTGATCTCCTTATCCTATCTTAATCCTAATGTTCTTGTTTTCAGGGACCAAATCTACAGCTCTGATGCCAAACCTGTAACGCCCTCCAGACCCGGGGTATAAGTCTGGGGGTTACTAGCTAATCACCAAACCTGTACAATTTGATTAACAATTAATAAAGAAATGAAATTAAACCCCTTTAACACTAACCATGATCTTTTTAGGTTGAAGTATGAAAACAGGAACCACTAACTACTTTTATTACAAACCAACATTCAAAGTCTCACAAACTCTCTTTATTACAAACCATTGTCTAATTCATTTTTAGCTAAGTTCAACTTTTATTCAAACACACACACCTACTATCTATCAACACTCCACCTGCTCGGGTAACTCAAAGCTTTCTTCCTGGATTGGGATCAACACCTTGGGTATAAGAGGATCCCGAGGCTTGACTCGCTTCTTTACCACTCGAGTCCTGATTGGTTTCATATTCCTTCTTAACTGAAAACAATAAGGTGAATAACAACAAAAGGGGTGAGCCAAAAGTTGCTCAACAAGTCCACAAACATATAAACAGTGTTAAAGCATTTTAAATGAATCCGCCATCCCAGGTATATCTGCCAAGATATAACCTCACGAGAATAGAAAGAAGGCCATTACTGGTGAGTACAAATAAACTAAACTGGACACAAGTTCGCATCTATATTCTGCTGATCAGTCAGAATATAATGCAGATCCATATCTCAGTATATAGATCCAGTCGGGTACCCAGGCACTACGGCCCACGTCGAGGCACCAGTCATCCCGGTCCTCAGGATTAAGACACACTCAATCCCAAAATATCCTTATCCAGTCCATCGCTTAGCAACCGGGACAATCGGTATGCTTTGATATATTCTAAACACTAGAATATATCAATCTCCATGTGTTACCAACAGAATATGAATCAAGAATCCAAAGAAACGGAGAAATCAAGAATTGAAATGAAATATGAACAAAGGAATATGGATTGTATATTAGTGATCAAGAACAATAATCAAGAGAATGTAAATGTGATAAATATTTGAATCAATATCACTATTCCGAAAGTAGAATAGAGGAAAAACTTGCCTTCTGCGCGACTTACTGCAATTGAATCACTTATGTCTATCACCTTGGACTATTACCGACTCAACTGGCCTGGCTGGCTTAGCTTCTGTTGGCAAAACAGACTGGTTAAGTCACGTCATACTTCATTTGCATCTTGAATCGACTTCAAACTGATCCTAACATCTACCCATGCGCTTATGACTGACTCATGTATTACATATAAGCAAGTAAGACTCGATTAACCACGTAATACACATAAGCACATAAGCACATAATCATTTTTATGGTGAAAATAATTTTTAAAACCAAAATCGACTCGCTGATCGCTCAACTGATCGTTATCTGACTCGTTTCCCATTTTTCCGGAATTTTTCGGACTCGTCTCGGCACGTAACTTGACTGATAATCAAACAAGTCACAAAATCAACTAACTTCTAAAAAAATTAAGCTTTGATATTGTTTTTAATGAAAACGATTCATTTTTCTGAGTTAACAGGCTTTCGAAACGGACTAACGGTTGAATTATTATTAATTAAATACTGATAATTCCATTTATTAATCATTATAAATAATTATTACTAATTTTTAAAACCCAAAAATAATTTTTTAAATCATTATTTAAGAAAATCAGAATTAAAAATAATTTTTCTATAATTTTTGAAATTAAAATGAATTTATTATGATTTACTGAAAATTATTTGATTAATTATCAAAATAATTAATCACTTTTAAGTAATTAATAAGTAATAAATAAATAATAAATAATTAAGAAAATAATTCAATCTGATTTTTAGAAAATAATTTAGAATTATTTATAATATAAATTAATTAATTAAATAATTAATTAATCAATTTACAAAATAAATAAAACTGATTTTTAAAATTAATAAATATAAAAAGTAAAAATAATTTCCAGAAACATATGTCAGAAAACAGACATCTGACAAGGTGGATCAAAACCGGGTTCTGGAAACGGGTCAACCGGGTTGGATTCCGGTTCTGTGAAGAACACCACCAGAATCTGGGTTTAAACCCAGAATCCGGCGACTTCACCGGACTCCGGCGAGTCCAATTCCTAGCCAAACGGACACCTTTTGGTTCCGTTTTTGATCCCAAAACATCCCAAACTACTTCCCCAATCTGTTTCAGGCCAAAATCGACCAGAAACATCCCTGGATATCATTCTCCGATCAAAATCATCAAGAACTCCGGCCAAAAATCCAAATCACTCATTTGTACATAACATCAAACGTTATATAGTGCAAAATGAAGCTAAGAACATATACAATCAAAGCCCTAACATTACAAGAACCAAATATTCACAGAAATCATCGAGTTGTGTTTTGAAAATTAGACCTAAACCCTAGAAATCGTGAATCATTATCCAAGCATCGTTTGTTCAATTAAACACCATGAATCGACTGTAAATCATCTAACAAAGCTATATCAATCATCAAAACATCACAATAACCCCAGAATCAAAAAGCCCTAATTCGAACATAAACCCTAGAAATCAAAAATCAAAAACGATGCAATAAAACGTGAAATTGACGCAAGAAACAGAAAGAACGGATCAAAACCTTCGATTTGAGTACTTGAATCACACGATTTGATGCTGTAATCAGTGAGAAATCACGACTTGATTCTTCGACCCGAACCTGTTCTTCCCGACCCGATTTCAGAGAATTTTTGGTAATTTTGCAGATTTTAATGATTAATTATAATTAATTAAATAAAAATTAGGCTATTTATAGTAGTAAAAATAATACTCCTAATTAAAATTAAGGGGCTAATTATACATTAAATAAAAATATTGGGCCCTAATTTTTATAATTTTTGAGTATTAAAATTTAATTTATAAATATTTTATATATGCAATATATATGCCAAAAATTCCCAAAAATTGTGAATAATGCAAAAATGCAAAGAAATAATATAAATGAAAGTCCTATAATTTTATAAAAATAAAAATATGATTTTTGTGGGTTTTTGACACCCAATGGGGCCCGGAAAAATCATTTTTCGCAAAACGAGAAAATTTATAAATTATCTAAATGTTCAGAACAAGGCGATTGTAAAAGCCATTTGATGAAAAATGAGGCCCATTATTTTATTTGAAATACTGGCTTTAAAATCATCGTTTGGGTCATAAAACGTTTGAAATAAAACCTATAAATGCATAATAAAATATCTGAAAAATACCTTAAAATACAGAAATGACATGAAATACACGTATCACGTAACAGTTAGGGTTTATCAGATAATCACACATAAATGACACATTAATTCACATATTTTATTATAATCATGATATAATATAAACGTAAAGTTCCCAGTCATTACAGCAGGTGTCTTGCTTCCCCATATCAGCTTCTTCTTTTCTTCAAGAGTTAATTCTGCCTTATCAGCGTTTGAGCCTTCTGAATCAGAGTTTAAATTTCTGTCAGGATTTGAAAGATCAACATTTATTCCTTGAATTGTAGAGTCAACAACTTGAGTAGTATCAGTGGTTGTGACTGTGTAATAACCCCAATTTTTGGAAACATTTGAAACCCTAATGAATAGTAACTTTTTGCTGATGATGCTGATTAAAGAAAATTATCAAACCACACTATATAGGAGTACTGTTATGGAAATTTTGAGATCGTATTAGTATTCCATAAAGTAAATGAGTGTATGTGAAGGCCGTCAGAATTCGGATTCGAAAACTTTGGCTTTTCCCGAAAATCCACCAGATACCGAAAGGATTAAGTATAAGGTGTTACGACCGACATTTTGTGTAATATTATTTGTGAACTTTGTATAATATTTGAATCGATTATAAATATACCTATTTGATTATACACTTGTGTGCTTGGAGTTGCTGCATTATAAATTGCTTTACTTAGAATATAAATTTTTCAAAGCGAAAGTTTTATTAATTGCTCCCATTTTTTATTTATAAAGATTATTCTTTACCATGGAAAATTATCTTTTAAAAATTATTTCATTCACAAATTTCAAAAGTGATCTCATAAAATTTCTAAAAATCCAAGTTATTTTATGGTACAATTTTTATAATTTTTGAGCTTTTACTTTATTTTATAAATATAGATCTTTGAAAACTAGTTGTTTAGTAATTAGAAAATTACATGAATATCCTTGCATGCAAATACCCTCCCATTCAACTAAAGGGCTAAGAAGACAATTCCAACCCCACTCACTCTCATTCTACTAGCCAATTACAAGACATCATCTATGTACAATTAATCAACCTATTCTGTATATCTACTAATCAAATACTACTACAGATTCTAAACAATGGGTATGCAGAAATGTGCTATAGACTTATTGTTACATAAGCTACTCACTCGATGGATAATAAATCATCATCCGTCGGGACTATATTGAGTCATCCGTCGGGACTATAATCCTTATCCGTCGAGTGCTACATTTTCACTAAGTGAAATCTACCAAGGTGTTTTGTTAATGAAAATATCAAGTTCACAACATATAAACAACAATCTCCCCCAATTTATGTCTAATGGAATTATAGCCATAAATTAAGAGATACTTGATGATAACAAAACACCCTAAAAATACAATTTTAAAAGAAAGTAGATAAAACTGTAAAGTGCTTCAATTAACAAAATGTACAAAGTTTAGCTCACAATCATTTTCAAGGTGCTCCTCTAGCCTGAGCAAATTTATTTAGTTCCTTGAAGGTCTGGATCTCTTTCCAAGCTTTCTGTTGTTTTCTTCTATCTGATTTTGGAGCTGCCTGTGGAATTCCAGTTCATCAGATTCTGAGAGATTTAGCTTTTCTTGCATTTTCAAGAGAGTCTC
The DNA here is from genome assembly GCF_009905375.1 of Apium graveolens. Lineage (NCBI taxonomy): Eukaryota > Viridiplantae > Streptophyta > Magnoliopsida > Apiales > Apiaceae > Apium > Apium graveolens. Next base: position 148,873,768 of record NC_133650.1, read on the forward strand.
ATTGCTAGAGAGTCTCATTGCTAGAGATGCTCAATTGGTCTTCTAATCTGAAAAATCTTCTCACTCCTTTGTCATCCATGAACTCCATCAGCCAGTAGGGCCTCAGATGCACTCTTCTCCCTGTGTAAGGGATAATTAGAGTCTTTGGGTGTGCATCTTTAGCTCTAACACTCCTTAGTTCTTCAATCTTCTTTAGAACCAATCTTCTTGCAGTAACATTGAACCCAAAGTTCTTCTTGAAAGATGAATAAACCTTAATCAGTACAGCTTGGCTTTCTTGAAGGATCCTGTGAAGTGGCCACTGAATCTCCTTTATTCCCTTGTACTTGAACACTAACCTTTCAGGTAGGTTTCTGTATGCATCAATTCCTCTCAATTCATCTAGTTCATCTAGATAGAGGTTTAGATCAGAAAATTCCTTGATGTCACATAAGTACAGGTAATCTCCCTTATTGACTTTAGATTGATCTTTCACTAGAGATTTGGATTTGAGAGGTGATAACTTCACTTTCTTGACTGCTCTTGACTTTGTTCTCTTTGGATTGCTAAGGATTGGCAGATTGAAGTCAGTAATTGGTATGTTCTCCCATTCTATTGGTTCATCCTTAGGTACAATAGGTCCACCATGAATGTTCCTGTAAGGATCCACCACCTTGATATCTTCAAATAACACAGAGGGTTTTGATGCTTGAGTTGTAGTTGGAGTGGATTCCTTGGGAAACTGATTCTCCAATTCCTTATCAACAATGTCCAGTTTCCTTTTGGTTCTTTTAGCCAATTCCTTGGTTCTTGGAGCTTTCTTCTATTGTTTAACTTGCTTCTTTGGATCTTGAGATTCAATGATTTCATATGGCTGAGCAGGAATTTGTTGTGATGAATTTACAGCATGTAGCTTGGCCAAGATAGCAATTTGCTCTTTCTTTTATTTAGCCTTTTTAGCTTCTAGAGCAGCTTGTTCTTTTCTTGCTTCAATCTAGCCTTTTCTTCTCTCTTTGCTTCAGCAAATTGAGGGTGTCCAGCCACAACACAAATTTCTTCCCCATTCCTGAAAACTTTAGCAATTCTCTTTTTCAAAGCTAAATCAGCTGGATTTTTGTAAAAAGCAATTGACCTTGACAGAAGCTTCTTTTCATCAGGCTTAGGTGTCTCATACATAGTATCCAAAGGGTTCTTCAATGATGATTTTGGATAGTTCACCCTTGGTTTCAGAAATATTTTAGCCTTTGGAGATTTGATGCAGGATGACTGTCCCCTTTCCAGATAGTTCTTGCTCATCTCATTCATATAAATCTGCTTGATTTGAGAGTGATGGATGGCTGACTAGTCTGGCTCCTTTACTAGTCCAAATTTTCTTTGTATATCCTCATCAATCTTCTCCCAGTTGATTGGCTTCAACTGCTTCATATCAGCTGTTCTAAAGTTGGCTGCTGCTGCATTTATCAAATATATACTATCTGTAACTGGTAGCTTTGAGATAGTAATTGAAGGCACAATTACTTTACTGATTTGAATTTGAAGCCTCTCCCCCTCACTTGGTCCTTTTTCCCCCTTTTTGTTATCATCAAGTTGAGTAGAGGAGGATGTTTGAGCAGCCACCAGTTTTTGAAGTAAATCCGTCTATTGGGCTTGATGAAGATGAATGGCTGTTAAAGATGCTTCCATGGCTGACATTCTTGTATCCAAGGCATCTTCTTGATGCTGACATTTGTAGTGGTTTGAAGAGCAGTATTTGTCTGATTGATTAGTTGGATCAGGGTTGTCTTGAAGTAGTGCTCATCACAGTGCTTTGAAAATGCCCATGATGGCATACTTGATCTTGAACTGGAACCTACTTCTCCCCCTATATCCATTGCTTCATCTTCACTATCCCCACTTCCATTACCAAAGAAATTAGCTGAACCACCAGTCTCATAATCCACATCACCAGCTGTAGAGGGAAAAACTGTGATGGCATCCTTAGCTCTTAGCATGGACAGTGTGGTATACACCAGATTGAGTATCCTTTCTGCATTATCATTGCCCTGTTCAGCTAGAAGTTGATAAGCTGGAACAGGGTGAGGAAATACCTCAGCATCAAGGGAGATGGAATGTATAACAGCTTGAGGTTGCTGAGATAGTCCCTCCCTATCTGCATCCTGGACATTCATTAACTCACTAGCAATGACATCCATCCTTATAGCTCCAGTACCTGCATTTCTCTCATTTTCTCTCTTTTGTTGCATCAGGGTCTCACCCTGGATCCCCACCCTCACACCCTCACCTTCACCATCTAAGGTGGGACTCCTCTCACTCTCTTTTGCCAGTCCTGAAGAAATGGACTGCATAGTTTCACTCATTTCCTCTCCTTTTTCCTAGGAGCAACCCAGACTCTCACTCAAAACACTCTTCTCTCTCAATCCTAATAGTGACTGTACAACCACTAATTCTTCTGCACTTGAAATAAATGAAGTTTGAGGTGGTGTAGAGACACTCAACGGATAAGGAATATCCATCGAGTAAGTGATTTTGCTAACCGACGAATAACTGCTGTTAAGCTTATCTGTCGGGACACAGTCACTACTCGACGGATGAGAAATATCCATCGAGAGAGTAGAAATGAATGAACTTGGAATAGAAACTATTGTGGACTCTGTGCTGATTGATGATATTTTGGGCACAGATGATTCAACAGTTCCTGAAAGAATTGGCAAGTGAGCCAACAAATCATCCAAAAGATGATGCTCACTTGCACTAGATTTTGGCTTCCCCAACAAAGTTAAAGAAGGGGAATCAGGAATTGATGTGTTTATCATATCCACATCCAAAGAGTTTGTGGGTGAGTTTGGTGTTTGAGGTGCTTCTATTACTAGAGATTTTGGCTGTGACTCCACATTTATTGGAGCCACATCAAACTGAATTTTTGAAGGTGCAGTGATTGTGTCTTTAGCACCAGTTTGCACATTGTGTATACCCTGTGCATCCACAAGGGTTTTAGATTTCTTCTTTTTGGCATAAGTTTGGGGTGAGCTTGTGTCCCTATCCCTCTTGACCTGTGCTCTTGGTTGAGAGCTTTGTTCAATAGCTACATCCTTTTGGGAGGATGCAGCTAGAAATGAGCTTTTATCCTTTTAAGCACTGCAGTTTGTTAGGAAACTGCAGTGTGGCTAGGCTGGGAACCACTCAACTCTCCATACTTATCCTTAGGGTTTCTTTTATGTTCACCCCTTCCCTCACATGCCTTACTCACCTGTACACTCCCCTCTTTGGTTTTGATGAATTTTGCAACTGGCATCTTTTGAGAGATACTAGAGGGGGCTTTCTTTGATTTGGATTTAGAAATTTTTGCTGGTTTGGTAGCTTGTGTAGGCAACTGTTGGGTCATTGACACAGTTGCCATAGCTACACTAGAACTCAAAGAAACTTGTGAGGTTGGAATAGCAAGGATAGATGAACTTACCTCACTTACCTGAGGTGCTTCCATTGCAGGGAAATAGAACAGTGGCACCTCCTTGTGATGATTGGCCCTGTTCAAATCTGCAATGATCCTTCTCTCTTGAACCCAACAATCTAATTTGTTGTTAGGGTTCTCAAGCACAATTCCCTCAGAGAGGTGGTTAGCTAACATCATAAAGAATCTAGCAGAATACACATTCTTACCTCTCTTATTTAACTCTCCTAGTTTGAATCCCAACTCAAATAAAACAAGGTCACTGAAATTATAGAACCTATATGTAACTAGCATGTAGAGCATGTTAAGCATAGAGATATTGACTGAATCAAAATTACTGACTTTACCTGAAAAGACCTTTGTCACTACATCACGCATAAAACTCCATTCTTTCCTAAAGCCCAATCTCCTAATGTCACTTAACTTAGAAGTAGAAAGAGTATAGTTCATGGAATTAAGCATATTGATTATGTTAGTGTCAGTGTGTGGTGAGGTCACAGTGTTATCAGAAATCTTGAAACATGCTTTTATAACATCACTATTGATACATAATTCCTTACCTTTAATGGTGAGTGTGATTATCTTATCGGTTGAGTTGTATGTAGAAGTGGTCCACATCTCTTTAACAACTTCACAAAAGATTGTGGGTGATTCCAGCATGGCATAGCTAAGCTTGTAATTTTTCACAAAGTCCATCATCTTGTGATCGTCACCAGATTGCTGAATCCCCTTGTTTACTAGTGCAGTAAAATTGTTCTTCTCATAAATAAACCCAATTTGAGACATAATCTTGACAACGGGCGCCATTGTTAGAGAATAAGAGCTTGAAGAGAGAGAGTTAGTGCTTTGAAAGAGAAAGAAAATTGGAGCAGTTGATTTGAGAATGATAAAAGAAAAGCAATGGAAATGAAATAAGCTTTTATACTATCTCAAAAACAACTGTTAAAAAATAATAAAGTAAAATAAAGTAACCAATGAAAATTGCCTAAAATAGCCGTTTAAAAAATAAACTATAAAAATTCCACCCATTATCCGTCGTTTTATGCTTATAAACTGTATGTATACTCGATGGATAATGTTCAGGGAATTAACGGCTAAGATTAAGAAAATTCAACGGATGAGGATAAACTGTTATCCATCGAGTCATAAAATATTCCACAAAAATAATTGATTTTTATTAGCAAATGTATACCGACAGATGATCAAACTCGACGGATAACGATCATCCGTCGAGATGTAAATTTTGACTTAGCCAAAATTTCATCCAAGACTGAAAAATTAATTAAATTTTTGGCTGCATTACAACTTGAAAATTATCTCATAAAGATCTAAGAATAATTAAGCATACCTAACTCACTAACCAACCTTGAAAATGTGGATTTATCCAGTGGCTTGGTAAAAATATCTACAAGCTGCTTCTCACTTGGAACAAAATGTAGTTCCACAGTACCATTCATTACATGTTCCCTTATGAAGTGGTACTTGATGTCTATTTGCTTTGTCCTTGAATGTTGTACTGGATTTTCAGTGATGGCAATTGCACTTGTGTTATCACAGAAAATAGGAATCCTTTCAACTTGCAAACCATAGTCTAGCAATTGATTTTTCATCCACAAAATCTGTGCACAGCAGCTGCCAGCAGCAATATATTCAGCTTCAGCTGTAGAAGTAGAAACTGAATTTTGGTTTTTACTGAACCAGGACACAAGCTTGTTTCCTAGAAATTGACAAGTTTCTGTTGTACTTTTTCTATCAATTCTACAGCCTGCATAATCTGTATCTGAATAACCAGTTAGATCAAAACCAGAATCTGTAGGGTACTAAATGCCAAGTTTTGGTGTTCCCTTGAGATATCTGAAAATTCTCTTAATAGCTACTAAGTGAGATTCTCTAGGGTCAGCCTAAAATCTAGCACATAAACATGTAGCAAACATTATATCTGGCCTACTAGCTGTTAAGTACAGAAGTGAGCTAACCATGCCCCTATAACTTGAAATATCCACAGACTTTTTAGTAGTATTTAATTCAAGCTTAGTTGCAGTGGCCATGGGAGTTTTTACAGATGTGCAATCCATTAGATCAAACTTCTTTAAAAGATCAAAAATATATTTAGTTTGACTAATGAATATTCCATCATTAACTTGCTTAACTTGCAAACCAATAAAGTAAGTTAGTTCTCCCATCATACTCATTTCATACTTACTTTGCATCAATTTGGCAAAATTTTTTGCAAAGATTCTCATTTGTAGAGCCAAAAATAATGTCATCTACATAAATTTGAACAAGTATACTAGAGCCATTTACATTTCTAAAGAATAAAGTTTTATCTACAGTACCTCTTGTGAAATGATTTTCCAAAAGGAACTTTGATAAGGTGTCATACCAGGCTCTAGGTGCTTGCTTCAATCCATAAAGTGCTTTCAAAAGATAATAGACATGTTCTGGAAAGTTTGGATCTTCAAAACCAGGAGGTTGACTAACATAGACTTCCTCTTCCAAATCTCCATTCAGAAAGGCACTTTTGACATTCATTTGATTGACCTTGAAATTGGCATAGGCTGCATAGGCTAAGAAGATTCTGATGGCTTCAAGTCTGGCAACAAGAGCAAATGTTTCATCAAAATCTATTCCTTCTTGTTGACAATAGCCCTTAGCAACTAATCTGGCTTTGTTCCTGACTACTATGCCATTCTCATCCATCTTGTTTCTTAATACCCATTTGGTGTCTATTGGAATCTTTCCTTTAGGCTTGGGCACCAGCTTCCATACATTATTCCTTTCAAATTGGTTTAGCTCCTCCTGCATAGCTAAAATCCAATCAGGATCCAACAAAGCTTCTTCTACCTTCTTTGGTTCTTCCTTGGAAATAAAGCTGTTGTATAGACATTCTTCTTAAGTTGCTCTCCTGGTTTGAACTCTAGAAGAAACATCACCAATTATGAGCTCAAATGGGTGATCTTTTGTCCATTTTCTTTGTTAAGGTAGATTAACTCTAGATGAAGAGGCCTCATTGTTGTCTTGATGTGTGATTGAGTTTTGATTGTTAGAAACTCCCCCTGAATTTGTGGATCTTTGATTTGAGAAAGGGGACCTTTCTACAGATGATCTATTCTGATTTCCAGCTTCTCTTGATACCCCGACAGATGGTGAATTTTGAGTACCAACGGATGAAGCTGGTTGTCTCCCGACGGATAAAACAGATTGCCTCCCGCAGGATGAAGCATTATGCAATTCGACAGATGTTGAATTTTGTGCTTCATTGGTAGTAGATTTTTCTGCATTATCCTTTTATACTATTTCTTGATCACTTTCATCATCACTGTCATCACTAACCATCTCCACATTGTCAAATTTGAGACTCTCATGGTAATCTCCATCTTGCAGTCCTTCAATCTTTTCATCATCAAACACAACATGTATTGATTCCACAACAATATTGGTTCTTGGATTGTAGACTCTATATGCTTTACCAACAACATATCCAACAAAAATTCCTTCATCAACTTTAGCATCAAACTTCCCATTTTGATCAGTTTGATTTCTCAGAATATAACATTTACAGCCAAAGACATGAAGGAAATTTAGAGTTGGCTTCTTGTTCTTGAACAATTGATAGGGAGTCATGCATTTTTCTTGATTGATCAGAGAAATATTGTTAGTGTAGCATGCAGTATTTACAGCTTCAGCCCAGAAATATGTTGGCAATTTAGATTCTTCAAGCATTGTCCTGGAAGATTCAATAAGTGATATGTTCTTCCTTTCCACTACTCCATTCTGTTGTGGAGTTCTTGCTGCTGAAAATTCATGCAAAATTCCATTTTCTTCACAAAATGCTCTCATGACAGAATTCTTGAACTCAGTTCCATTGTCACTCCTGATTCTTCTTACTTTGAAGTCAGGATGATTATTTACTTGCCTTATGTGATTGATGATGATTTCACTAGCCTCATCTTTAGACTTTAGGAAGTATGTCCAAGAGAACTTTGAAAAATCATCTACAATTACTAGGCAATATCTTTTCCTTGAAATGGACAACACATTGACTGGTCCAAACAAATCCATGTGTAGCAGTTGGAAAGGTTCTTCAATTATTGAATCAAGTTTCTTCCTGAATGATGCTTTAATTTGCTTCCCTTTTTGGCAGGCATCACACAATCCATCCTTAGAAAACTCCACTAGAGGAATGCCTCTAACCAGTTCTTTCTTTACCAGCTCATTCATGGTCTTGAAGTTTAAATGGGATAGCTTCTTGTGCCATAGCCAACTTTCATCCTGACTTGCTTTACTGAGAAGAAAAGTAACAAATTCTGCATTAGATGAGTTAAAATCAGCTAGGTTCACATTTCCTTTCTTCACACCAGTGAGAACCATTTTGTTGCTCCTTTTGTTAGTCACAACACAGGATTCTGAGTTGAAGGTTACTGAATTGCCTTTATCACAAAGTTGGCTGATACCCAACAAGTTGTGTTTGAGACCATCCACTAAGGCAACCTCCTCAATGATGACATTGTCCTTTGAAATCAAACCATATCCCACAGTATAACCCTTGCTGTCATCTCCAAAAGTAATACTCGGGCCAGCTCTCTCCTTGAACTCTGTGAGCAGGGTAGAATCACCAGTCATGTGTCTTGAACAACCACTATCCAAGTACCAAAGATTCTTTCTGTTTCCCTGATTACTTGAAGAACTTGTTTTTGTTTCATCAGACTTGGCCATTAGGGTTAGATTGACATAGCTGACATCTTCATCTTCATCCAGACCATTTGCTGCCCAGTCATTTTCTTGTGTAATGAAAGCCCTTTCCTTTTGTTTGAGCAGCTCAAAGTATTTTTGCTTATAATCCACAAGCTCAAACTTTTTCTTGCTGGAATCTGACTTTCTACACTCACTGGCAAAGTGCCCTGCCAAGCCATATTTGAAACATTTGAATTTTGATTTATCCATCATGTTTCTATTTGGCTTGGCTGCTCCAAAGTTCTTTTTGAACTTGAGCTTGGCAAATCTTCTGGAAAGAAATGCTAAATGTTTAGCAATGTCTTCCATGTCATCTTGGCTCAAAGAATCTTCATTTTCTACTGCAAGCCCCTTGCCCTTGTTTTCACAGACCCTTGAAGTTGATTCAACAGCTTCCATCCTCATTTTCTTGTCCTTCTCTAACTCAGAAATTAGTGTAATGGACCCTCCTTTCTTCTTTCCTATCTCCATCCTCTCATCTTGCTCTATTTCAAGCTCATATGTTTTCAAAATGCCATACAGTCTCTCCAAAGTAAACTCCTTATAATCTTGTGAGTTTCTCAATGAGACTGTCATTGGTTTCCATTCCTTTGGAAGAGATCTAAGGAATTTCATATTGGAGTCTTTTGTCTGATAGACCCTTCCATGCAACTTTAGAGCATTTAGCAGTTTTTGAAACCTACTAAAAATGTCAGTGAGGGACTCACTTTCTTCATTATGAAAATGCTCATATTGCTGAATCAATAGCTGCATCTTGTTTTCTCTAACTTGCTCAGTGCCATCACAGATGATCTGTATTGTATCCCAAACATCCTTGGCATTTTTGCAGTTGATAATGTTGTCAAACATATCACCATCGACTCCATTAAACAGGATATTCATGGCCTTTTTATCCTTCATTACTTGTTCAATATCAGGATCAGACCATTCATGCCTTGGCTTGGGGACAGATGGCTCATTTCCAGTTGCAACTCTCATTGGTACATGAGGGCCTCTTTCTATGCAATCCACATAGGCCTCATCTTGAGAAAGCAAATGAAGATGCATCTTTACCTTCCAATGATGGTAATTATCTTTATCCAGAAAAGGAATCTTGACTCTAACATCCTTCTCATTCATCTTGCTGTATTGTTTTGATCTTTAAACTCTTTGTTCTTAAAGAGCTTGCTCTGATACCAATTGTTAGTCCCTTACTTAACAATATAACAAGAATTACAGAAGGGGGGTTGAATGGAATTCTTGAAACTTTTTCTTGAATAAAAATTGTTCTAACTCATATATATATCAGTGTGAGTTGATTAACAGAATACGGAATATCACTTGAAATGAATCAAAATATAAGTAATTAAAAACAAGAGTCTTTAAAAACTTTCTGGTGGATTTGAATGATTCCACCAGAGATATATAATATATATCGAGAGAACTCTGTGTGCAAAAAGCTCACAGCTGCTTACAAATGTTGAACAACTAAAAATACAGAGAATTACTGAGAATACAGCTTACAAATATTTCTCTCTTGGTTTCTTAGTTAATTAGTTCTATTTTCTGCTTCTTGGTTTATATATCACCAAGATTACAAAACAATAAGACAAGATAATAAAACAAAAAATATCGAGTCTATTACAATGCTACTTCATTACTTTACTCCAGCATCTTTGAATATCTTCATAATAGCATGGAAATGATAATGCTTCTTTATTCTAGAAAACCTAGTTGAATAGGCTACCACATTCCATTTGCATACACTCGACGCATGTGACTGTGTTGTCACTGTCAACAGATATTTGAATTCTTTATCCGTCGGGTTCATGATCATCCTTCGAGTTAATGATCATCCGTCGGGTTGTTGATCATCCGTCGAATTCATTGTTCTTTATCCGTCGGGTAGAAATCAGGCACTTGACTTTATTTTATTTATGCAGAATTACAAGACATCATCTATGTACAATTAATCAACCTATTATGCATATCTAGTTAAAGTCAACATGACTTAAATACAACTACAGATTCTAAACAATGTGTATGCAAAAATGTGCTACAGACTTATTGTTACATAAGCTACTGACTCGATGGATAATAAATCATCATCCGTCGGGACTATATTGAGTCATCCGTCGGGACTATAATCCTTATCTTTCGAGTGCTACATTTTTACTATGTGAAATCTACCAAGGTGTTTTGTTAATGAAATCATCAAGTTCACAACATATACACAACATGAGTTTTAATCTTGCATGTCATAGTTTAACTAGAACTCAAAATACAATCTTGATTCTCATGGATTTAAGGTTGCATTATTGAGGGAACTACAAGGAATGATGAAATTTCAAGTCATGAGAGTGAAGCTCTTGTTTTTAATGGCCATTTCCCTTCCATTTCATTCGGCCATGACCATAAGGGAGCCGAATGAATGGTTCTTAGTGGTGTTTTGTTTCCTTGTTCAATTCTTGTATGTTTTTGTGATAATAGTATGAATTTTGTAGTGAAAACTTGATGAAACCCTTTGCATGCTAAGTGATCATTTAGTATTAGTCTAGGTTAGGCTTGCATGTTGATTTTATGATAAAAATAATTGTGGAAATCATATGATTTTGGCTTGTAAAATTCGAAGGCATGCATGCATGAAATCAACTCGTGATTTTCGAAAGTTCTTGATCATTTGGATTGATAATTGCTAATAGGCTTTAATTTCAGTAGAGTTAAGATATTGATCTTGATTTGTGCTCCTTGGTATGTGATGTTAATTCGAATATATATGAAGAGGATATAAATTGTTTTTTTCAAAAACTTGATGACATGTATTTAGTGTAGTATGCTAACTTTTGTTTTGCTATGTTGCACCTTAGGTAAGGATGATCTCCACCAAGCCAATGTTGATTGTAAGAGATTTAGTTCAGTAGATCACCTTGGTTGAGGTTCGGTTTGGGTTTTTGATTGATGTTTGGTTGGGTTTGTCAAGTAAGAATCTTGATAAAAGGAGAGCATTAGATTCTGGAGAAAATCAGTTTGGTACCCTGAGGTTTAGAGTGAGATTTGACCTTGTCATTGTTGTGCACTTTGAGGCCCAAGTTAGCAGAAGCTATTACTAGGAGTATAAATTAGGTTTTAGGTGTTTGTTGGAGGTTTGTAAGGTGTTTGGTTAGGTGCATGAGTCGAAACACAAAATCTGTCCAGCAGAGGACAGTTTTGTTGCAACTTAGAAATATGAAGTTTTGACCATATCATAGGTAGGCCCTCATTAGGCCCTGTTGGGCCTTAGTTAGAGGGAGTGTCAGAGGAGTTTTTCCAGCCATATTTCATAGGTTATGAGTTAGAATCATGTGTCATAAGTTAGTTCAAATCAGGACCCTTTTCTGCCCAGAAAAACAGGGGAAGCGTAGACTTTAAGCTTAGGCCTAGGGAGGCCCAAGCTAGGCCCTTGAGCCAAATCAAGTTTGAGAGTTGGCTTATGATCAGGAGAGTTTAATGTAGAAGTTTTGGAGGTAAACTTGAAGTGTAAGAGTGTGAAATGCACCCAAGAAACCATATATGTCATTCTGAAATTTACTATAATGAGCCCATTCACTTACCACATAGTTTTAGAGCACTTAGGAGTGAAGTATTGGTTGACCACCATAGTTGCAAGATAGCATAAAGTCAGTAGAGTGAAAGGCCCAAGTCAGGGTCAATAGGAATTGGATGGTTTAGTAAAGGCACTTCGAGTTAGGAGGTAAAAATTTGGAGTTTTTGTCTAGTTAGCGACCAAGTGACTTAAGTAAGTGGAGTGAGATCATCCAAGCCTAGTGATGCAATATAATGTGTGTGATATTATTTGGTACATAAATATGGTATTTGAACATATGTGGCTATGTGTACTATTAGGATTATAAGGTGATTGTAAATTGAGTGTATGTAGGCTTAAGTGCCATTGTGTTAAATTTTGGTTTACAAATAGGTTGAGTTGGTAAGAATATATTATACTGAGGTTATTATTATTGGTGTAGGATCTCGCGAAGAGGGTAAACTTTCCATTAAGGTCGAGTAAAGATTATAGTTGCTCCTACCTTCCAGTCAAGTCAAGCCTTTCTCAAGGCAAGTGATTCAACCTGTCTTTTCGTATGCACTGCAAGTGTGTGATAATCAGTTCTTATATATGATGCAAGTATTTTAATTCACCTTTATATACATGAACCAAGTGGTTTCGAATCTATCTTTGTATTATATGAAAATGACATGAACCCTCAAGTATTTATTTTAAGTAGTTTAACTTTACTTGAAGACTGCTATGCAAGTAAATTCAAAGTCCTATCATGCTAGTATACCAAAGTAATTATGATGTTGAACCATGTGTAAGTTATACCCAGTAACCTTGTCTTGATACCTAAAAGTTAGTTGTTTCCTTAACGATTGTTCATAATTGTTTGATAACCATATCCTTATCCTAAAGCATGATACTCTGTTGTACCTTGAGCTGATGCTCACTTTCTCTATATTTTAATACCTAAATCTTATCTGGAACCATTAATGATCACCTTCTTTATACTTTAATACCTATGTCTTATCTGGAGCCATTACCTTGGACCTAGTTTGACTTTGTTCCTTCATACTATCCGACAACCTTGCTAAATCTCACTGTCAAAATCCTTGTAAATGGAAACCTTGCAAATTTCTCTTGATAAAGTATAGTCTAGTGGATCATGGCCTTGAATTTAGTGGATCTTTTTTCCAGTGCTTCAGAGTTAATCTAAAACCTTGTTAAAAATGTTTACTGTTTAAGTAGTTAATTAGCAATTGGCATTAGTTTTTAAAATAAATAAAAAGGTTAAAATTTGACTTCCAGTCCCCAAAGGGGGACAAATGTTTTATTAAATAGTGGATTTGGACTGAGACGCAAGTCCTTTCCGCTCTTAATTTGTAGGCTTAAAAGTTGCCTAGGGATCCCCTTAATGTTCTAGAACCCAGCGAGGTTCGGGATTACTTCGCGGCTGATCACCGGCTATAATCCGTAGCATCATAAAATGGATTTGATAAAGAAATGGTTTTGAATTATTTTGTTACAAATAAATGATGCCATCACTCAAAAGTTTATCTCTTGCTATTATTAGCTCTACCTTCACATTGTTATTCTGTTATCTCGATTTATGTATTGTATTGTTTTGTATAGCACTTGTTAAGCATTTGGCTTACTACTTGCTTTCACCCTGATATTTCAGCTGGCAGATATGGTTAGATTCAAGCAGACAGCGCGTAAGACTTGTGATGCTGATGCATATGTTCGAGCTCAGTTAGATTAGTGATCGTTTTGTGTGAGGACTCGATATTAGAAATCAGGTTAAAATAGTTAATAGTGTTGGGTTGTTCCAAACCCTAAACTGTAAGATCTTGGATTCAGTTGTATTTACTTTCTTTTGTTATCTATTGTAATAATTTGTATAATATATATTATTAAGTCGGGGCATGACAGGTTTTGGTATTAGAGCTTCGGTTTAGAGTCCCTGGACAGCGCAAATAGGTTATAGGATATATGTATAAGTTATAGGATATTATACGAGAGAGTAGGTTAAGCGGATCTATTATTAATACTCATCTTTTATATATCTATGTATTGTTGTCAGCAAAGGGCGCATTCCTCATCATCCTCTGAGCCGACTGCACAATTGCTTTCTATGTGTATGCTGAGTTGAGGCGCGAGTTCGACATGCTTCAGGGCAAGTACGATTGACTGTTAGACCGATTGAAGAACGTGTATCCGGACAGCCGAAACTATGAAGGAAAGCCTAAGGAGCAGATGACTGCGAGACTTGAGACTTTGGTTCAGTATGTCAACACTAAGCTGGATGAGATGCCATCGTACCAAGATCGTACCAGCCAGTATATCATCTAGATGATTGCGGACGAGCTCCAGAGTATTGTGAAGACACTTCGAGAGGATAAGACTACCAAACCCCGTTCTGACGGAGTGGAGCCTTAGTTCTTTCCATTCTCTACCTTTCATGTTGTTGTATTATCGGACTTTGTAGAATTCCCTGTTATTTCCTTTAAATAAGCATGTTATTCCTAGATTCAGACTTTATTCTAATCTCGATGTACCTTGACCTTAAAAATTCAATTATTATGCACTATCGTTCTATTTGCTTTCAATTGTTTTTACGCATTTATATGCATCACCCTTATTGTTTAATTTAAAACTCGACCTCATATGTGAACAGAATGCCATGTGACACCCTACCCTCGAATTATCTTATTATTCATACCTATTTTGATAAAACTTTTATTTCAGGATCATGCCACCCAAAAAGAAGAACCCAACAACCACATCTACCACATATCCTAATATTCTTCGATTACTGGAAACCTTACAACAGCAAACAAATGATATCGCTCAACAACAAAGAACTCTTCAACAACAATTTGAAAACCAAGATAACCGTGAACCACACCAACCACTTGATCCACCAGTACCACCTTGACAAGTTGTCACTTTCAAAGCTTTTCAGAATGTGAATCCGCCTGCATTTCATGATACCACTAACCCAGTAATAGCTAACACATGGATTAAGGAAATGGAAAGAGCTTTTGAATTGGTACAGTTAGAGAAGATCAGAAGAAATCATATGCTACTTACTTCCTGAAGGGCGAAGTCATTTATTGGTGTGATTCAGTGAAAGCTATGGAGGCAAATCAGCAAGTTTCTTGGGAAAGGTTTAAGAAGTTATTTCTGGAAAAGTATTACCCTAAGTACATACAGAATCAGATGGAGCTTAAATTTCTTGAACTGAAGCAAGGGAGTATGACTGTATTGGAGTATGAGAAAAAGTTTACGGAGCTGTCAAGATTTGTGACAAAGTACACCAGCAGTGAGGAGGAAAAAGCAAAGAGATTCCAACAAGGATTAGAGTCTTGGATCAGAGATAGAGTGTCTATGTTTGAGCTTGATACTTATGCAGGAGTAGTACGAAAAGCTGCTCTGATTGAGAGTAATGAGATGCAGTCAAGGAAGGAAAGAGATAACAAGAAGAGGAAGGTTCCATTTTATGGAGAGAAGTCTGAAGCTGGAAGCTCACAAGACAGGAGTGTGAAAAGGATTGGATTCCACAAAGGCGGAAATTTTTAGAAAAAGGGAAATTTGAATAAAAGACAAGAATCAAAAGGGAATAATCAGGCAAGCCAAGGGCAAGTTGGAGAAAATAGATTTCAGAGACCAGAGTGCAAGCATTATGGAAAGAGACACCCAGGAGTGTGTAATAAGCTGAACATGACATGTTATAGATGCAACCAGAAGGGACATTTGGCTAACGAGTGTAAGATACCGAAGCCGGGAGTTAAATGCTACAAGTGTGGAAAGACTGGACACATAGCTAGGGAGTGCAAGTCAACCGAACCAGTCAAAGCTCTGATAAACGTGGCAAGCACTAGTGCAAGCATACCAGCTGAGGTATTGGCATTACCTCCACCACCAACAACAACTCCGCAAGCAACGACAAGGATATTTGATTTAAAAATGAAGGATACTGTTCAGAATTCTGAGGTGATAGCAGGTACACTTTTATTAAATAATGTCGAAGCTAAAGTATTGATTGATTCTGGAGCGACGAGATCTTTTATATCAGAACTTTTGTTGATAGACTTCAATGTGATAAAATGGCTATGAACGAGGTAGTAAACGTGGTAATTGCGAATCAAGAGAAGATTCATGTGAGTCAACTTTGTCCTAAGTGTGAGATTGATATCTCGGGATATAATTTTTTAGCCGACTTGATACTTTTCAAGTTAGGGGAGTTTGATATAATCTTAGGCATGGATTGGTTAGGGAAGAATAATGCTCAGATAAATTGTAAGTCCAAGAAGGTGTACTTAAAGATGGAGAGTGGGGAGAAAGTAGTATTTAAGGGACAGAGGCAAGAGCGACTATTTCTTACAATCGTTCAGGCTAAGAAGTTGCTTAGGAAAGGTTACGGGTCGTTCCTAGCTTATGTAGTAGATTCAGAAAGAGACAACCTCAACATAGAAGATATTCCCGTAGTCAACGAATTTCCAGATGTGTTTCCAGACGAACTATCAGGTTTACCGCCAGATCGACAAATCGAGTTTGAGATCAACCTAGCTCCAGGCATGGAACCAGTTTCGAAGACTCCATATAGGATGGCACCAGCAGAAATGAAAGAGTTGGCAAGCCAGCTACAAGAATTATTGGACAAAGGAGTGATAAAACCAAGTACGTCGCCATGGGGAGCACCTGTTCTGTTTGTAAAGAAGAAAGATGGAAGCATGAGGTTATGTATAGATTATCGGGAGTTGAATAAGGTGACGATTAAGAACCGGTACCCGCTACCAAGAATAGATGACCTATCAACTGAAGGGAGCAAAGTGCTTTTCCAAGATTGACTTAAGATCAGGATACCATCAATTAAAGATCAAAGAAGAAGACATCCCGAAGATAGCATTCAGGACAAGATACGGACATTATGAATTCTTAGTGATGCCGTTTGGGTTGACTAATGCTCCGGCAGCATTTATGGATTTGATGAATCGGGTATTTAAAAAGTATTTGGACAAGTTTGTAGTGGTATTTATTGATGACATTCTTATCTATTCAAAGACAGAGGAAGAACACATGCGGCATCTATGGATAGCATTAGAGATACTCCGACAAGCGAAGTTGTATGCCAAGTTTTCTAAGTGTGAGTTTTGGTTAAAGGAGGTTCAGTTTTTGGGACATGTTATTGGAAGTGAAGGAGTTAAAGTAGATCCGGCAAAGATTGAGGCGATTATGAGTTGGGAGAGGCCAAAGACACCTATAGAAGTGCGAAGTTTTTTAGGATTGGCGGGATATTATAGAAGATTTGTCAAAGATTTCTCGAAAATCGCCACGCCATTGACTAAGTTAACCAGGAAGAATCAAAAGTTCGAATGAAATGCAGAATGTGAGGATAACTTTCAAGAGTTGAAGCAGAGGTTGGTTACAGCTCCGGTGTTAGTAATACCAGACGATCAAGGAAACTTTGTGATTTTCAGCATTGCTTCACATAAAGGACTGGGCTGTGTGCTAACGCAACACAACAAGGTGATTGCGTATGCGTCAAGACAGTTAAAACCACATGAATTAAAGTATTATACGCATGACTTGGAATTAACAGCCATAGTATTTGCACTTAAGATTTGGAGACATTACCTTTACGGAGAAAAGTGTGAGATCTACACGGATCATAAGAGTTTAAAGTATATTTTCACTCAGAAGGAGCTCAACATTAGGCAAAGGAGATGGTTGGAATTAATTAAGGACTATGATCGTTCGATAAATTATCATCCTGGAAAGGCGAACGTGGTAGCCGATGCTTTGAGTAGGAAGAAAAGGTTGAATATGATAGCAATACCAAAAGAATTGTCTGAAGAGATTAAGAGATTTGAATTGGAACTTTGTGATTGTGGAATAGTTGAAGAGGTTCGTCATACTATGACTTTTCATCCAATATTATTGGAAAAGATAAAGAAATGTCAGGAAGAAGTAATGAAGTAAGAGAATGATCAGCTAACAGGAGAAGAGATTGGGACTCAAAGAGATGAGCAAGGTATACTAAGGTTCTCCTCAAGAATTTGGATTCCTCATGTACCTGAATTGAAGAATGAGATTTTGCAAGTAGCACACAATTCAAGATTTTCAATCCATCCGGGAAGCACCAAGATGTATCGAGACTTGAAGCTGAACTTTTGGTGGCCAAACATGAAGCGAGAAGTGGCAGAATGGGTTGCAAAGTGTTATACTTGTCAGAAAGTGAAGGCAGAATATCAAAGACCAAGCGGATTAATTCAGCCCCTAAAGATTCCAGAATGGAAATGGGAAAACATTACAATAGACTTTATAGTGGGATTACCCCGAACGAAATCCGGACATGACGCTATATGGGCTATAATTGATCGCCTTACGAAGTCGGCGCATTTTCTTCCAATTAACGAGAGGTCTTCTTTGGAAAAACTGGTCCACCTGTATGTGCGTGAAATCGTATTAAGACACGGCGTGCCCGTATCGATAGTTTCAGACAGAGATCCCCGATTTAACTCGAGATTTTGGAAGCAATTTCAAGAAAGTCTTGGCACGAAATTAAACATGAGTACGACATATCATCCGCAGACTGATGGTCAAAGCGAAAGGATAATTCAAACAATCGAAGATATATTGCGCAGTTGTGCAATTGACTTTGCGGGAAGTTGGGACGACCACCTGTCATTGGTAGAATTCTCCTATAACAACAGTTATCACTCCAGTATTGGCATGCCACCATACGAAGCTTTATACGGACGAAAATGTAGATCACCAACTAGTTGGGATGAAGTGGGAGAAGGAAAGATTCTAGGCCCAGAATTGGTACAACAATTGCATGAGATAGTCAAATTAATTTAGAAGAGGTTACTTGCTGCTCAAGATAGGCAAAGAAAGTATGCGGATCCAGTGCGTAAGGATGTCAGATTCCAAGTGGGTGAAGCCGTTTTGCTGAAAGTTTCACCGAAGAAATGATTGTCTAGATTTGGCAAGAAAGGGAAGTTAGCGCCTAGATATATTGGTCATTTTGAAATTTTGGTCAAGTGGGGAAGGTGGCTTATGAGTTAGCCTTACCGCCTCAGTATCAACATGTACATAATATGTTCCATGTGTCATTGCTTAAGAAGTACAATCCTGATGCCAACCATGTGATAGAATATGAGCCTATAGAAATTGAGGCACATCTGTCATTTGTGGAGCAACTTGTCAAAATACTCGACTGGCAAACAAAGAGTCTTAGAAATAAGTCGGTGAAGTTAGTAAAAGTACTTTGGAGGAACCCCAAGGTCGAAGAGTCAACCTGGGAGTTAGAGTCTGATATGCGTTCCCGGTATCCTCATATGTTCTCTTAGATTCTAAGGACAGAATCCTTTAAGGGGGAGAGGATGTTACGACCGACATTTTGTGTAATATTATTTGCAAACTTTGAATAATATTTGAATCGATTATAAATATACCTATTTGATTATACACTTATGTGAATGGAGTTGCTGCATTATAAATTGCTTTACTTAGAATATAAATTTTTCAAAGCGAAAGTTTTATTAATTGCTCCTATTTTTGATTTATAAAGATTATTCTTTACCATGGAAAATTATCATTTAAAAATAATTTCATTCACAAATTTCAAAAGTGATCTCATAAAATTTCTAAAAATCCAAGTTATTTTATGGTACAATTTTTATAATTTTTGAGCTTTTACTTTATTTTATAAAAATAGATCTTTGAAAATTAGTTGTTTAGTAATTAGAAAATTACATGAATATCCTTGCATGCAAATACCCTCCCATTCAACTAAAGGGCTAAAAAGACAATTCCAACCCCACTCACTCTCATTCTACTAGCCAATTTACCTCTTTGTCCTTGCATGCAAATTTACCCAACTTTAGCTAGAAGGTTACTCTTGTCATTTACTAAATTCACTCATATTTAGTCAAATCAAAGGCATAAAAACAAACACAAGTACCATGTGCACTTCATTTTTCACTCCACCATTCCACCCACTCCTTTCTCCTCCCCCTCCCTCTCGGCCCAACCCCCCCTCTCGGCCCTTCCCAAAGCCGAAGCCCCCATCCCCTTCTTTCTTCATTCTTTTACTCAAACATCCATCTTATATTCAAGTAATCTTACTCCCTACATGTTGTTCATATATATTCCAAAAAGTTTAGAGTGAAACGTTTGAGTTTTAATCTTGCATGTCATAGTTTAACTAGAACTCAAAATACAATCTTGATTCTCATGATTTTAAGGTTGCATTATTGAGGGAACTACAAGGAATGGTGAAATTCCAAGTCATGAGAGTAAAGCTCTTATTTTTAAGGTCCATTTCATTCGGCCATGACCATAAGGGAGCCGAATGAATGGTTCTTAGTGGTGTTTTGTTGCCTTGTTCAATTCTTATATGTTTTTATGATAATAGTATGAATTTTGTAGTGAAAACTTGATGAAACCCTTTGCATGCTAAGTGATCATTTAGTATTAGTATATGTTAGGCTTGCATGTTGATTTTATGATAAAAATTATTGTGGAAATCATATGATTTTGGCTTGTAAAATTCGAAGGCATGCATGCATGAAATCAACTTGTGATTTCAAAAGTTCTTGATCATTAGGATTGATAATTGTTAATAGGCTTTAATTTCAGTAGAGTTAAGATATTGGTCTTGATTTGTGCTCCTTGGTATGTGATGTTAATTCGAATATATATGAAGATGATATAAATTATTGTTTTCGAAAACTTGATGACTTGTATTTAGTGTAGTATGTTAACTTTTGTTTTGCTATATTGCACCTTAGGTAAGGATGATCTCCACCAAGCCAATGTTGATTGTAAGAGATTTAGTTCAGTAGATCACCTTGGTTGAGGTTCAGTTTTGGTTTTTGATTGATGTTTGGTTGGGTTTGTCAAGTAAGAATCTTGATAAAAGGAGAGCATTAGATTCTGGAGAAAATCAGTTTGGTACCCTAAAGTTTAGAGTGATATTTGACCATGTTATTGTTGTGCACTTTGAGGCCCAAGTCACCAGAAGCTAGAACTAGGAGTATAAATTAGGTTTTAGGTGTTTGTTAGAGGTTTGTAAGACGTTTGTTAGTGGAAACACAAAATCTGTCCAGTAGAGGACAGTTTTGTTGCATCTTAGAAATAGGAAGTTTTGACCATGTCATAGGTAGGCCTCATTAAGACTTGTTGGGCCTTAGTTAGAGGGAGTGTCAGAGGATTTTTTTTAGCCATAGTTCATAGGTTATGAGTTAGAATCATGTGTCATAAGTTAGCTCAAATCAGGACCCTTTTCTGCCCCAAAAAACAGGGGAAACGTAGACTTTAAACTTAGGTCTAGGGAGGCCCAAGCTAGGCCCTTGAGCCACATCAAGTTTGGGAGTTGGCTTATGATCAGGAGAGTCTAGTGTAGAAGTTTTGGAGGTAAACTTGAAGCGTAAGAGTGTCAAATGCACCCAAGAAATCATAGATGTCATTCTGAAATTTACTATAATGAGCCCATTCACTTACCACATAGTTTTAGAGCACTTAGGAGTGAAGTATTGGTTGACCACCATAGTTGCAAGATAGCATAAAGTCAGTAGAGTGAAAGGCCCAAGTCAGGGTTAATAAGAATTGGATGGTTTAGTAAAGGCACTTCGAGTTAAGAGGTAAAAATTTGGATTTTTTGTCTAGTTAGCGACCAAGTGACTTAAGTAAGTGGAGTAAGATCATCGAAGCCTAGTGATGCAATATAGTGTGTGTGATATTATTTGGTACTTAAATATGGTATGTGAGCATATGTGGCTATGTGTACTATTATGATTATAAGGAGATTGTAAATTGAGTGTATGTAGGCTTAAGTGCCATTGTGTTAAATTTTGGTTTACAAATAGGTTGAGTTGGTAAGCATATATTATAATGAGGTTATTATTATTGGTGTAGGATCTCGAGACGAGGGTGAACTTGCCATTAAGGTCGAGTAAAGCTTCCAGTTCCTCCTACCTGCTAGTTAAGTCAAGCCTTTCTCAAGGCAAGTGATTCAACCTGTCTTTTCATATACACTGCAAGTGTGTGATAACCAGTTCTTATATATGATGTGAGTATTTTAATTCACCTTGATATACATGAACCAAGTGGTTTCGAATCTATCTTTGTATTATATGAAAATGACATGAACCCTCAAGTATTTACTTCAAGTAGTTTAACTTTACTTGAAGACTGCTATGCATGTAAATTCAAAGTCCTATCATGCTAGTATACCAAAGTAATTATGATGTTGAACCATGTGCAAGTTATACCCAGTAACCTTGTCTTGATACCTAAAATTCAGTTGTTTCCTTAACGATTGTTCATAATTATTTGATACCCATATCCTTATCCTAAAGCATGTTCCTCTGTTGTACCTTGAGCTGATGCTCACTTTCTCTATATTTTTATACATAAATCTCATCTGGAACCATTAATGATCACCTTCTTTATACTTTAATACCTATGTCTTATATGGAGCCATTACCTTGGACCTAGTTTGAATTTGTTCCTTCATACTATCCGATACCTTGCTAAACCTCACTGTCAAAATCCTTGTAAATGGAAACCTTGCAAATTTCTCTTGATAAAATATAGTCTAGTGGATCATGGCCTTGAATTTAGTGGATCTTTTTCTAGTGCTTCAGAGTTAATCTAAAACCTTGCTAAAAATGTTTACTGTTTAAGTAGTTAATTAGCAATTGGCATCAGTTTTTAAAATAAATAAAAAGGTTAAAATTTGACTTCCAGTCCCAAAGGGGGATAAATGTTTCCTTTCCGCTCTTAATTTGTAGGCTTAAAAGTTGCCTAGGGATCCCCTTAATGTTCTAGAACCCAGCGAGGTTCAGGATTACTTCGCGGCTGATCGCTGGCTGTAATCCGTAGCGTCATAAAATGGATTTGATAAAGAAATGGTTTTTAATTGTTTTGTTACAAATAAATGATGCCATCACTCAAACGTTTATCTCTTGCTATTATTAGCTCTACCTTCACATTGTTATTCTTTTATCTCGATTTATGTATTGTATTATTTTGTATAGCATTTGTTGAGCATTTGGCTCACTACTTGCTTTCACCCTGATATTTCAGCTAGCAGATATTGTTAGATTCAAGCAGACAGCGCATAAGACTTGTGATCCCGATGCATATGTTCGAGCTCAGGTAGATTAGTGATCGTTTTGTGTGAGGACTCGATATTAGAAATCAGGTTGAAATAGTTAATAGTGTTGGGTTGTTCCAAACCCTAAACTGTAAGATCTTGGATTCAGTTGTATTTACTTTCTTTTGTTATCTATTGTAATAATTTATATAATATATATTGTTAAGTCGGGGCGTGATATAAGGTAACATAATTAAAATGATTTTTATTTAGGGATTATAGTAGAGGATCATTAAAGGAATATAAGATATTAATAAAGGTTCAGGGAAACCCAAATAATAAGATCCCGGATATGATCCCTCAAATGATCAACGAGAACGAGAGTTAAGCGAATCGTAAAACAAATAAACGACCAAGGGACAAGCACATACAAGTAGAATGGGAAGGAAGCTTCCAAGAGAAGCTAAAACATGTGGTTAAAAGAGAAGGGAACATCATCACCCCATGAGGATTGGACACGTGGCAAGATGATGAGGTAGGCAAGATGATGCAAGCAATTTGCAAGATATTTAGCCAAGGATTGATATCAACCAAGAATTTTTATGCACAAAGATCAATAAAACAAAGCAAGCTTCTCCCCCCCATTTTATCTTCTTCACTTCGAATTTCTCATAAAAATGGTGAATTAGAAATTCAAACCACAAGCTATACTCCATGGAAAATTACAAGGTCTGTTTCTTTGGATCCTATATTTCATAACTAAGAAGAGCAAGTAGTTTGAGTGCTTGAATCCAAGGTTTTCTAGCTCAAACAAATCATTTTAGTGGAGGGTGAATAGTAACCAAGTTAGTTGTGTTTTGGTTTTCTTAGGTTCCATTGAAGATCCAAGCTTCCTAAGGCCATATAAGCACTCCTTGAAGCTTCTAAGTGAATCTCCACTCTTCAAGAAAGGTATATAGCTCTTGAACCCTTAGAAATCAGTTGGTTTAATATGGTTTTAAGCATATTATGATAGTTGTGGGAGTATGCTAGGAAATGAGTATGATTTGGATGAGTTTATGCTTGTTTATTATCATTAGTTAGTCATGATTATGTTTAAGTGATTAAAGTTATGAATCTTGAATATTTGAATTAAAAATTGGTGGATTAGGTTATGGTATGTTATTGGTGAATGAATGGTTGATTGATTTTGGTTGGATTTTTGGATTAATAATGAATTGAATTGATTTGGTAAAAATTGGTAATCGCGTAAGCATATCAGTCGTAATGCCCATTTTTATTCAACTGTTTGTACTTAGTGTTCGGGACAGAAAGCTCACTGACCAATCTGTTCCCTTTCCATGTTTAACTAGATCATGTCATAAGCTTCGTTTTGGTATGTGGTTCGCTTAGATCCGATGTACGGTTTAGGAGAAACGACTGTTTTAAGTAACGGCGTTTCGCGAGCAAACCATTACCCCTCGCTTTACTTTGAAACCTTGATTAAGGTCCTTAAATGACTAATTAGAGTACCAAACAATTATGTAAGATTAATTGGTCAGTTGGTAGAGTATTTGCGAAAGAGTTGCCTTAAAATTCGTAACTCTTAATTTATTAAAATTAGTGGAGCCGAGGGTACGCGAGCGATTAAAATAAATCGTTAAGTGTATAAGCGAACGTAGGCGACTGTTAGGGTATGAGTGAGTTTTGACTAGTTTCTTAAGCAACCGTGTTCTAATTCCAACTTATGTTTTTGTTCATAGGTTACCAGTCCCACTCGTAGCTTAAGTCTACCCCGGAACACTCAGGCAAGTTTTCTACCCGTTATACTGTTGTTGTGATGTAAATATATTGATGCATTAACTTGAGATAAGTGCATGGTTGTTATTAGCAAATCATGCGATATATTGGAGCATGTTTATATGATATATATATATATATGCATGCCTGTTTCATAATCTTGATATTTTATTGTCGATTCAATTGTTATAACTGCATAATACCTATGCTAGAGATAGGCATTATTTGCGTATATCTTTAGTATAGGGGACCCAAAGTTGAACATTTTCCTAAAACCCGGAGGCGATGTTGCCGAGTATATTATATATATATATATATATATATATTTTTTTTTTATTTTTTTTCAAAACTATTAATCGAATAATGTTTATTCGATAGTTTTAAATTATAAGTTAATATTAGTTTGAATATTCATTCGAGGACTTACGACTCCGTTTATTTTATTAAATAATATTCATTATTTTCTTAAAGAATAATGTTTCGTTATTCGCCAAGTATTTGAGAAATGATAGATATCATCAATCATTCTTACCTTAAATATTTTCATAAAGTTATTTTCAAAACTTTTACTTCATTTGCTTTAATAAAAGCTATTCGTTATTTGAATATTATTTATAGCATAATATTCAGATATTCTGTGATTATCTTGGAATTGATTTATTCTATCAAATCATCCTTATTCCAAACGCTTTCAAAAGTATTTTCGAGTCTTCAAAATGATTTTAAAGGCTAGAGCGGATCCCAAAACTCATTTCAAATTTAAGATCTTCCTTTCAAAGGGGACTTGAATACTCGCTCAAAAATCTGAGGGATCCAGCTCTGTGGTATATTTTATATTCGCAACGAGGTTGTTGTTTTGAGAAAACAATTTGATTACTTTCCAAACATTCGGGAAGTAAGTCCATCTAATGGAGTCGGCATAAGTGACAGGCCGGGGTACGATCTATCAAGGTGTAAGAGGCTGGGTGACAGTCCATCAACGCGTGAGTGACCGGGTAACGGTCTAGCGCGAGGTCCTAATGCGGCCAGGGTGATGACCGGCGAGGAATTCATCCATCTACTAGTAGAAAAGTTTACTTAATGGGTACCTTTCCCTGATCAGCAAGATATCGGGTTTATGCCAAAGTATTTCTTCTTTCCAAATTTATTGGGTATTATAACTCTGTTTATACTTTTCATAAAAGTGGTTTTTAAGGAAAGTATGAGATATATATATAGGTGTATATATAAATCGGGACTTAATGAAGTATCTCGTAACTTCATTTCTTTTGAATGATATTTCAAAGATTGAATCCATTCAATTCTTATCTTGTAGTCTCATCTATGTGATGAACTTTTAAAACTAATCATAGCTTGAACGGTGTAGTTCGAGTAGTAGTCGGAAAAGATATAAGTATATTGGATTATCATATAACTTCATCTTTTCAACTTATATCTAGTTAATGATTATCTTATGCATGACAAAGATTTTTAGAAAAACGTTGAGACAAGGTTAAATATATGAGATCAGCTTGCAACGATATTTTTATACAGTTATAAACTGGAAATCTGTGTGTATTATACATGTCAGAGGATTTTAAAGATTTTGAAAAGTATATATGTATATATATACTGAATATTTTACGACTTCGTCGTATTAAGATATCAAACTTAGTTCATTTCTTCTTGACGAAGACTTTCATGAGTACTATGAGAAGGCTCATATATTGTTAATTACAATACATGTTATTTTGGTGGGCTTGTTGCTCACCCTTGCTTTATTCTTTCATCACACAATAACAGCTAGACAAGATGAACAGGACCAAGCTTCCAATTCGCGAGCGGATAGGAAACGTTACCTAGTTTCCTGTAGGCGTTAATGCCGCTGTAGCTGAGGTAGGAACTACCAATAGGCTAGGTTTTCAACTTTTGATGTACCAGACTTATGTATATTTATGAATTGTAATAATGGCAAAGATTATATAAATGTATTCAGATGCCCTTTTGAGGTGTAATGACTTATAATGGTGGAATAAAATGACTTGTGTTATTTTTGGTATTCATCTCTGAGACTATAACTTGTGGTGTGTGTGTATATTATGGGGTCAAAGTGTGCAGTAGTTGGTTGTTTATTAAGATTGAGTGTTATTAAGGGAAATGGAACTCGTGACAACCCGGATCCCCGAACCCGGATTTGGGGGTGTTACAGAAATGGTATCAGAGCGAAACGTTATAAACGTCAGAGATGATGCGATGTTAAGATATGAAGTTCACTAAGATAATAAGAACTCTTTCAAAGTTCATAGTCAGATTACCTAACGTAGTACTGACAGTTAAAACCCTTATGGGAACCCTTATAAATATCGTGATATAAGCGTAGTTCATTATCGTATATGGTAGTGGGACTCCGAACCCTGAAGTTCAAGAGCAATAATACGATGATGTTTTACTATATATTGGGGATCAGATTGTGGATCCAATGGAGCACCCTAACGAGGGACCAGATGATGTTCATATTAAGGATGTAGCAATTAAGGATGTTATCCCAAAAGGGATTGTTGCTGAGACGAATCCCGTGGACGATCCTGACAAGTGTGAAGAAAGGACCGTTGAGGAATTGATGACCGTGGTTAGGGCGACTACTAGAGGTAGGATTGGCCGGTTATTACCGTAGGTTCGTTCAAGTTTGTAAAGATAGCAGCCCCTTTAACGCGGCTTACTCGTAAGATTGAGAAGTTCGAATGGATACAGAAATGCGAGAACAACTTTCAAGAACTGAAGCAAAGATTGGTGACGGCCCCTATGTTTGCGTTGCCGGATGGAAAAGGAGATTTTGTGATTTGTAGTGACGCTTCGCATAAGGAATTAGGGTGCTTCTTATAGAGCACAACAAGGTAATCGCGTACGCGTCAAGATAATTAAGGGAATATAAAATTCAATATCCCATCCATAATCTTGGGCTCACGGTAATAGTTTTGCCCTAAAGATTGGAGGAACTACTTGCATGGATAAAAGTGTGATATTTACACAAACCAGAAGAGCTCAGGTATATTTCCACACAGAAAGAGCTCAACATGCGCCAAAGGAGGTGGTTAAGCTAATCAAGGATTACGATTATGAGATTCTTTATCATCCAGGGAAAGCCAATATGATGGATAATGCCCTTAGTAGAAATGAGAGACTCAATATGATAATGTCTTTGGGAGAATTGATAAGAGATTTTGAGAAAATGGAAATAGAAGTGAAGGTAACCGGAGCCGGTACTGAAAAGCTGTTTGAGATTGTAATGCAACCTGAATTATTGAAAAAGATCATATTGTGCCAAGAAAAAGTGATGAATGAAGGTAGAGAGCCAATGAATAGAGAAGAGATTAATACCGAGAAAGATGATAAGGGAATAATGAGGTATTCCTACAGAATTTGGGTTCCAAATGTTCAAAAGCTTAAGGACGGGATCTTAGATAAAAGCCATAGTTCGCGGAATAAGAATTAGGGCCAACCCTGAATATGATAGTCAGGGAGGTCGCCATCAAGAAAGAAGGAACCCATAACATAATGAAATGGAAAACAAGGATTTTAACGTATAAGATAACCCCAATTATGGGCAAAGGATGAAACATTTCATACTGAGAAAACAGAAATCGAGCAAGTTAGGGAGAACTAGGACGGTACTCCTATGGGGAAATTCATGGACCTGCCTAAACAAAACTTATACTTTTACCCCCAACCACCACCCTGAGGAAACAATGTGGTGGGAAATTATTTCAGGACCTTTAAGTCGCTAAGCTCTCAGAGTTCCAAGGAACAAGTTAACCCAGTCGAGGCAAGAGCCTGGCTAAAGGAAATAGAGGAATCATTTGAGATTCTAAATGATTGACGAAGTGCAAAAGACTATTTTTGCCACTTACCTTCCTAAGAGAGAGGCCACCCGTTGGTGGAAGGCTCAGGAAGATAGAGAGAAAGTGTAGAAGTTTTAAAACCAGGCTAGAGGGGGAAAAGTATGATGAATCAAGAATCTAGGTTGTGAAAGTCGTCAAGGTTCGTCTGAAGGACACGAATCCGGAATGACGGGATGTTTGAAATTAATGCTTATGTTGTGTTGGTTCATGAAATGGTTGTAATAGAAACAAAAATAAAAGACTAAAAGGGGAATGAGTATAAATGGATATAAAGGAAATAGAGTTGAGAAGTGATAAGGGAGTTAGGTACGTGAAACCCTAAGAAATCCTAGCAATAAATATAGAGAAGTGTGTCATCATCAGCGCGTTGGTGACTGATCATGAGATAAAGTCAAGGTTCGAAGGCGTAAGCGATACGTATAATTAATCCCCTTTAAGTTGAGAGTATTCGATGAAACTTTGAGATAGACCGATGGATTAATAAGGAAAAATGGATGGACTGAGGAGACAGGATAACAAGAAATTAGGAAAATAGGATGAAGGAAGTGACCTTCAAGAATGTGAAGTGTATGTAAGACCGGTGGCTTGATACCCAGAAAGGGAGACACCTGGTATAAAAAATATCCCAATATTGAGATGACTACTGAGATAAATAACAGAGGTAAATGAGTAATTAGAACACAAAAAAAAAGTTCACGTTGAACACAACCAATATCTTCCAGAACATCCTTGCTATCATTACCAAATCATGCAAGAAAAAGCGGATAACCGTTATTATCTTTTGGATGCCATATGGATTGGCCTCAGTTTGGAAAAGGATGTTACATAACACTAAGTATAGAATATCGAGGTGGGAATGATTGAATGAGATACCCTTACTAGGGATAGATAAATTGATTTATCAATGGAAGAGTGTAAGTATCTTTTAAAGGTAGAATTAAGGATAGAACCCCGATAACTTGAGATGAACCCTAGGGGAATGTATAAGGGTTGGCATTTGACCCTTAATAGGGACATATGAGTTTTGACAGTACAAATTGGAAGGACTAAGGTAACAACAACCTTTAAAGATCGGTGGAGAAAGTTTTCAGAACGATATAGACAATGATTCTAGTATTAGTAATTGGTATCTTGATATGCCCTGTACCTAGGGTGTACCTGATGAAGGATTTAAGGATAACCTTAGAGGTTTTACAAGGAGAAAGGTAATATTCAAAGTTCTCAAGAATATAAATTTTGATAAAGGAAATATGACGTAATTATAATAATGCCAGGTGGGGCACGTATTGAACCATGAGAAAGTATAGATCGACCCAATGAGGGTCGAGATTGGTAAAAACAAGAAGGACCCAAGATAAGAGACGTCCTAAGTATGATCAAGAGTCAGTCGTGACAATGTTCACATCTAAAGACTAAGGCAATGACTTATGGAAAAATGGTGATATTTTTTTTCTCACCGGGACTTAAGAAAAGCATTTTCACATAAGCAGTGATTTGAAATGAGGTAGAAAATTTAGTTGAAGGTGGTTAAAATGACATTGATTGTAAGGAAAAATTACTATCAGGAAAGGCCAAAGAGGTGGCCGACACTTTAAGTGTAAGAGGACAATTATAGGCGCTCGTGCCAGAGGAATACAGTGATGATGGTTAAAGCCGTGAAGGATGTATTATGGTGTAAAAGATTGACATTCCTTCTTATGATTGTACGATACTCAACCGTAATAGTAGTTTGGTAAAGATTTAATTCATGTTATCGCCGTGAGCGGGCTACCTATCTTAGAAAGTCCTATTTTGAGATAAGCCAGGGCCATGTTATGAAATGACTAAATAAACCTTTGAGCTTCGTGTCTCCTAATACAGACATATGGTTAATAATGGTGTTAACCTTGGAATGACTCGTATATCTTTTATTATTTAAATGTGTAATTATTGAATAATTAAATAAATAAAATATGTATAAGGGTTCTGTCAACGGGCTATTGCTTTGTTATTATGTATATGTGACTACTAGTGTATGGGATTGAATTGTGTGGTTAATTATTGAGTGGTATGATTTTGTTTCACTTTTAAACGTGATTTAATTGCAGTTTTATTTTCCATAAATATTTGGATTGTCTCTAAAATTGTTTTTGTGATTTTATAATTACAACATCTATTTTTGGAATTTTATAAAATTTAGAAATCAATATTTCATTGGTTATTTATCCCGAAATGATTTTCTGATTGTATTTATTAGTAAAATAAATATTGAATTCAAAAATGCTTTAAAAATTACGAAACTCATATTTTATTGAGTTCATAATATTCTGAGAATTTTAAAATAATTTTGGAAATTTTTAGATTATATTTACCCGCACTTTTGTTCGTTCAATCGTAAAACGCGGGTCCGGTGCACATTTCAAAAATGCCTATTAAATTCTGAAAATTTTAGGCTATTAGTATTTTATTATTCTAAGCATTTTTGTAAGTAAGTGGTAATTTTTCCGAATAATTTCGACCACAGAATTGTTCGATAAAGTATAAAAACTCGAGTCAATCCGGATTATCACCCATTGCAGGGACACGCGTTGGAATTTCAAAGTGTAAAATGCTTCGTGTAAATTGCTGATTGCAGAAGTTATAATATAAAAAAACCCACACACACACCGCCCTGCCATTTTTCTTTCTCTCAACTTCATCTCTCAGAAATCTCTCTCGATTTTCCTCTCTAATCTCTCAGTGTCTCTCTTCTGATCAAATAATTTCTTCATCTCCCTCTCTCTTTACCTCTCTCCCTGTTTTTGCTCCTCCCCTCTGTGTTCCCGTCTTCCTGGAGTTTCCTGTTGTTGTTTCTTTTTCGGTGCTTCGCCGTGATTCCGTCGGTAACCGGCACTGCCGCCTTGGTTCTTTATTTTTCCGATTTGTTTCCGGTTGTTATCACCGGGTCTGGCTTCTTGTTGTTTTTTTCTTCTTCTCCCCGTATGTTTATGTATCCACTGTGTGTAATATTATGATTTTTTGCGTGTGAATTCGTGTGTGTGCGTTTGTGTTGTGTTGGGTGCGTGCGTGGGAAGTGGCGCGTGGATGCGCGTGTGAGTTCCTGTGATTAAATTGTTTGATGTGTTACTCTGGTTCAGAATAATCCCGATTCGAATTTTATTATTTTCGCAGGAAAATAATTACTTAATGTCCGTGAAATAAATTATTATTCGTGCGGGGAAAATTATTTTTGCTAATCGGTGGAATTCGCGTTGGAAACCCGATTTTAATCGGGAACCAGCAAATTTTACCACTGTCGGCGATGAGCCCCGGCAAGCCGACGGTGGACCGTGATGAATTAATTCTGAGTCCTACGAATAAAATTATAAAAATACGAATTGAAATATAAAATAAAAGTAATAATTAATAACTGTATTTGAATAGGCATTTGGGAACTTTTGACTTTTGACTTTTGATTGTTGTTGTTGGGTTAAATCGGTGGTCGGGACTTGTGAAATTGTGTTGTAATGATTGTGTTGTTAATTTGACGTCGAGTTGTTCGACGGGATAGTCCGATAAATAAAGGAAGTGCTGCCCGATTTCCGGGAAAACAAATTACGGAAATACGGGAGCGCATCCAATAATTATCGGGACGTCGAGCAAATATACATGTATACTTTATACGAAACCTGATTGTATGTCGCGGTGAAGTATTTTGCCAAAACCAATAACCCTAATTTCGTAAAATGAGGAGTATACGTATTTTCTGGAAAGGAACACCGAACCGATTTTCGAGAACGTGAACCCTAATTATTGTGTGTATTATAATAATAAATATAACTACGAGTCAGATTTTGATATTGTTTGGGGTAGAGTTGATAGCGAGGATATGCCAAGCATACCTAGATGTCTAACATAGAGTATTTCGACCCTGTAGGTTCTAGTCGGGAAACCAAAAGTGGATGTTGGACTAAGGATAACCTAGTGGACAGTCGACGCGCTCAGTAGGGTTTCAACCAAAGAACCTGAGTGTTGAAGTCGAATGCAAGGTGATCTAGTGGTTAGACGATAAAGCATGAGCGTCCGAATCGGCTCAGAGTCGATCAGTAATAGTTGTAAAGCTCTACTGCAAAGCAAGTACCCCTGGCCATTCTTTTATGGTTCAGTACGTATGAATAGCTAAATGTTTTATTCTCGTAATGGAACAGAACGGTTTTAAGTTGCGTATCCCCTGTATTTTAAAATGTTGTTTAAGTGTGTTTTTGGGGAAAAGTAACTTCTGAAAGTACCTATCTCTAAAATGTGATTAAAAAAATGGAAAAGAGGTTTTGAATAGTATGCTGTGACAGAATTGATTCTAACAAGAGATAGGTAAAAGCAATTTTGAAACTGGATAAAACGAATCAGATATCAGATAACGTTGCGTAAGTGGCTAATTCGGTTGCGCGCATTACATAACCGATTAGTCCAGCATAGATAATCAGAGACCTAGCTAGTCTCTGCAGATCCGGTTACTTTGTGTGAAAGCCCAATCAGCTTTCCTAGAAATTTTGTCTGATAGCCCGGCCAAATATCCTAGATAACTTGTGTGGAGGCCTGATCAGCCGTCCCTAGATAACATCCAATACATATCTGATTGTGATTTAGTGGTTCCCGTAACGGAACAGATGATTTTGTGGTTCCAGTAACGGAACAAGTAATTGAGGTTCCAGTAACTAAACAAATGGTTTTGGGTCCCCGTAACGGGATAAATGGTTTATGGTTCCTGTAATGGAACAGATGGTTTGAAAATAAAAATAGCATGCTAAAATTGAACTCTGATATTTATGCACAGCACATAACTGTTGATTTTTTTTGAGAGCATGCTAGTTTTGATATCCAGTTTATACATGTTTTATTTGTTGTCTAACGATTTATGAATTTTGTTTCTATAACTGTTGTACTTCAAATCATGTTTACTTGTTATTCATATAGTGGTACTGTTGAGCAATTGATTGCTCACCCTTGCAGAATGTTTTATATATGTATTGCAGATGCCTAGAAGGTTCTTCCGTGGTAGTCAGGGCAGAGTTCCAGTTCCTTCTGTGTCAGGCTCCTCTGAGGTAGTTGTGTTGGACCAAAGATGGTCAGTTGAGTTGCTGTGTTAAGATAGTATTGTCAGGATTGTCTTTAGTAAGTCTGTTTTGTGATAGTTGTAACCTAAGTCATACTTAAACCTGGAAAAGATCTTGGAAAAAGGGGTTTTGTTTATATAATACTGTTGATTTGGATTATGTTATGTTGTTATTATTGTTATTGATGACGTCAACTCCTGACCCCAGGGTTGAGGTCGTCACAGTTGGTATCAGAGCTACAGGTTTGAGTCCCTGATTTAGGTTAGGAGTAGAGTCAAAAGAGTAAAGGGAGGTTTATATATAGATGGGAGTCAGCAACTCAATCAGAGGAGCAAGTTTATGAGTTTAGTTAAGGGTTCGGAGGCGTAACCCTGACGTCTATTAAGAATTGGATGGAACTGCCTTAACTTAGAGCATGTCTCTATTATTGGTAAGGTTTGATATAGATTTCTAGCTATTCTCTCGAGGAAACGAGTCTGATCATGAGAATTCAATGTTTGAGCGGGCCCTTGATGTGTTAGTTGAAGAGACGCTAACGTTATTTCTAAATATTGCATTTCCTATGTCAAGTGATATTTTCGGACCAAGTGTGTGACCGCGGTGAGTTCGAATAATATGTTAATGGTCAGCGGCTGCTATGACAGCCAAGTTTCATAATGAATGTGGATCAGTTCGGAAGGTGGTATTTTTGAACCCTTATATTTCTTTCTTATAACGTCTTTCATTTTTCAGAGTCATTGTTTCATATCCTATAAGTTGCTTACTTTTCCTGTGAGAAAGTTGAGAACTTAGAATAAGTAACTTAGGGTTCTGTTAATTCCATTATAAATAAGATTTTCTTCCTCCTTATTTGTAAATTCCTATTAAACATTGTTTCCTTCCTCGGTGATTTAGTCAGTTGATTGGGGGCAGACAATGCATATGATTTAACTGTTTGTCTGTGTGATATAAAAGGGTCTGGTGGGACGTCACCGAATTATGTCTTGTACACTATGCGGTACTAAGACTGGCCATCTTATGTACTGGTATGGTTGCTCTCTATCGTATTTATATCTTCTTCACTTTCCCTCCTTGTACCCTTGATTCATTGATTTTGACATTTCATTTGAAGACCCGAGATAATGAACTATCAGTAGCTTGTGTAATTAGACAGTCCTGGTTATTGAAAGTAAGCAAGGGTTGACTGTCTGGAGGAATAGAAGTATTACATAGGGTTTCTATTTCAGAAAGAAAAATAGTAGAGAAGATTCATGATTCGATATGGAAGGTTGAAGCTTTAGAAAAGTTAACTCCATGGAAGTTGGGTCAACTGTAAGAGATAAGAACTCGCCTTGGGAGGGATGGTTGATTGAAACTCAGAATACTGCATTAGCCAAGTCTGTGATTCTTAAGTTTAACTTGATTTACCAGCTTACCCTTTCTGGGTGGTGCCTAGTACAGCCCGTCTGGCTTTGCAGTATATGGAATTTTGTTAATGTTGTATTTTTAATGGTGTTGGAAGGTTTCTCAGCTGCTGTTATATTAAGAGGGCATGATATAATGTTTAGTACCTTTATATTCCAGTTTTCTGCGCTGTTGTTGATTCCGCTACTGTTACCGTTGCTATTGTTGCTAGTGTTACTAATCTAGATATCATTCATAAATGGATCCTAAGAATAAAGACATGAGTGCTTTGATTGGGCAGCATTTTTCCTGACACAGGTACACCGTTTGAACGGTAATATTTTTGTTATACATTCTCATTATGTTTTTGAATAAACTTCTTGTCATATTTCAGGAAAATGCCGCCCAAGAAAACTACCAGTCTAAAGAAAATAGTAGTAGTTTGGTGAAGGGTCCAGTTATAAATGAAATTCTAGACTTGTTGCACCAGCAGCAGCAATAACAGTTGTACTTAATCCAATAGATTCAGCAGTAACAACATCAACAAGGAGAGCTAAACCAAACCACTAATTTTAGGTCCTTTCAGTCTGTCAAGCCCCCAGAGTTCAAGGGCGAAGTGGACCCTGTTGTTGCCAGAGATTGGCTTAAGGAAATGGAAAAGGCATTTACCCTCACGCAATAAGGGATGATCTTAAGACCGATTATACAAGCTATTTTCTTAAGAATGATGCAAATTATTGGTGGGAATCCACTCGAGCGTTGGAAGGAGAAGGCCCTGTTTCTTGGACAAGATTTACAAAATTATTCTTGGAGAAGTATTTTCCCGATGGTTTAAGGAATCAGTTGGAAGTCGAGTTTCTAGAACTGAAATAAGGTGAAAGAAGTGTGTTGGAGTATGAGGCCAAGTTTACAGAATTAGCCCGATTAGTTCCTGAGTATGTAAGTACGGAGATTCAGAAAGCAAGGAGGTTTCAACAAGGGTTGGCGCCTGAAATTCGCAGGGGAGTTGTGGCATTGCAACTCAAGACATACTCCTCTATGGTTCAGGCCACCCTGGTAATGGAAAGTGACCAGAAGCTGGCTGTTAAGGAAGAGAGTGATAAGAAAAGTAGGTTTAAAGGTGTTATGAACAAGGC
This sequence comes from Apium graveolens, assembly GCF_009905375.1. Taxonomy (NCBI): domain Eukaryota; kingdom Viridiplantae; phylum Streptophyta; class Magnoliopsida; order Apiales; family Apiaceae; genus Apium; species Apium graveolens. The sequence continues at coordinate 148,909,798 of NC_133650.1, forward strand.
AGACCAAGGAGAATCCAGTCAAGAATTTAAGAATCGGTTTGGCCGAAATAGGGGTAAAAGATTTTGGAGATAGAGTTTCTCTCAGGCTAGGTCTAGTACTGCTTCAGTTGCTTCCACTCCAGCCCAGTCAGTCAAGTCAGCAGTGGATTGCAAGTCTTGTGATGTGAGACATAATGTTTTGTGCAAAAAGAATGTGCAATGTTTCAAGTGTGGTTATAAGGGTCATTATGCATAAGAATGCAATCCAGAAAATCCAGGAGTTATGTGTTACAATTGTGGAAAAGTTGGACATATTGCAAGGAGTTGTAGAACGGTCACGCAAGGTGTTACATCCTAAGGTCCAACATCCAGCACAACTAGAGGTAGAACTTTTAAAAGGACCAAGAGATCGAGCATTTAGAAGTTGGATGTAGTTGCAGTTGATCTGACCCCCTTGAGCTAGAAGCGTTTGATATGATTTTAGGATCGGGTTGGTTGTCTGGTAGTATGGCAAGGATTGGTTTTAGAAGAAGTGAAGTGTAAAGTGTACAAAAGCCAATAGTAAGGTAAGTTTTTAGGTGCAGAAGCAATATAAGAAGTTCTTCCAATCATGCGAGAAAAGGAGTACTTGGATAAGCAAATTGTATTTATTGATAACATCCTCAACTATTAAAGGAATAAGAAAGTTTGTGTAGAACGCTCTTGGATATCCCTACGAAGATTAGAAGGGAAAAAAAACTATACGCTAAGTTTTCCAGTATGAATTTTAGTAGAGATAAATAAAGGATCTCGATCTTTCCATAACAGATGCTCTGTGTAGAAGGAAAGGATTGAATGTGATTAAAAATCGCTGAAGAGTTAATAAAAGAATTGGAAATAATGGAAGCTGAAGTTCAAATACCTAAGGATGGTAAGAAGTGAATATATAAAATTACTTTCCAACTTTGATTGATGGAAATAAGTAAGAAGTGTTCAAATGTTTGAGAATTAAGTTGAAAGTGAGTACCATCTATTATCTTTAGACGAAGGGTCGAAGTGAAAGGGCGATTCAGAAGATATAAGATATGTTGGGAGTATATGTTTTGGATCTAAAAGGAAACTGAGGTAATCATCTACCATTGATTGAGATTTTCTATATTAATAGTTATCATGCTTGTAGGGGAATGCTACCTTGCGAAGCCCTGCGTGAACATAAGTGTGGGTGTCCCTCTATTATGAGAAAGTGGGAGTAGAGATGTTGATAGGTCCTGAAATAATTTAGCACACCAAGGACGTAGTGGTGTTGATTTGGAATAGAGTTGAAGCAGCCTGGGATAGACAAAGAAAGAAAATGGAATTGCATTGAAAGAGTGTGGATATGGAAATAGGATCGTGGATATTGATAAAAGTTTCACCTTAAAAGAGATTGGTTAGGTTTGATTAGAAGGGACAAATTGAGTCTTAAATATAGGTACTCGTTCAAGGTATCGAGAAAAATACATAGAGTTGCTCATGAATTAGTATTTTAGCCGCAGTTGCAGCAAATTTATAGTGTGTTCTACGTGTCCATGATAAGGCGATATGTTTCCGATTCGAACCAAGTTGCTGATTAGGAGCCAATGGGCTCTTATCCAAATTTGCTCTGCGTAAAGTGATTGATCCAAATTCTAGATCGTTAAGGGCGAGTCCTCAGGAATGAGTTTATATCCATAATGAGTATGCTCCGAATAAATCCTCGAGCAGAAGATTTTACTTAGGAGTCAGAGTCAGATATGCTTTACAAATATCCTCACTTGTTCAGTTAGATAAGATTCTGAGGACAAAATCTTTTTAAGGGGGGAAGGATGTAACGACTCGTATATCTTTAGTATTATGTAAATGTGTAATTATTGAATAATTAAATAACTAAAATATGTATAAGGGTTCTGTCAGCGGGTTATTGCTTTGTTATTATGTATATGTGATTACTAGTGTATGGGATTGAATTGAGTGGTTAATTATTGAGTGGTATGATTTTTTTTCGCTTTTAAAAGTGATTGTATTGCAGTTTTATTATCCATAAATATTTGGATTGTGTCTAAAATTGTTTTTGTGATTTTATAATTACAACATCTATTTTTGGAATTTTATAAAATTTAGAAATCAATATTTTATTGATTATTTATCCCGAAATGATTTTCCGATTGTATTTATTAGTAAAATAAATATTGAATTCATAAATGCTTTAAAAATTACGAAACTCATATTTAATTAAGTTTATAATATTTTGAGAATTCTAAAATTATTTTGGAAATTTTCGGATTATATTTACCCGCACTTTTGTTCGTTTAATCGTAAAATGCGGGTCCGTTGCGCGTTTCAAAAATGCCTATTAAATTCTGAAAATTTTAGGTTATTAGTATTTTATTATTCTGAGCATTTTTGTAAGTAAGTGGTAATTTTTCCGAATAATTTCGACCACAGAATTGTTCGATAAAGTACAAAAACTCGAGTCAATCCGGATTATCACCCATTGCAGGGACGCATTGGAATTTCAGAGTGTAAAATGCTTCGTGTCAATTGCTGATTGCAGAGGTTATAATAAAAAAAAACCCACATACACACCGCCCTGCCATTTTTCTTTCTCTCAACTTCATCTCTCGGAAATCTCTCTCGATTTTCCTCTCTAATCTCTCAGTGTCTCTCTTCTGATCAATTAATTTCTTCATCTCCCTCTCTCCTTGTTTATGCTCCTCCCCTCTGTGTTCCCTGTTCCCGAAGTTTCTTGTTGTTGTTCCTTTTCCGGTGCTTCGCCGTGATTCCATCGGTAACTGCCGCTCCCACCTTGGTTCTTTATTTTTCCGATTTGTTTCCGGTTGTTATCACGGGGTCTGGCTTGTTGTTGTTTTGTTTCTTCTTCACCTAGTATGTTTATGTATCCGCTGTGTGTAATCTTGTGTTGGTTACGTGTGAATTCGTGTGTGTGCATTTGTGTTATGTTGGGTGCATGCGTCGGAAGTGGCGCGTGGATGCGCGTGTGAGTTCCTGTGATTAAATTGGTTGATGTGTTGTTGTGGTTCAAGATAATCCTGATTTGAATTTTATTATTTTTGCAGGAAAAAAATTGATTAATGTCCATGAAATAAATTATTTTTCGTGTGGGGAAATTTTTTTTGCTAATCGGTGGACTTCGCATTGGAAACCCGACTTTAATCGGGAACCAGCAAATTTTACCACCGTCGACGATGAGCCCTGGTGAGCCGACGGTGGGCCGTGATGAATTAATTATGAGTCCTCTGAATAAAATTATAAAATACGAATTGAAATATAAAATAAAAGTAATAATTAATAACTGTATTTGAATTGGCGTTTGGGAACTTTTGACTTTTGATTGTTGTTGTTGGGTAAAATTGGTGGTTGGGACTTGTGAAATTAGGTTGTGATGATTGTGTTGTTAATTTGACGTCGAGTTGTTCGACGGGATAGTCCGATAAATAAAGGAAGTGCTGCCCGATTTCCGGGAAAACAAATTACGGAAATACAGGAGTGCATCCAATAATTATCGGGACGTCAAGCAAATATACATGTATACTTTATACGAAACCTGATTGTATGTCGCGGTGAAGTATTTTTCCAAAACCAACAACCCTAATTTCGTAAAATGAGGAGTATACGTATTTTCTGGAAAGGAACACCGAACCGATTTTCGAGAACGTGAATCCTAATTGTTGCGTGTATTATAATAATAAATATAACTACGAGTCGGATTTTGATATCGTTTGGGGTAGAGTTGATAGCGAGGATATGTCAAGCATACCTAGATGTCTAACATAAAGTATTTCGACCCTGTAGGTTCTAGTCGGGAAACCGAAAGTGGATGTTGGACTAAGGATAACCTAGTGGACAGTCGACGCGCTCAGTAGGGTTTCAACCGAAGAACCCGAGTGTTAAAGTCGAATGCAAGGTGATCTAGTGGTTAGAAGATAAAGCCTGAGCATCCGAGTCGGCTCAGAGTCGATCAGTAATAGTTGTAAAGCTCTGTAAAGCAAGTACCCCTGACCATTCCTTTATGGTTCAGTACATATGAATAGCTAAATGTTTTATTCTCGTAATGGAACAGAAAGGTTTTAAGTTACGTATCCCCTGTATTTTAAAATGTTGTTTAAGTGTGTTTTTGGGGAAAAGTAACTTCTGAAAGTACCTATCTCTAAAATGTGATTAAAAAAATGGAAAAGAGGTTTTGAATAGTGTTCTGTGACAAAATTGATTTTAACAAGAGATAGGTAAAAGTGATTTTGAAACTGGATAAAATGAATCAGATATTGGATAACGTTGCGTAAGTTGCTAATTTGGTTGTGCGCATTACATAATCGATTAGTCCAACATAGATTATCAGAGACCTAGCTAGTCTCTATGGATCCGGTTACTTTGTGTGAAAGCCCGATCAGCTTTCCTAGAAATTTTGTTTGATAGCCCGGCCAACTATCCTAGATAACTTGTGTGGAGGCCTGATCAGCCGTCCCTAGATAACATCCAATACATATCTAATTGTGATTTAGTGGTTCCAGTAACAGAACAAGTAATTGAGGTTCTAGTAACGGAATAAATGGTTTTGGGTCCCCGTAACGGGACAAATGGTTTATGTTTCCTGTAATGGAACGGAAGGTTTGAAAATGAAAATAGCACGCTAGAATTGAACTCTGGTATTTATGCACAGCACACAACTGTTGATTTTGTTTTTCAGAGCATGCTAGTTTTGATATCCAGTTTATACATGTTTTACTTGTTTTCTAACAAGTTATGAATTCTGTTCGTATAACTGCTTTACTTCAAATCATTTTTACTTGTTATTCATATAGTGGTACTGCTGAGCAATTGATTGCTCACCCTTGCAGAATGTTTTATATATGTATTGCAGATGCCTAGGAGGTTCTTCCGTGGTAGTCAGGGCAGAGTTCCAGTTCCTTCTGTGTCATGCTCCTCTGAGGTAGTTGTGTTGGACCAAAGATGGTCTGTTTAGTTGCTGTATTAAGATAGTATTGTCAGGATTGTCTTTAGTAAGTTAGTTTTGTGATAGTTGTAACCTAAGTCATACTTAAACCTGGAAAAGATCTTGGAAAAAGGGGTTGTATTTATATAATAATGTTGATTTGGATTATGTTATGTTGTTATTATTATTATGGATGACGTCAACTCCTGGCCCCGGGGTTGAGGCCGTCACAAACCTGCTATCATTTCTTTGATAGAAGCTCTTCTATAATTTTATCTGCTTGATGTCATATGTACGCCAAGTTCAGGAATGTTCTTCATGAATCATGAATTGGTGATTATGTTGCCTCCTTGGAAGAATTCGATATGACATGTATGGACTCCGTATGGTTAGCTATTAATATTTCATGGAAAACGAATGACTACAGTAGGTCAGCGGTGGACCATAGTAATGCAGCAATTATTCTGCGAGTAATGAGCCGATTATAACCGTGAGAGTTGAAATGGAATGGATGTTGAGATTGAGTACCACTAATCCGGTCGTGGTGATGTATAAGTTATTAATGATAGACCAACTAAGCTGAACATTTACCTATGATATATTTATTCCTTCTTATTGATAAAGAGTAATATTACTATACGAAGAAGGTTGCGGTATAGAAATGGATTCTAGTAACGATGAGGTCTATAATGAAATCCCATATTCGATTTTCGCTGTCAAGCGAGTTTCAACGGTGATTGTTTATAAGCTCGAGCAAGAGCATGGGTCCATTGAATGATGGACGGAATAGTAAATATTCAGGCATGTGAATTGCGATGCTATAATACTTGATGTTGAGATATATACATATATATATATATATATGTTTTGTTCTCTTGTGATAAACCTTTATAGTTCAGAGGTAGACTACAAGCCAGATGTTTTGTGGTAATATTTTTTTTATATAATTCTCTTAAATTCTTTCTTTTCTCTTCTTTTCATTTTCGTGTAAACTGAGAAGAACAACCCTTCTAAAAGGGGAGGTATAGCCGAATGACTATCTATCTGTGTGATAGAAGCCTGGTAGGATACCACATGTTGTTTAAATGCTCGTCAAGTACTAAAGGTTGGCCACCTTATGTACTAACTATGTAATAGAACAAGTGTTCATGATCATAGTGATCTCTCAATAATTTTTTTTACTTCTATATGATTGATTAAACTTTGGAAATAGAAGCAGCTAGAAAAGGAGTAGTAAAAGTATAGTGGTATTCGGAATGGAAATGCGTTCGTGATACTGAGGTTGATGCGTTTATTAAAAGGTTATAGAATGCTAACGAGCAAAAGTGTAACCAGTATAGTATTATGTACGGAAGATAGTAATGACTACGAATTGGAAAAGAGAGGATACTGAGAAACAAAAGCTATAGTGCTAGAAACTATGATGAGAATCTGTGCAGTAGACTTGAAAGGAATTTGGAATGATAATTTAACACGGATTGATAGTTTTTTTATGACGATAGATGATATGACAGTGTCGGGATGTCGCCTTACGAGGCCCTGTACGAAAAAAGAAGAATATGCTAATCTCCCTTATATTGGGATGAAGTTGGGGAGCGCAAGATGCTCAGGTTCAAAGTAGTCCAAATAACCAAGGACATAGTAGATGTAATCAGAGGACAAATGGTAGTAGCCCAAGATCGACTAGAGAAGTATGCTGGTTTGTCCCAAAAGGACAAAGAGTATGAAGTAGGGAACCTAGTATTGTTAAAGGTATTCCCTTGGAAAGGATTAATGAGGTTCGGAAAGAAAGGAAAGCTAAGTCCACGATTTATTGGACCCTTGGAGATATTAAGACATATTGGGAAGTTAGCATATGAGCTAGCCCTACCCTCGAACCTGTAGTAAGTTCATAACGTGTTCCACGTATCAATATTAAGGAAGCATAATCCGAATGTCGGGCATATAGGAGAATATGAGCACATAGAAATGCAACCAGACTTGACCTTTATGGAGCAACCAGTGAGGGTTATGGATTGAAAGGAGCAAGTGCTTAGGAACAGGGTTATTAGACTAGTCAGAGTTTTATGGTAAAACCATAATGTGGAAAAAAAAATTGACTTGGGAGTTAGAAAGCGCAATGCTAGAAAAGCATCCCCAACTGTTTTCTATCTGTTTCCGGGACAGAATCCTTTTAAGGAGGGGAGACTGTAATAACCCCAATTTTTGGAAACATTTGAAACCCTGATGAATAGTAACTTTTTGCTGTATCAAACCACACTATATAGGAGTAATGTTATAGAAATTCTGAGATCGTATTAGTATTCCATAAGGTAAATGAGTGTATGTAAAGGTCGTCAGAATTCAGATTCGAAAACTTTGGTTTTTCCCGAAAATCCACCAGATACCGAAAGGATTAAGTATAAGGTAACATAATTAAAATGATTTTTTATTTAAAGATTATAGCAGAGGATCATTAAAGTAATATAAGATATTAATAAAGGTTCAGGGAAACCCAAATAATAAGATCCCGGATATGATCCCTCAAATGATCAAAGAGAACGAGAGTTAAGCGAACCGTAAAACAAATAAACGACCAAGGGACAAGCACATACAAGTAGAATGGGAAGGAGCTTCCAAGAGAAGCTAAAAGATGTGGTTAAAAGAGAAGGTGACATCATCACACCATGAGGATTGGACAAGTGGCAAGATGATGAGGTAGGCAAGATGATACAAGCAATTTACAAGATATTTAGCCAACGATTGATATCAACCAAGCATTTTTATGCACAAAGATCAATAAAACAAAGCAAGCTTCTCCCCCCCCATTTTATCTTCTTGACTTCGAATTTCTCATAAAAATGGTGAATTAGAAATTCAAAACACAAGCTATACTCCATGGAAAATTACAAGGTTTGTTTCTTTGGATCCTATATTTCATAACTAAGAAGAGCAAGTAGTTTGAGTTCTTGAATCCAAGGTTTGCTAGCTCAAACAAATCATTTTAGTGGAGGGTGAATAGTAACCAAGTTAGTTGTATTTTGGTTTTCTTAGGTTCCATTGAAGATCGAAGCTTCCTAAGGCCATATAAGCACTCCTTGAAGCTTCTAAGTGAATCTCCACTCTTCAAGAAAGGTATAAAGCTCTTGAACCCTTAAAAATCAGTTGGTTTACTATGGTTTTAAGCGTATTATGATAGTTGTGGGAGTATTCTAGGAAATGAGTATGATTTGGATGAGTTTATGCTTGTTTATTATCATTATTTAGTCATGATTATGCTTAAGTGATTAAAGTTATGAATCTTGAATATTTGACTTAGAAATTGGTGGATTATGTTATGGTATGTTATTGGTGAATGAATGGCGGATTGGTTTTGGTTGGTTTTGGTTGGATTGTTGGATTAATGATGAATTGAATTGATTTGGTAAAAATTGGTAATCGCGTAAACATAGCCGTCGTAATGCCCATTTTCAATCAACTGTTTGTACTTAGTGTTCATGACAGAAAACTCACTGACCAATCTGTAACCTTGCCATTTTTAACTAGATCGTGTCATAAGCTTCATTTTTCTATGTGGTTCCCTTAGATCCGATGTATAGTTTAAGAGAAACGATTATTTTAAGTAACGGCATTTCGAGAGCGAACCATTAACCCTCGCTTTAATTTGAAACCTTGATTAAGATCCTTAAATGACTAATTGGAGTACGAAACAATTTTGTAAGATTAATTGGTCAGTTGGTAGAGTATTCGCGAAAGAGTCGCCATCAAATTTGTAACTGTTAATTTATTAAAATTAGTGGAGCCGAGGGTATGCAAGCGATTAACGCAAATCATTAAGCGTATAAGCGACCGTAAGCGACCATTAGGGTATGAGTGAGTTTTGACTAGTTTCTTAAATGACCGTGGTCTAATTCTGGCTTATGTTGTTGTTCATAGGTTACCGGACCCACTCTAAGCTTATGTCTACCCCGAAACACCCAGACAAGTTTTCTACCCGTTATACTATTGTTGTGATGTAAATATATTGATGCATTATCTTGAGATAAGTGCATGGTTGTTATTAGCAAGTCTTGCGATATATTGGAGCATGTTTATATGATATATATATATATATATATGCATGCCTGTTTCATAATCTTGATATTTCATTGTCGATTCAATTGTTATAACTGCATAATACCTATGCTAGAGATAGGCATTATTTGCGTATACCCTTAGTATAGGGGACCCAAAGTTGAACATTTTCCTAAAACCGGGAGGCGCTGTTCCCGAGTATATTATATATATATATAGTTTTCAAAACTATTAATCGAATAATGTTTATTTGATAGTTTTAAATTATAAGTGAATATTACTTTGAATATTCATTCGAGGACTTACGACTCCGTTTATTTTATTAAATAATATTCATTATTTTCTTAAAGAGTAATGTCTCGTTATTTGCCAAGTATTCGAGAAATGATTGATATCGTTAACCATTCTTACCTTAAATATTTTCGTAAAGTTATTTTCAAAAATTTTACTTCATTTGCTTTGATAAAGGCTATTCGTTATTTGAATATTATTTATAGCATAATATTCAGATATTCTTTGATTATCTGGGAATTGATTTATTCTATCAAATCATCCTTATTCCAAACGCTTTTAAAAATATTTTCGAGTCTTCAAAATGATTTTAAAGGCTAGAGCGGATCCCAAAACTCGTTTTCAAATTTAAGATCTTCCTTTCGAAGGGGACTTGAATACTCGCTCAAAAATCTGAGGGATCCGGCTCTGTAGAGTATTTTATATTCGCAACGAGGTTGCTGTTTTGAGAAAACAATTTGATTACTTGCCCAACGTTCGAGAAGTAAGTCCATCTAATTGAGTCGGCATAAGCGACAGGCCGGGGTATGGTCTATCAAGGTGTAAGAGGCTGGGTGACAGTCCATCAACGCGTGAGTGGCTGGGTAACGGTCTAGCGCGAGGTCCTAATGTGGCCAGGGTGAAGACCGGTGAGGAATTCATCCATCTACTAGTAGAAAAGGTTACTTAATGGGTATATTTTCCTGATCAGCAAGATATCGGGTTTATGCCAAAGTTTTTCTTCTTTCCAAATTCATTGGGTATTATAACTCTGTTTATACTTTTCGTAACAGAGGTTTTCAAGGAAAGTATGAGATATATATATAGGTGTATATATATTTCAGGACTTAATGAAGTATCTTGTAACTTCATTTCTTTTGAATGATAATTTAAAGATTGAATCTATTCAAGTCTTATCTTGTAGTCTTATCTATGTGATGAACTTTTGAAACTAATCATAGCTTGAACGGTGGTAGTTCGAGTAGTATTCAGAAAAGATATAAGTATATTGGATTATCTTGTAACTTCATATTTTCAACTTATATCTAGTTAATGATTATCTTATGCATGACAAAGATTTTCAGAAAAACGTTGAGACAAGGTTAGATATATGAGATCACCTTGCAACGATATTTTTATATAGTTATAAACTGGAAATCTGTGTATATTATACGTGTCAGAGGATTTCAAAGATTTTGAAAAGTATATATGTATATATATACTGAATATTTTACGACTTCGTCGCATTAAGATATCAAACTTGGTTCATTTCTTCTTGACCAAGACTTTCAAGAGTACTATAAGAAGGCTCATATATTGTTAATTACAATACATGTTATTTTGGTGGGCTTGTTGCTCACCCATGATTTATTCTTTCATCACACAATAATAGCTAGACAAGATGAACAGGACCAAGCTCCCAATTCGCGAGCGGATAGGAAACGTTCTGTAGTTTCCTATAGGCGTTAATGCCGATGTAGCTGAGGTAGGAACTACTAATAGGCTAGGCTTTCAACTTTTGATGTACCAGAGTTATGTATATTTACAAATTGTAATAATGGCAAAGATTATGTAAATCTATTCAGATGCCCTTTTGAGGTGTACTGACTTATAATTGTGGAATAAAATGACTTGTGTTATTTTTGGTATTCATCTCTGAGACTATAACTTGTGGTGTGTGTGTATTATGGGGTCACAGTATGCAGTAGTTGGTTGTTTATTAAGATTGAGTGTTATTAAGGGAAATGGAACTCGTGACAACCCGGATCCCCGAACCCGGATTTGGGGGTGTTACAGACTGGTTGAGTTTTAGCAATTATTTCTCCAACTTGAGCATTGTCAAGGGTTGGAATAATTAATAATTTCTCAGCCCATTTAGATCCAGTAATAAATTTTCTCTTTTTATGAACCTGGTTAGCTTCTTCTTCAAAAATCTTCCCTTCATCAGCTTCATCATGAGCTTGACTTACTGAAAAACTAGATCTATCAATATTTGAGTTTTAGTATGTTAGATATATTTGATAATGTCATGGCTAATATGTTTTATGTTTAGCTTTCAGATCTTACTTGACCAGGATAAATCAATACTTAACTGTTGATCAGTACTTATACTGGAAGTCAGGACTTAAGGATATCAGTACTTATGTTATCAGGAGATAATCATCAGAAGATAGATATCAGAACTTAAGTGTTGAAGGACGATCAGATAAGGACAGTAGCTGATTAAAGGAAAGAAGATCAAGATAAACATAAGAAGAGATATGCATGAAGAAGGAATTCTGTAAAGAATGGAATACTTGGAAGAAAAGATATCTGATCGATATATTTTAGGAAGCAGAATTATATTCCATATCAATTAGCGATTATCTTGTAACTGTGTAGTATATAAACACAGACATAGGGTTTACACTATAAGTGTTATCATTATTCGAGAAGATTATTCATTGTAACCCTAGCAGCTCTCGTGATATTGTTCATCACTGAGAGGTAACAGTTCCATACTGTAACAGAGTTTATTGTTTCAATAAAGTTTGTTTTCTGTTACTTAAGTTCTTAAAGTTCGATTTGAGTGTACTATACACTGTATTCACCCCCTCTACAGTGTGTGTGTGACCTAACAAGTGGTATCAGAGCCTATCTGTTAACACACATACAGTTAAAGATCCAAACACAATCATGTCGGACACAGAAACTCCAACTAAGCCTACCAAAACTGAGGAACCACCAAAGACACAAATTCAGAGTCGGTATGAGACCATCAGAGTTCCCATACTGAGACCATCTGAATATCCCATATGGAAGGTAAGGATGACCATGTTCCTGGAAGCAACAGATCCAGAATACCTTGATAGAATCAAGGAAGGCCCTCACAAACCAACCAAGCTCGCTGTTGCAGTTGCAGGTGAAGCAGCAAAGACCGTACCAAAGGAGAAGAGTGATTATACTGCTGAAGATATAGCATCAATTGCTAAGGATGCCAAGGTACGACACTTACTGCATAGTGCCATTGATAATGTAATGTCAAACAGGGTAATCAACTGCAAGACTGCTAAGGAGATATGGGATGCTCTGGAAACAAGGTGTCAGGGAACGGAGATAATTAAGAAGAACAGGAAGACAATACTCACTCAAGAGTATGAACACTTTGACTTAAAGATTAATGAGTCATTGAATGATTTATATGATAGATTTGTCAAACTTTTGAATGATTTGTCATTGGTTGATAAAGAGTATGATCTTGAAGATTCAAACCTTAAGTTCCTGTTAGCTCTTCCTGAATGTTGGGATTTGAAGGCAACGACAATAAGAGACAACTATAATCTTGATGAAACAACTCTTGACGAAATCTATGGTATGCTCAAGACTCATGAGCTTGAGATGGAACAAAAAAGCAAGAGGAAAGGAGGAAAGTCAAGGACAGTTGCTCTTAAGGCTGAAGAAGAATCCCCCAAAGCAGCTTCCTCAAAGAAAGACAAGGGTAAAGCTCTTTTCATAAAGTCTGATACTGAGTCATCAAGTTCTGAGAGTGATGATGACTCAGATTCTGAAAGCTTGCCTGAGACTGATGCTGATGAGGAGATAATAAAGCTGTGTGCTCTTATGGTGAAAGGAATCACAAAGATTGCATACAGGAAGTTCAGGAAGGGAAAGAAGTTTTCCAGGAAAGGTATAAGTTCTGATAAGAAGAATTTCAGAAGATCTGAAGGCAGAGGAGGAAAGTCTGACAGAGGAGATTACACCAATGTTAAATGCTATAACTGTGGTGAGAAAGGCCACATATCTCCGGATTGCAAGAAGGTAAAGGGTGACAAAGGCAAGGCTCTTGTCACAAACCAGAAAAGCTGGACAGACACCTCAGACTCTGAAAGTGAGGAGAACTATGCATTGATGGCAAATGCTGATAAATCAAGTGCTGAGAGCAGTTCTGAAGCTGCTGAAACAAAGGTACCTCAGACTACTTATGCTTTTCATACTGATGATATTAATGAGTTGAGAAGATATCTTAAAACCATGTTTGTTAGTTATAGAGATCAAACTTTAACATGTGAGAGATTAACTTCTGAAAATCTTGCATTTAAGAAAAGAAATGATTTCTTAGAAAAAGAGTTAGTCATGTTCCATCAAACTCAAAAGGATAGAGATGATGCCTTTTATGTTAGGGATGAAGTGCTAAAAATGAATGAATCTCTAAAAAATGAGTTAGAAAAGGAAAGAGAGATTATCAGGACTTGGACTAACTCTGGCAAAACAACTCAAAATTTGCTAAGTAGTGGAAACTGGAAAGAGGGCTTAGGTTATGGAGAAGATAAGAATGATAAAGGAACTGAAGAAATTAAGCCTGTTGATAAGCAAAAGCCAAAGTTAAACCTGTTAAGTTTGTAACTGTAAAGTCTGAAAATGAGAAATCAGAAGTTACAAAGGAATTAACTTCTGACAAACTAAAACAGGAAAAGACAGCTGAAGTGAACATAGGCTTAATGACAAAGAAGCAGCTTAAGCATAAGCTGAAAGATGTTAAGAATGCAAACAAGGTAAAATCACCTAGGAAAAATAGGAATGGAAAGGAAGGTGTGAATAAAAGCAATAATTATAAACCTGTTCCTGATGCTTCTAGGAAAACATGTCATAACTGTGGAAGTTCTAACCATCTGGCTTCTTTTTGCAGGAAGAATAAGAATATTAACTCCTTACCTTCAAAATCAGGAGTTAAGAGTCAGTCTGTTAGATACAAACCACAAAATCCTTGTTTTCATTGTGGTAGTTTATGGCATTCCATTTATACTTGTAAGGAATATCATAGCTTGTACTATGATTATTATCAAATAAAACCTTCTTTGAAGAAAGTTTCCATTGTTCCTTTTAGTGTAAATTCTGATTCAAAGTCTGATAGTGTAAGTTCTGATAAGAAAAATGTTAACATAAACTCTGATGCTAAATCCGCTGCAAATGTTAACAAACTTAATAAGGCCAAAGGATCCAAGCAAGTCTGGGTCCTTAAAACTAATAATTAGTGGTCTTTGTGATTGCAGGGCAACAGGAAAAATATTCTAGTTCTGGACAGTGGATGTTCAGGACATATGACTGGAAATAAGGCCCTGCTATCAGACTTTGTGGAGAAAGCTGGCCCAAGTGTTTCTTATGGAGATGGCAACATTGGAAAAACATTGGGATATGGCAATATCAATCTTGGAAATGTCATAATTAAAGAAGTAGCTCTGGTCTCAGGACTTAAACACAACCTACTGAGTATAAGTCAAATCTGTGACAGAGGTTATCATGTTGATTTCTTTGAAGAACACTGTGAAATTGTGAGTAAATCTAAAGGCAAAGTTGTTCTGAAAGGATACAGGCGTGGTAGCATTTATGAAGCTAAGCTTTCAACAAGTGCTGATGGTTCTGCAATCTGTCTGATGAGTAGAGCATCAATTAAAGAAAGCTGGAATTGGCATAAGAAACTCTCTCATTTAAATTTCAACAATATAAATGAACTAGTCAAGAAAAATCTTGTGAGAGGACTGCCAAAGTCAGTATTTGCTCCTGATGGTCTTTATGATTCCTGTCAGAAGGCCAAACAAAGAAAATCTTCATTCAAGAGCAAGACTGAATCATCAATTCTTGAGCCTTATCATCTACTACATGTTGATCTATTTGGTCCAGTAAATGTCATGTCTATTGCAAAGAAGAAGTATGCGTTGGTCATAGTGGATGAGTTCACCAGATACACATGGGTGTATTTCTTGCACACAAAAAGTGAAACTGCATCTATCTTGATTGATCATGTCAAACAGCTGGATAAAATGGTCAAAGATTCTGTGAAAATTTTAAGGAGTCACAATGGCACTGAGTTCAAGAATTTGATAATGGAAGAGTTATGCAAAAACCATAGAATAAAGCAAGAATTTTCTGCTCCTGGAACTCCACAGCAGAATGGAGTTGTTGAAAGAAAGAATAGGACTCTCATTGAAGCTGCATGTACAATGCTTGAAGAAGCAAAGCTTCCAACCTATTTATGGGCTGAAGCTGTACAAACTGCTTATTTTACTCAAAATACAACACTCATTAACAAGCATGGAAAAACACCATATGAGATGGTGAAGAAAAAGAAGCCAAATCTGAAATACTTTCATGTATTTGGATGCAAGTGTTTTGTTCTCAAGACTCATCCTGAACAGCTATCAAAGTTTGATCTAAAAGCTGATGAAGGAATCTTTGTTGGATATCCACTTTCCACAAAAGCCTTCAGAGTCTATAATTTGAGAACAAAAGTGGTCATGGAATCTATCAATGTCTCTTTTGATGACAAGAAGATTACTGGTCTTGAAGATTTCATTGACCATGATCAGCTGAGATTTGAAAATGAAGACTCAAATTCTGATACTGAAACTCCTGACAGTCTAAGTCCTGATACTGTAAACTCTGATGGATTAAACTCTGATGTTATTGAAACTGTGGTAACTACGTCAAAGGAAGATGCACCTATGCAGGGGGAGCATACTCAAGATCCTACCACAGCTCAAGAAACATCAGAACATACATCTGGCTCTTCAAGTTCTGATTCGTCAAGTTCTGATAAGCCAAGTTCTGATAATGCTGAAAATCTAAATACTGAAGACTCCAACTCAGAGAGTATAGTTTCAGGGGGAGCATCAGAAAATGAAAATGAAGATAGCATGGATAATGGGGGAGCATCCAGTTCTAGAGACAACCTTCCATCTGCAAGGAAGTGGACAAAATCACATACACCTGATTTGATAATTGGAAATCCTGATGCAGGTGTCAGAACTAGAACAGGTACTTCAAATGAATGTCTCTACAATTCTTTTCTCTCTCAGACTGAGCCAAAGAAAGTTGAAGAAGCTCTTCAAGATGCTGATTGGGTGCAAGTAATGCAGGAAGAGTTAAATGAATTTGAAAGAAACAAAGTCTGGACCCTAGTGCCAAGACCAAAGAATAGATCTGTTGTTGGTACAAAATGGGTATTCAGAAATAAAACTGACAGTGATGGCATAATTATAAGGAATAAGGCAAGACTGGTCGCAAAAGGATATTCTCAACAGGAGGGAATTGATTATGATGAAACATTTGCACCAGTTGCTAGGTTAGAAGCCATAAGGATATTTTTGGCTTATGCTGCTCACAAAAAGTTTACTGTCTTTCAAATGGATGTGAAAAGTGCTTTTCTCAATGGAGAATTGGAGGAGGAAGTATATGTTGAACAACCTCCAGGCTTTGTAGATTCCAAACATCCAGATTATGTCTACAGGCTTGATAAAGTACTTTATGGACTTAAGCAAGCTCCTAGAGCATGGTATGAGACTTTAGCTCAGTTTCTTCTGGAAAGTGGATTCAACAGAGGAACAATAGACAAAACACTATTCTACCTCAACCATGGAGATGACTTACTTCTTGTCCAGATTTATGTTGATGATATCATCTTTGGATCTACAAATGACAGACTTTGCAAGAAGTTTGCCAAACTAATGCAGTCAAGATATCAGATGAGTATGATGGGGGAACTTAGCTACTTTCTGGGCCTTCAAGTCAAGCAGAATGAAGAAGGCACTTTCATTTGTCAATCTATGTACACCAGAAACTTGCTGAAGAAATTTGGAATGCAAGATTGTTCAAGTGCATCCACTCCCATGGCCACTGCAACAAAACTGGATAAGTATACTGGTAAATCAGTAGATATTACTGAGTACAGAGGTATGATTGGCTCTGTACTCTATCTAACTGCTAGTAGAGCTGATATCATGTATGCTACCTGTCTTTGTACAAGATTTTAAGCAGATCCAAGAGAACCTCACTTAACAGCTGTGAAAAGAATCTTTAAATATCTTAAAGGAACAGCTGATCAGGGATTGTGGTATCCTAGAGAATCAGACTTTAAACTAATAGGTTACTCAGATGCAGATTTTGCAGGCTGCAAAATTGACAGGAAAAGCACAAGTGGAAGTTGCCAATTTCTTGGAGGCAGATTGGTTTCTTGGTTCAGCAAGAAACAAAAGTCAATTTCCACATCAACTGCAGAAGCAAAGTATATTGCTGCAGGAAGCTGTTGTGCACAGATTCTTTGGATGAAGAATCAATTACTGGATTATGGGTTAACATATTTCAAAATCCCTATTTACTGTGATAATCAAAGTGCTATTGCTATGACAGGTAATCCAGTTCAACACTCTATGACAAAGCACATCAGCATCAGGTACCACTTCATCAGGGAACATGTGGATGAAGGTACAGTGGAATTGCATTTTGTTCCCACAGATCAACAACTAGTAGATATCTTCACAAAACCACTGTGTGAAGCTACTTTTATAAGATTGGTAAATGAACTTGGAATGGTTTCAGGTTCTTTCTCTAAATCTGCTTAGTCTTGTTCTGTGTTATCAGACTTTATGCTCAGTATTTACAAAATTAATCTCATTGTGTATTCTGTGCTTAATTGATAAATGTTTTTAAGTACTGACTGTTGTCTGATATATATTTCTCAACTCTGATAAGTGATATGTCTGTTTAAGTAATTATTCAATCCTATGAGGATAACTGTGCTAGATACTGACCTAGTAGTCTTCAATAAACAAATGATTCCATGTAAGAAGTAATTATTTCAGTGGAAATCTTATGACACTAGCAAATTCTGATAATTGAGCTTAGTTGAGTTTACTTTGTATATCTTATTACTAAGTCACAAATTAGAATAATGCTACTCATCTGTTAAGTTCTGATACTAGTAAAACTGCTGAATGTACTAAGTGCTGATAAACCTCACTTATCAAAAGAAAAAGCAAAAAGATCAAAGAATAACATCAGGTACTCCTTTGAGATCTAGAGTAAAAATGTGGAAGGGACGACCCAAGTGCATTGCTGGTATTAAGTAAATATGCATTAGAAAAGCAAATTATTTTCTTGGTGACTTTTCACACTCTATGATTACTGGAGAAATACACTGATAAAAGCATAAATTCTGATACGCAGTCACGACTCACTTACACTGAGAAGCCACTGTAACATAGAATTTGAAAAGATGCATAAAATTAGCACAAAACAGTTGAGGTGGACTCATGCATGACCTCATTCATCAGTAGGTTTCAGGATAATGACAGCTCTTTAGCAAAATTTTAATTATGCCTTATTTCTAAGATGTACTGAAGTGAATCAGACTTTACTCTTTGTCTGTTATTTAGCTTAATACACACACTAATCACTCCATATGAATGATGAAAATTACTGTGGTGGTCTATGTTATTTTAGATAAACAGTCATTGTGTCACTTTGCACAAATTATGAGGACAAGTTCTAGTTACACGTTCTGATGATTAAGTTCTGAAGTCTATAACTCAGAACTTGTATGAGGATTTACTAAGATGGGCATTCCTTTTTCGAGTTAAGAAATTATGTTCTGATGACTGTTAAGTTCTGGTATAGGTCTAAGTTCTGATTTCTCAGTCTAATCCTTTACTTGGCTTATCTGTGAATAAAATTTGATAACAGTCTCAGTTCGAACTAGAATATGTTGAAGTGGAAGATTAATAGTCACTATGATTAGGATTAATGGTATTCGTACTTGAATAGTCCACTGTTTCTTGTTTCTTGTGCGTTTTAAACCATGATTCCTTTTTCCAATGAATGTTATTCTTTTTCAAAGTCTAGGGAGACAAGGTAGAATTAATTCTACCTGTCAGCATTCAATTTCTTTGCGTCTCCTGGCATTCTCTTGCCTATATAAGCAACCACTTCACATCAGCCTTCCCATCACACTTTTATCACAAACTCACTCTCGTTTTTCATTTATCATCACAAATGGCTGCATTTGGCTGGTTCTACAATTATGGTGATGAGACTGTGCATGTCTTTTTGAATGGAATTCCAACTCCATACCCTATCACCAACATTCCTCACAATCTCTGGATTCAATTTCTAGAGGTTATCAAACGTGATCTGGTGGCCGTTCGAAGAGAACTTCATCTTCATCGTCTCCGCCAGCAAGAGCGAATCATCCGACTCGCCATTTTGTTTGTCGAGAGTAGGAAGAAGAAGATGACTTAATCTCGTCTTCTTCCTATTTTTCTTCATCATCAGCTTTGTCAGGCTTCTTAGCTAGGACTAAGGCTGTTGATGTTAGGTTTAGAAGCTTAGGGAAAATCTTGTATAAGTATTGATGTAATTTCCATTTCATGAATGTATTGTCTTGATATATTAATGAAAGTTGTTTTTACTTCAAAATTTTGTCTCTGAGTTATTTTATCTTGTGTTGATAAATCCTGATTGATATTCTGATGACCATATAAATTTTGTTTTATATTAAGTTCTGATTCGTTTTCAGCACTTACTTATCTAATTTATCTTGGTCATTTTCATGTGATTTATTTTCAGAATATTAATGATGCAGTGAAAAATAATTCAATCAGTGATAACGGTTTAAATTTTGAATTAAAACCATTTCTCTTGATAAATGGAACGGTTTTTCCTTGAAACTAGGCAAATGGGTAAGTAATGATTCCTGTTTTCTCGAGCCCAGTAACTATCCGTTATTACTACATGTCTGACAGGTGTCCAACGATAACATTTTTGTTCAGAGTATAAGTACAACAGAGAGAGGATTTCTTTAATCCTTTATTTCCTTCGTATTTTTTTTTCTCTTTACTTACTTTTACTCTCTTTCTTCTCACGTTAGTTTTTCATACAACCATCTTATCAAACACCTAACAGGCACTTTTGAATCTCAATTTTTCACATGGCACCTATGGATTTAATCATTGATGGAGCTAAGTTTGTTCCAAACAACTACGCTGCAATTCTTGATCATGCTGAAGCTCCATCTGAATTGCATTTTGTGCAAGATCTTCTTGCACACAGTGAGATTGGGTATGCATTAACTCAGCCTGAAGTCTTTTCAAGTCAACAAGTTCTGACGTTTTGGCGGACTGGGCACTTTGATGATGGTGGTAAACATGGCACTCCCAGTATTGTTTTTGAAGTGGGTGATTCATCTTATGCAGTCACTCCTGGTACAATACGCAAAGCTCTACATCTCCCAGACAATTGTACTTTTTCAACTCCAGAGGAATCAGCACTTCAGGAGTTAATGGCTGATTTGGGATATGAAAAGAGTTTGGCAAAGCTTGGGCAGTTAAAAAGGGCTAATATCAGAAGAGAATGGAGTTTCTTTTTTGACTGCATCACCAAAGCTTTTGGGAACAAATGTTCGAATTTTGATGCTATCCCAATTCTGAGTCAGCACATAGGGTATGCTATTATCCATCAAACTCATTTTGATTTTGCAACTGGAATAATTGGTTCTATTGGGGATAGGATGACAGAGGATAGAAATGTTGTCTATTTTGCTAGATTCTGTCAACTTATATATACTTTTTGTACTAATGAACCTCAATTAGTCAGTTCCTCAACCCCACCTTTTAGAGTTGCAAAACGATACTTTAATGATCGGGTAAATGCTGATACAAAGAAAACAGTGGTTAGACCATTACAGATTCCTCCGTCTGTAAAACAGATCCTAGTAAATGCTGATCCTGATACTTATAGATCTGTTTACTCTGATGTCCAACCAACCACAAACACCCAAAAACCATCATCCTCAACACCTACCACTCATACTACTCAACCTACCCTCAGGACTTATCTCAAATCCTATCTCTCTACTTCACAGACTGTTCAACCCTCATCCTCCAAGCCAAAGAGGACAAAAACTATTCCTCAAACACCTCAAAAGAGGAGGAGGACTGTACTGAGAGATGAATTTGATACTGAGGAATAGGTTCCTTCTTCAGAACCTGTTGTAACTGAAGCTGAGAAAGAGATTTCTCAGAAGGATTCTGAAATTGGGGGTTCAAGGCTTCTCAAGAGGCTTAGACGAATGATAGTTCCTGAAACTCCCAAGGAATCCAAATCAACAAAGAAGTACAAGAAACAGAGGGCATAAAGGCCAGTTTCAGATGATGAAGAGGAAGCAGCTAAGGAAGGGGATCAGGAATCTCTGATCTCACAAGATAAGGAATTTGCTCCAGTCACTTCTTCTCCATCAACTCCATCTCAGGAAGCTGTATTTGACAAGGCTAACTCACCATCTGTGTCTCTTGTTGATCCAGGCACAAGTGCTGATATTGATGTTCAACACTTGGTTGTGTCTGAAGTATTTCTCTTAGAAGCTCCAACAGCACCAAATCCTTCACCAACACTTGTTACTGATGTTGTTCAAACTCCAGAATTATCTAAGACATCTTCTCTGCATCTAGATACTGATGATCAGACTTTAGGTGAGCATCAGGATATGGCTGTTGATCAGAACTTAGTATCCGATCAGCAATTAGAGGATGTTGAAGCCTCCATTGCTACTCACACTGTTGTTTTATCAGAGGATACTGATTCTGTAAGTTCTGATACTGCACATGATGGAGATACTGGTGATGCTGCTCCAACTGCTCATGTTGTAGATACTGATGCAGCAGGTCCTTCCGGACATACTCCTCAACAGACTCTTCCTAAGTCTGAATTGGTTAAGCAGTTTATTACCGGGGAAGCACCAGTACCTTGGAGTGAAACTCCTGCAGGTCAGGAGTGGACTAAGGAATGGAACTCAGTTTCATGTGTTCCAACTGAAAAACATCTTGCTTAGCACTTGACTAAAGCTGATGAAATGTTAAATTCTGATGATTTCAAAACTCAGCTTAGAGTCACTGCATTGAGTAATAAACATTTACAAGGTCTTCATTCAACTACTCATGCAGAGCTACACAAGATTCAAGAGAACTTTATCAAACAGGAACAAGTTTGGAAAATTGATAAGAAAAAGTTCTTCCAACCTACCATTGACAGGATTGCTTATATTGAGAAGACTCAAGATCATCAACAAGCTCAGATTGATGAAATTCTGATAAATCAAGCTTCTCAGCAATCGCAACTTACTGAAATCCAATCCTCAGTGGAATTACTTATCTCTCTTTTACTACCTGCTGATGCCAAAAAGGGGGAGAAGGTAATTAAGTCCAAATGCAAAACTAACAAGACACTGCAAGGAAAGGATGATGGAAATGATGACCAAGGATACTCTGGAATGGGTAGCGGTCATAGTCAAGGTAGAAGGTTTACATCAAGACAAGCTAGTCACAGGACAAGTTCTGATACTGGGAAAAGAATAAGTTTTGCTGCTGGTAAAAAGTTAAGTTCTGATGAACTTTTAGATCTTGATGAGGAAATGTCAAGAAGGTTATTTCTTCAAGAAAATCCAGGAATGGACTTGGAAAGTTTAAAGGAAGAAGAAGCCAAACTTAAATTAGAGAAAGTCACATCTAAATCTGAAGCTTCTGGTAAAAAGTCACTTCCAAAACTCAAAGGCATTGTGATCAAAGAAAGGACACATACTGAAGCAACATTGGCTAGATCACAACCACAGATAGATCCAAGATCCAAGGGTAAAGAAAAGGTTGGTGAACCTATCAAGGTTTATGTACCTCCTGAGGAAGAAGAAATTACTGATGAAAAGGATAATCTTGCTCTGACTTCAAGAAAAGTTCTTAAAACAACCTCTGACATGGCTCAAGTTGTTCAGAGTCAAGAAATTGTAAGTTCTGATATTCAGAAGAAGCAAGTAACCTCTGACATAGCTCAAGTTAACTTGATATCAGAAAATAGATCAAAGACACTCCTACCAGGATTCACTAAAGCAAAACAGACTCAATCTTTGAAGACTACTGCAAGTGGTTTTGAAGCAAGAGTAGTCACTGGAAAGGAAGCAAGAGATAAAACTGGATTGGGAAGTGCTGATGAAAGAAGAGTACACAACACTACCAATGATCCAACTTCCTTGAGTGAACCGGGTATTGGAGCAACTCTTGAGAGATTGAATCAACTGGAATCTGTACAGATGGTTTACCATACCTACTTGAAAGAATACATCATGTTGTATTTCATGATAGATGGTAGGGTTTACCATATAAGACAAAATGCCATTCCATTGAAGTATTTTGAAGAATTGGAGCATGTACTTTTCTTGCTTCAAGTGGATGACAGAATAACAGGGACTGCTGCAAACTACTTAAAAGAACAGATTCAGAGACAGAAACGGCTTTATTCTGTTAAGTCTGACAGCACATATGTTCCAAAGTACAGAGATCACAATGGTGATATTGTTGATATGAAGCCTAATACTGCACAGATTAGAACATATCTTGGTATTAAGGGACTTGAATTCAATCTAGAGTCTGACAAAGCTTATGTCATAAGACTAGATCAGGAGTTGAGAAAAGCAAAGATCAATGATCTCAGAGCTGCAATCTTTCAAACTGGTGAAGATACTGCAGAGCTTAAAGATGTCAAAAGGAGAATGATTGATGAACTCAAATATGCTGAGAAATGTTTGTTGAAGAACTATCTCAGAACAACTCCTGACATCAAAGAGATCAGAAAATAATGAAGCCAAGTCAAAGATCAACAACTGCTTAAATTCTGATATTTATACAGACTGAAGTTGTTATCAGAAGTTGAATATTGGTAAAGCTTTAAGGACTGTAAGTTGTAGTTATCTAGTCTAATTCTCATGCATTTGTACTTAATGTTTTTAACATCATCAAATATCTGTTAAACTTGTATATTATGCTAATTTACAAGTTGGGGGAGATTGTTAGATATATTTGATAATGTCATGGCTAATATGTTTTATGTTTAGCTTTCAGATCTTACTTGAACAGGATAAATCAGTACTTAACTGTTGATCAGTACTTATACTGGAAGTCAGGACTTAAGGATATCAGTACTTATGTTATCAGGAGATAATCATCAGAAGATAGATATCAGAACTTAAGTGCTGAAGGACGATCAGATAAGGACAGTAGCTGATTAAAGGAAAGAAGATCAAGATAAACATAAGAAGAGATATGCATGAAGAAGGAATTCTGTAAAGAATGGAATACTTGGAAGAAAAGATATCTGATTGATATATTTTAGGAAGTAGAATTATATTCCATATTAATTAGCGATTATCTTGTAACTGTGTAGTATATAAACACAGACATAGGGTTTACACTATAAGTGTTATCATTATTCGAGAAGATTATTCATTGTAACCCTAGCAGCTCTCGTGATATTGTTCATCACTGAGAGGTAACAGTTCCATATTGTAACAGAGTTTATTGTTTCAATAAAGTTTGTTTTCTATTACTTAAATTCTTAAAGTTCGATTTGAGTGTACTATACACTGTATTCACCCCCTCTACAGTGTGTGTGTGACCTAACATTGTAGATGCCAATTTCTAAGTAGATTTTGACTTAGGCTTGGACTTTGACTTCTCACCAATCTTATTTTTCCCTTATAACTCCTATCCAACATTTAATAATGCCTGAGACCTTAGAACAGGTCTTTCAGCTTTAATTTGGCTGATTTCCTTGATTAATACACCTTTGGTTTATCTTTGTCCAGGAATATCGTCATATGGTGAGACAATATCAACTATAACTGCTCTCAAAGATTTGAATTCTTCTTTCATAAGCCTTAGTTATTCAAGATAAACTCCTGGATTTCCCTTTCAAAAATCCTTCTACTCACCTCAGAATCAAATGCTTATATTTTGGGGTCCTTGTAGAATAGAGTTGTCTTCTTTCCCTTGAACTTCAATGTCTGTAAAAACTGACTTGCTTCAACACCAATTTCTACCTTCAGAATACCTTGGTCTTCATCAGCATTTATGACTGTCATAGTTTGCTTTGTAGTCACGGTCAACTTTTGTTGTCTTCCACCTCGCCCTCTTTCTCCACCTTTTCTAGATTGGCTACTAGTGGTTTTAGAGGTACCACCAGTTCCAAATATTCTCCACCTTTCTTCACAAGAATCTCCTTTCTACCTCCATCAGGACCATCATCATTGTCATCAGCATCTTTCAGTTCGAGCTACATGCATTTAGATTTCAACATTTTCTCCCCCTTTTCGGCATCATCACCAAGCATAAGTGAAACTATAAGCTCCAAAAAATGTTGTACCTCATCCAATTTCCCAGGAATTTTCTGTTGAGTAGCTTCCAACTTAACTTGGTTGGCTTCCAATTTGTATTGTATAACAATGATAGGTCTAAATTGCTTGGTCATCTCATGTGCAGAGGTAAGTTTGGTTTCCAAGAAAGAGTTCTTGAGCTTGTGAATCTGAGAGTTGGAATTAGACTGACTGTTTTGAACTGATTTAATCAGTAATATGGAAGCTTTGAGATGAGTAAGAATGTCAGGATTTGTAATGTTCTTCTCTGCTGTCTCCAAATATCTAGAAGCATTAGCAATAAAGATAGGATATGAAGAATCCTTCCGTTTAGAATCCCATTCTGCATAATAAAACCTTTTGCTATTTATAGCATTCATCTCAGCTAATTTCAACTGCTTCTCTCTATCTATCATGCCTTCAGGAAAGATAATTTCATCAAGATCCTCATCCGGATCTAATTGTACATTGATATTTGATTCAACAATATTTTTCCATCACTAGGCTCATTATCATGAATAGATTCTTCATTAGTAACTGGTTCTTGGACTAACTTTGCCATTTCATCTTCAGCATCAGCATTTAAAATAGAGTCACGAATTAGAGCAGTATATGATCCAGCTGCTTCAGAAACTACCATACCATCAGCATTTAACTCCACATATTCATGAACTGTAGCCATATAAACTAGAACATTAGTGGTTATTTCCATAACTTCAGTGCAAGTAGAGTGTTGTGATGATTCAAGAATTGTGGAGTGAATTTGAGTGGACTGTTCTTCTTCTTGAACATCAGTAAGAACATGGAGAATACCAGAGGATGGAATAGAAATATGAGTGGTCTGTAATAAAGTATCAGTACTTAGACCTATAGGGAAATTATCAGCATTTGTTGCATCAGGGTTTACTGTAGGGACTACAGGCTGGATATCAGCAACTGTTTCCTTATTACTCTAAGCACCTGTAAAATCAGTGAAAGAAGAACTTAAATCTCTATATTCTTTTGAAGTAGTCTCGCTACTTCTCACTACACTCATCTCATGACTTTTAATAGTCGGAGTTTCCTCACAAGGATTAGCTAAATCCTGACACTCATCTACCTCTCCTTTTGCCAGGTACGGATCCTGCCTCTCTTTAATCTATTTTTCTCTAAATATTTTCTCTCATTCTCACATCAAAGGCTCTGAAAAGTTTTGTCCTAAAAAAATAAGAGGTGGCTAAGAAGAGTTTTCTGTGGTCACATGACTAGGGGTACCCATTTGTAAAGCACTAGACATGTTCATACCATCAGGATTTATAAAACTAGTAAAACTTGACATAACATTATCAGAATTTAAATTAAATGCTGATAAAGTAAAGTCAGTATGTATACCTTGTGCTTCTGAAGGATCAGCTTCTAAGATAGCATCCAAATGAGGTACTGAGAGAATATCAACAGATGGTGAAGTTGGATGTATCCTTCCTTCAGTATCAATTACCATGATGAATGGACCAGGAGTCGAGCCTTCACTACCACTTTGAGGTAGTTGTTCTTATAGGGCTGGAGATTCAGGAGTTGCTGGATTACTTTGAAACCCAGGTTCTTGTGTACTCCTCTCCTCATTGTTAGTATATGACTCCTATTCAGCTCCAAGTTTGAAGCCAGCTGTTTGCTTGAATCTTTGAGGATCAAACTTTTATCAGAAATCTCTGACTTGTTAGACTGCTGCATGAAGTTTAGCTGCAGCTGCTTCATGCCATTCAACTATGGACTTAGTAGCATGAGGTTCCACATCTACAATGTCTCCTACACCACTTTGAGATAAAGGTTCTTGTGTGACTGGATCAGTATTTGTAGTAGCTTTTGCATCCCTTTGAGATACAGGTTCTTGTGTGCCTGATCTATGAAACATCCCTTATTTCTGAAGCCTCTTCACTATCTTCTCTACTTGCTCATGAGTGACTTCCCTCACTTTTCTCTTCAGCTTCATTGGAGAATCAGAAATTGTGACAAGTGTATCAGCAGCTATATTTTCCTGAGCATCAGTAATTGGCTGTGTTGACACAAATACATCTTGTCCCTCCTCGACTATTTCCTGTTTGAGCTTCAGATTTTGTTAAGCAAAGTAGGTCTTGAACAACTTCTTTTTTCTTGGTATAGGGTTTAAATCAGTAATTACAGCATCAGGATTTGTTGTACCCTCCTTAGTTGGTAGTACAGCTGGAATCTGAGAAGAATCAGGATTTAATGTCTTGAATTTTGATGATAAGGTAGCATTGTCCTCATCCTCTGATTCTGACTCAAGAAGTATAAGTTTTCTCTTAACAATTTCTAAAGGTTTAGAAGAAGGAGAAACTTGTATCTTGGAACCACTAGATCTTCCAACGATGGTATTAGCATCAGTATCCTGTGCAAACTTCAACACAACTCTCTGACCAGAAGGCCTAGTAGACTGGGAAATAATGACCTGTGGGTTCTAAACAGAATCCCTAATGTCCTGTGGGTTTTCAATAAGATCATTAGATTTTGATGGTTTCTTCCTTTTTACAACATGTGTCTTTCGGGAGGCACCTGAGGTGGATTATGTTTGAGGAAGTGTTTGGTTGTGGTGCTTGGGTTAGCGACAGGGGGTTCCCAACAGTAATTGTCCGTAACTTAGCACTCTGTTGATTTACAAATCCATAAGTTTCAGGCATTCTTGCAATTAGAAAGTTCCTAGAAGATAGTGGCAGCCTGGGAGGTGAAAGAGCAACCTTCTCTTTATCCTTAGATATCAAATCAGAGAAAGTCCACTTTTGTGAGCTTAAACACTGAAATGAACTGATTAGCAGGTATTGGGGTATTGGGACAACAAATATTAAAAATTAACTGAAAAAACCTAACATTGTAAACTATATTAGGATCAGCTTTTATTCTATCTCCAATAAAACAAAGAACTACTCTACCAAAATTATAGTTAGCACCATGAATTAGAGTGTTAGATATATTTGATAATGTCATGTCTAAAGATGATTTGTGTTTAGTTTTCAGATCTTAACTAACAGGACAAATCAGTACTTAACTGGAAATCAACACTTATACTGAAGACAGAACTTAAGATATCAGAACTTAAGTTATCAGAACTTAAGTTATCAGAAGATATTTATCAGAAGATAATAGCAGGACTTAAGATGACTTTCAGATAAGGCAGGCGGCTGATTGAAAGGAAAGAAGATCGAGACTAAGACAAGAAGAAATATGGATGAAGAAAGAATTCTATGAAGAATAGAATACTTGGAAGAAAAGATAACTAGTTGATATATTTTAGGAAGCAGAATTATATTCCATATCAATTAGAACTTATCTTGTAACTTTGTAGTATATAAACACGGGCATATGGTTTACACTATAAGTGTTATCATTATCGAAGTTATTATTCTTCGTAACCCTCGCAGCTCTCGTGATAATTTATTCATCACTGAGAGAGGACAGTTTCATATTGTAACAGAGTTTATTGTGTTGAATAAAATCTGTGTTCAGTTACTTGAGTTCTTATATTCGATTTGATTGCAGTAAACACTGTATTCAACCCCCTTCTACAGTGTATGTGACCTAACAAGTGGTATCAAAGCAATCTGTTAACACCACAGTTTAAGATCCAAAAACAATCATGTCTGAAGAAGAAACTCCAACCAAGCCTTCCAAAACTGAAGAACCTCCAAAAACCATAACCCATAGTCGATATGAGACTATAAGAGTTGCCATGTTAAAACCTTCTGAGTATTCCATATGGAAAATGAAGATGGCTATGTTTCTCGAAGCTACAGAACCAGAATATCTCGACAGGATTTATGAAGGACCACATATGCCAACCAAACTCTCTGTGGAAGTTGCAGGTCAACCAGCAAAGTCTGTACCAAAAGAGAAAAGTGATTACACTGCTGAAGATATCTCATCGATTGCAAATGATGCAAAGGTAAGACACTTGCTGCATAGTGCCATTGATAATGTCATGTCAAACAGGGTAATTCAATGCAAGATTGCAAATGAGATATGGGATGCTTTGGAAACAAGGTGTCAGGGAACTGATTCAATCAAGAAGAACAGGAAGACTATACTCGTACTTTGACTCAAAGCCTGATGAGTGATTAACTGATTTATATGACAGATTTATCAAACTCTTGAATGATTTGTCACTAGTTGACAAAGAGTATGATATTGAAGATTCAAATCTTAAATTCATGTTAGCTCTTCCTAAAAGATGGGATTTAAAGGCCATAATAATAAGAGACAACTATAATCTTGATGAAACAACTCTTGATGAAATTTATGGGATGCTCAAGACTCATGAACTTGAGATGGAACAAAGAAGCAAGAGGAATGGAAGAAAATCAAGGACAGTTGCCTTTGTGGCTGAGGAGGAAATTCCCAAAGAAGTTGCCTCAAAGAAAGGCAAGGGAAAAGCTCTCATCACAAAGTCTGATACTGAGTCATCAAGTTCCGATAGTGATGATGAATCAGATACTGAAAGTATACCTGAGATCGACCCTGATGAAGAGATGATGATGCTATGTGCTCTTATGGTGAAAGGAATCACAAAGATTGCATACAGGAAATTCAGGAGAGGAAAGAAGTTTTCCAGGATAGGTGCAAGTTCTGATAAGAAAGGTTTTAGAAAATCTGAAGGCAAAGGAGGAAAGTATGACAGAGGAGATTACTCAAATGTTAAATGCTACAACTGTGGTGAGAAAGGCCACATATCTCCTGATTACAGAAAAGGGAAGAGTGACAAAGGCAAGGCTCTTGTCACAAAGAAGAAAAGATGGTTAGATGCTTCAGATTCTGAGGATGAGGAAAACTATGCCTTGATGGCAAATGCTGATAGCAGTTCTAATACTGCTGACTTAAAGGTACCTCAAACTACTTATGCCTTTCATACTGATGATATTACTGAGTTGAGAAGATATCTTAAAACCATGTTCATTAGTTATAAAGATCAAACTTTAACATGTGAAAGATTAACTTCTGAAAATCTTGCTTATAAAAAGAGGAATGATTATTTAGAAAAAGAGTTAGTCATGTTCCATCAAACTCAGAAAGATAGAATTGATGCCTTTTATGTTAGGGATGAAGTGCTAAAAATGAATGAATCTCTAAAAACTGAGTTAGAAAAGGAAAGAGTGATTATCAGGACTTGGACTAACTCTGGAAAAGCAACTCAGGATATTCTTAGTAGTGGAAACTGGAAAGAGGGCTTAGGTTATGGAGATGATAAGAACAGTAAGGGAACTGTAGAAACTGAGCCTATAGTTGTTAAACAAAAACCAAAGGTAAATCCTGTTAAGTTTGTGACTACAAAGTCTGATATTGAGAAATCAGAAGTTAAGGAGAACTTAACTTCTGACTAACCTACACAGGATAACCCAACTGAAGTTAACATAGGCTTAATGACAAAGAAGCAGCTTAAGCATAAGCTGAAATAGGTTAAATTATAAACAAGGTAAAGCCACCTAGGAAAAATAGGAATGGAAAGGAAGGTGTGAACAAAAGTAACAATTATAAGCCTGTTCCTAATGCTCCTAGAAAAACATGTCATAACTGTGGAAATTCTAACCATCTGGCTTCTTTTTGCAGGAAGAATAAGAACATAAACTCCTTACCTTTAAAGTCAGGAGTTAAGAGTCAGTCTGTTAGATATAAGCCACAAAATCCTTCTTTTCATTGTGGTAGTTTATGACATTCCATTTATACTTGTAAGGAATATCATAGTTTTTACTATGATTATTATCAAATAAAACCTTTTATAAAGAAAGTTAGCATTATTCCTTCTAGTGTAAGTTCTGATGCAAAGTCTGATATTGCAAATTCTGATAAGAAAACTGTTAACATAAACTCTGATGCTAAATCCGCTGCAAATGTTAACAAACTTAAGAAGGCCAAAGGATCCAAGCAAGTCTGGGTCCTTAAAACTAATCATTAGTGGTCTTTGTGATTGCAGGGCAACAGGAAGAACATCCTAGTTCTGGACAGTGGATATTCAGGACATATGACTGGAAATAAAGCCCTGCTATCAGACTTTGTGGAGAAAGCTGGCCCGGGTGTTTCTTATGGAGATGACAATATAGGAAAAACTCTGGGATATGGCAATATCAATCTTGGGAATGTCATCATTGAAAAAGTAGCTCTGGTATCAGGACTTAAACACAATCTGCTCAGTGTGAGTCAAATCTGTGACAGAGGTTATCATGTGGATTTCTTTGAAGAACACTGTGAAGTTGTAAGCAAATCTACAGGCAAAGTTTTTCAGAAAGGATATAGGCACGGTAACATTTATGAATCCAAGCTTTCATCAAGTACTGATGGTTCTGCAATCTGTCTGTTAAGTAGAGCATCAATTGAAGAAAGCTGGAATTAGCACAATAAACTCTCTCATTTAAATTTCAACAATATAAATGAACTAGTGAAGAAAGATCTTGTGAGAGGACTGCCAAAATCAGTATTTGCTCCTGATGGCCTTTGTGATTCATTGGTTGACTGAATCGTCAATTCTTGAGTCTTATCACCTACTACATGTTGATCTATTTGGTCCAGTGAATGTCATGTCTATTGCAAAGAAGAAGTATGCCTTGGTCATAGTGGATGAGTTCACCATATACACATGGGTGTATTTCTTGCACACAAAAAGTGAAACTGCATCTATCTTGATTGATCATGTCAAACAACTGGATAAATTGATCAAAGACTCTGTGAAAATCATAAGAAGTAATAATGGCACTGAGTTCAAGAATTTGATTATGGAAGAGTTCTGCAAAAACCATGGAATAAAGCAGGAATTTTCTGCTCCTGGAACTCTACAGCAAAATGGAGTTGTTGAAAGAAAGAATAGAACTTTTATTGAAGCTGCACGAACTATGCTTGATGAAGCAAAGTTACCAACCTACTTTTGGGCTGAAGCTGTGCAGACTGCTTGTTTTACTCAGAATGCAACACTTATAAACAAGCATGGAAAAATACCATATGAGATGGTGAAGAAAAAGAAGCCAAATCTGAAGTATTTTCATGTATTTGGATGTAAGTGTTTTGTTCTTAAGACTCATCCTGAACAGCTATCCAAATTTGTTCTAAAAGCTGACGAAGGAATTTTTGTTGGATATCCACTTTCCATAAAAGCCTTCAGAGTCTACAATTTAAGAACAAGGATTGTCATGGAATCTATCAATGTCTCTTTTGATGATAAGAAGATTACTGGACTTTAAGATTTCAATGGTCATGATCATCTGAGATTCGAAAATGAAGTTTTAAACTCTGATTCTGTAAATCCTGACAGTCTAAATCCTGATACTGCAAACTCTGATGGATTAAACTCTGATGTTATTGAAACTATGGTGACTACGCCTAAGGAAAACGCACATGTGCAGGGGGGATACTGAAAATCCAACCACGTCTCAAGAGGCATCAGAACCTACAACAGGCTCTTCAAGTTCTGATTCATCAAGTTCTGATGAGCCTAGTTCTGGAAACTCAAATTCTGAAGGATCCAACTCATAGAGCATAATTTCAGGGGGAACATCAGAAAATGTTGATGGAGACAGCATGGATCATGGGCGGGCATCCAGTTCTAGAGATAACCTTCCATCTGCAAGAAAGTGGACTAAAGCACATAAACCTGACTTAATTATTGGAAATCCTGATGCAGGTGTCAGAACTAGAACATCTACATCAAATGAATGTCTCTATCATTCTCTTCTTTCTCAGACTGAACCAAAGAAAGTGGAAGAAGCTCTTCAAGATGCTGATTGGGTGCAAGCAATGCAGGAAAAGTTAAATGAATTTGAAAGAAATAAAGTCTGGACCCTAGTGCCAAGACCAAAGAACAGGTCTGTTGTTGGTATAAAGTGGGTGTTCAGAAACAAAACTGATAGTGATGGCATAATTACAAGGAATAAAGCAAGGCTGGTTGCAAAAGGATACTCTCAACAGGAGAGAACTAAATATGATGAAACATTTGCACTGGTTGCTAGATTGGAAGCCATAAGAATATTTTTAGCTTATACTACTCACATGAAGTTTAAAGTCTTTCAAATGGATGTGAAAAGTGCTTTTCTTAATGGAGAATTGGGAGAGGAAGTATATGTTGAACAACCTCCAGGCTTTGTAGATCCCAAATTTCCCAATCATGTCTATAGGCTTGATAAAGCACTTTATGGTCTTAAGCAAGCTCCAAGAGCATGGTATGAGATTTTAGCTCAGTTTCTTCTGGAAAGTGGATTTAACAGAGGAACTATTGATAAAACACTGTTCTACCTCAACCATGGAAAGGACTTACTTTTGGTGCAAATATATGTTGATGATATCATTTTTTGGTTCTACAAATGACAGACTTTGTAAGAAGTTTGCCAATCTGATGCAGTCAAGATATCAAATGAGTATGATGGGAGAACTTAACTATTTTTTGGACCTTCAAGTCAAGCAGAATGAAGAATGAACTTTTATCTGTCAATCTAAGTACACCAGAAAATTGTTGAAGAAGTTTAGAATGCAAGATTGTTCAAGTGCATCCACTCCTATGGCCACTGCAATAAAGTTGGATAAGGATACTGGTAAATTAGTAGATATTACTGATTACAGAGGTATGATTGGCTCTTTACTCTATCTAACTGTAAGTAGACCTGATATCATGTATGCTACCTGTCTCTGTGCAAGATTTCAAGCAGATCCAAGAGAACCTCACTTAACAGTTGTGAAAAGAATTTTCAAGTACCTTAAGGGTACATCTAATCTGGGATTATGGTATCCTAGAGAATCAGACTTTAAGCTAATAGGTTACTCAGATGCAGATTTTACAGGATGCAAAATTGACAGGAAAAGCATAAGTGGAAGCTGCCAATTTCTTGGAGGCGGATTGGTTTCTTGGTTTAGCAAGAAACATGAGTCAATTTCCACATCAACTGTAGAAGCAAAATACATTGCTGCAGGAAGTTGTTGTGCACATATTCTTTGGATGAAGAATCAGTTACTGCATTATGGGTTAGAATTTTCTAAAATCCCTATTTACTGTGATAATCAAAGTGCTATTGCTATGACAGGTAATCCAGTTCAACACTCAATGACAAAGCACATCAGCATTAGGTACCACTTCATAAGGGAACATATGGATGAAGGTACAGTGGAATTGCATTTTGTTCCAACAGATCAACAATTAGCAGATATCTTCATAAAACCACTATGTGAAGTTACTTTTACGAGACTGGTAAATGAACTTGGAATGGTTTCAGGTTCTTTCTCTAAATCTGCTTAGTTTATGTCCTGATACATCAGACTTTATGATCAGTATTTACAGATATTACTATCTCTGTGTATTCTGTGCTTAAATTGAAATTTTTTTAAGTGCTGATTGTTGTCTGATGTGAATTTCTAAACTCTGACAGTGATATGAATGTTTCTGTGATTATTCTATCCAGTGAGGATAACTGTGCTAGATGCTGACCTAATAGTCTTTAATTTACTAAAGTTCCCATGTATGAAGTAATTATTTATGTGGAAATCTTTTAACACAAGCAAATTCTGATATTGAGCTTAGTTAAGTTTATTTTGTGAATCTTATTACTAAGTCAAAAACTAGAATAATGCTTCTTATCTGTTAAGTTCTGAGGTTAGTAAATCCGATGGATGTACTAAGTGCTGATAAGCCTCATTTATCAAAAGAAAAAGAAAAAGAAAAAGAAAAGAAATAAATATCAGGTACTCTTTTGAGATCTAGAGTAAAAATGTGGAAGAGAAGACCCAAGTGCATTGCTGGTATTAAGTAATATGCATTAGAAAAGCAAAATAAAATTTTTTTGGTGACTTTTCACACTCTATGATTACTGGAGAAATACTCTGATAACAGTATAAATTCTGATAAGCAGTTGTGACTCACTTACACTGAGAAGCCACTGTAAAATGGAATTTCAAAAGATGCATAAAATGAGCACAAAACAGTTGAGGTAGACTCATGCATGAACTCATTCTATAGTAGACTTCAGAATAATGACAGATTTTGAGCAAAGTTCTTAGTTATGCCTTATTTCTAAGATGTACTGAAGTGAATTATACTTTACTCTTTGTCTGATATTTAGCTTAATGCACAAACTTACACTCCATATGAATGATGAAAATTACTGTGGTGATAAATGTTGTTTTATATGAACAGTTTATGTGTCAGATTGCATAAATTCTGAGGACAAGTTCTGATGGAAGTTCTAATGATTAAGTTCTGATGAAACCATATCAGTATTTGTGTGAAGAATTACAGGAATAACCATTCACTTTTCGAGTTAAGGAGCCATATTCTGATGACTTTTAAATCCTGATAATAATCAAGTTCTGATGCTGATGTGGCAGTATGTATTTACTTGGTTTATTTTTGGTCATTACTTGAACAATAATATTTTTACAGAATATTGGTTTATGTGAGATAAAACAGTCATAATATTTATGAGTTAGTGGTTAACGTGTATGTCTTGAAAAAACTGCATGCGTACAGTAATTGTTATTATATCTCGTGCCCATTAACTCTGGCGTTAGATCTTTTACTGACTGTTATTATTACACATCAGACTAGGGAGTCGAGAGGTCATTATTTTTACTAGTAATTTTTAACCAGTCCTCGCGTTCCTTGGTATTCTATTGGCTATTTAAACCGATTATTCATTCAAGCCAAAACATCCTTCATTTTCTCACAAACTTACTCTCTTTTATTCACATCAACAAAAATGGTCTGTTTCAATTTGTTCCTGAACTATGAAACCTTTAACATCGAGTTGAGTTGTGATGAATGGCAACAGCAGTGGCATGTCACCGCCATTCCTAACGAGCTTTGGAACTCAGTTCCACAAGAGGTTCACACAGAACTCTTGTTCTTATCAATGGAGTATCACCTCCATCTTGATAGGTTGGAAGAGGAAAGGAGGGAAGCCCTCCGTCAGCAAGAACGAATCATTCGTCTTGCAGTGCTCTTCATCAGCAGCAGAAGAAGTAGTCGTTAGGTCTTCTTAGACTAGGACTAAGGCTGTTGATGTTAAGAATCGTAGAATAGGACTATCTTGTAATTTTTGCATGTAATTGATAAATTTCATGAAATGTACTCATCTGATATATCAATGAAATTTTCTTTAGTTGCAAGATTTGTTCTTTATTTCTCAAATTATGTGATTGTGCATGTTTAATTGCAATTTATTAATTTTTACTTCATCGATTTTTTTTATTTTGTGATGAATGTTTTGATTAAATTATGTTGATTTGAGGAAACAACTGAGGAACAGGTTCCAATATCAGAACCTGTTGTTATAGAAGCTGAAAAGGTCTCTTCTCAGAGAGATACTGTAACTGGGAGTTCTAGGTCCCTCAAAAGGCTTAGAAAGTTAAAATTTGATGATAAAGCTCCTACAGTGTCTCCACCTTTGAAGAAATTAAAGAAATAGAGAGCTCATAGGGACATAGTTGAGTCAGATTCAGAGGATGTAGTGGAAGCAGCTAAGGAAGGGGATCAGGAATCTCTGATCTCAACAGAACCAATTATTATTGAATCACTTCCTTCTGCACAACCAGAAATTGCTCAAGACAGCATAACTACAACTCCTATGTCACCTATAGTTGAACAAGTACATACTGAAGACCCAGGTACGAGTGCTGAAATTGATATTCATAACTTGATTGTGCCTGAGGTTCTGTACTTGGAAGCTCCACCAATTCAACTCACTCCATCAAAAACACCAATTTTGGATGTTGATCAGAACCTGGCTATAGATCATAATTTAGAGGATGATGTTGAAGCCTCTATAGCCTCACATACTGCTATTTTATCAGAGGATGCTGATACTGCAGGCTCTACAAGTTCTGATGCTGCCAATGAGGAAACTACTGGTGAATCTGTTACCAATCTAAATGCTGATGCAGCTGGTCCATCAGGACATGCACCTCAATAAACAGTTAATAAAGCTGAACTAATTAAGAAGTTTGTTAAGGAGGCACCAGTACCTTGGAGTGAAACTCCTAGAGGAAAGGAGTGGACTAAGGAATGGAATTTAGTTAGTTTTGTTCCTTCTAAAAAGATTCTTGCTGAGCATCTGGAAAAAGCTGATGAAATACTGTTAAATGATGATTTTAAGGCACAACTTAGAGTTACTGCATTGAGTACTAGGCACCTTCAAGGTCAACATTCAACAATTCATGCCAAGGTGAACAAAATTCAAGAAACCTTGATCCAGCAAGATATGAATGTGAAACTTGAAAATAACAGATTTTTTCAAGCCAGCCTTTGACAGAATTGCCAACATTGAGAAAACTCAGGAGAAGCAACAAGCTCAGATTGATGAAATTCTAAAGAATCAAGCTTCTCAGCAAACTCAACTCAATGAGATCCAATCCTCAGTGGAATTGCTTGTCTCTCTTCTTTTAGATGCTGATGCCAAAAAGGGGGAGAAACCGATTAAGTCCAAATGCAAATCTATTCAGACACTGAAGGGAAAGGATGATGGAAATGATGACCAGGGAAACTCTGATAAGGGTAGAGGTCAAGGTCAAGGAAAAGGATTTTCATCAAGTAAAGCCAGAATTACAAGTCAAGGAACAAGTTGTGATACTAGGAGAAGAATAAGTTCTGATACTGGTAAAAGGATAAGTTTTGGTGAATATCTGGAACTTGATGAAGAAATTTCAAAAGAGTTATTTCTTAAAGAAAATCCAGGAATGGACTTTGAGAGTCTAAAGGAAGAAGAAGCTAGACTCAAAGTAGAAGGTGTCAAGACAAAATCTAAAGCTTCTATTGTTGAAAAGAAATTTCCAAAGCCTAAGGGTATTGTGATAAAGGAAAGAACAAATTTTGAGGCAACCAAAGCCAAATCACAAGTGGAAATTGATCCAAGGTCCAAGGGCAAAGAAAAAGTTGATAAACCTGTAAAGGTTTATATGCCAGTCATGAATGAAGAAATAACTGATGATCAAGAAGATGCTAGTCTTACTCTGATTTCAAAGAAGATTTTTCAAACAACCTCTGACATGGTTCATGTTGTTCAGAGTCAAGATGTAGTAAGTTCTTATATGACAGTGAAGCAAGCAACCTCTGACATAGCTCAAGTTAGCTTGATATAAGAAGTTAAGGAAAAGGAAACCTCTGACATTGCTCATGTTAAACCTTCAAAGATACTCCTACCAGGATTTACCAAAGCTAAACAGACTCAATCTTTGAAGACTGCAACAAGTGGTTTTGAAGCAAGAGTTGTTACAGAAAAGGAAGAGTCTCAACATGTTAAACCTTCAAAGATACTCCTACCAGGATTCACCACAGTTATAACATTTGAACTTAGATTTGTCCACCATGTTCTTGTTTGACTTAGTGAATTTAGCATTTTTCTTGAATTTCATCTTTGCAAACCTCCTGGACAGAAAAGCCAGATGTTCATCAACATCATCAGAGTCATCCTGATTGGAATTATCTTCAACCTCAGCTACTTGCTCCTTTCCCTTGCTTGATTCTGATTTGCTTGTGCCAATTTTGAGACTTGGCATTGTCTTTTCTTCATTCCTGCAACAAGTGGTTTTGAAGCAAAAGTTGTACATAACACTACCAATGATCCAACTTCCTTAAGTGAACCAGGTGTTGGAGAAACTCCTGAAAGATTGAATCGACTTGAATTTGTAAAAATGGTTTACCATACCTTTTTGAAAGAACATATCTTGTTATATTTTATGACAGATGAAAGGGTAAACCATATTATGCAAAATGTTATACCACTGAAGTATTTTGAAGAACTGGAACATGTTCTATTCCTACTTCAAGTGAGAAACAGGTTAACAGATAGTGCTACAGGTTATTTAAAGTCACAAATTCAAAGACAGGAGAAGCTTTATTCTGTAAAGTCTGACAGCACATACTGTCCCAAGTACAGAGATCACAAAGGTGATATTGTCGAAATGAAGCCTAACTATGCTAAGATTATAACTACTTTTATGGGTTATAAGGCTGTGGAATTCAATCTAGAGTCTGACAAGGCATATCTGATTAGACTAGATCAGGAGATAAGAAAAGCTAAGATAAATGATCTCAGAGCAGCTATTTTTCAAACTGGTGAAGATACAGCTGAATTGATAAATGCTAAAAGGAGGATGGTCAATGAACTTGAATATGCTGAGAGATATTTGTTGAAGAATTATCTCAGAACAACTCCTGATATCAAAGAGATCAGAAATTGAAGCCAAGTCAAAGATCTACAACTGCTTAAATTCTGAAGTATA
Organism: Apium graveolens; assembly: GCF_009905375.1. Classification (NCBI taxonomy): domain Eukaryota; kingdom Viridiplantae; phylum Streptophyta; class Magnoliopsida; order Apiales; family Apiaceae; genus Apium; species Apium graveolens. The sequence continues at coordinate 148,949,262 of NC_133650.1, forward strand.
TACAGACTGAAACTGATATCAGATCTTAAGGATGGTAAAGCTAAAAGGACTGTAAGTTGTAGTTATCTAGTCAAATTCTCATGCATTTGTACTTAATGTTTTTGACATCATCAAATATCTGTTGAACTTGTATATTATGCTAATTTACAAGTTGGGGGAGATTGTTAGATATATTTGATAATGGCATGTATAAAGATGATTTGTGTTTAGTTTTCAGATCTTAACTAACAGGACAAATCAGTACTTAACTGGAAATCAGCACTTATACTGAAGATATAACTTAAGATATCAGAACTTAAGTTATCAGAACTTAAGTTATCAGAAGATATTTATCAGAAGATAATATCAGGACTTAAGATGACTTTCAGATAAGGCAGGTGGCTAATTGAAAGGAAAGAAGATCGAGACTAAGACAAGAAGAAATATGCATGAAGAAAGAATTCTATGAAGAATAGAATACTTGGAAGAAAAGATAACTAGTTGATATATTTTAGGAAGCGGAATTATATTCCATATCAATTAGAACTTATCTTGTAACTGTGTAGTATATAAACACAGGCATAGGGTTTACACTATAAGTGTTATCATTATCGAAGTTATTATTCTTTGTAACCCTAGCAGCTCTCATGATAATTTGTTCATCACTGAGAGAGGACAGTTCCATATTGTAACAGAGTTTATTGTGTTGAATAAAATCTGTGTTCTGTTACTTGAGTTCTTATATTCGATTTGATTGTAGTAAACACTGTATTCAACCCCCTTGTACAGTGTGTATGACCTAACATAGAGAGTACCCAATTTGTTGTGTAATGATAGGAAGAGCATCAAAATTAGTTCATTTGTTGTTGAAAAGCCCTGGTAATACAGTCAAAGTAGAAATTCTACTCCTTCCATAGACCATTCCTTTTCAACTGCCCCATATTCTTCATGTCCTTATCATAGCCAATCTCATTGAAGAACCTCCTCATCTCAGCATCTCCAACAAAAGTTGAATAAGAATTGTAAGCAGGAAGATGAAGAGATTCCCTTACAGTTTGAGGAGTGACAACCTTCGTCTCCTCATTGAACTCAAAAGTAATACTTGGAGTACCATTCTCACCACCATCATCATTAACACCAGTTCTCCAAAGAGCAAGAACCTGGTCCCTAGAAACAACTGTAGGTTTAGTCAAAGCATAACCTACTTCACTGGCTTTCAATAAATTCTGAAAGAGGTGAAAGTCAGGATATATCCCGGTGTAATCCAGAATAGCAGCGTAGTTGTTGGTGACAAACATTGCACCACCATGAACAAACGTCAATGATGTAGAAGATGAAGTCATGATTAATCTGTATAAAAAGCTTAAAAACTGATGAGGGTATTAGTGTTTATCTTAGAGAGAAAAAGAGAGTTAGAGAGTGATAAGAAATTGATAAAGTAATAATTGAAAATCAAAAATTGATTTTGTTTAACACTATACTCTAACTCACACAATCTGTTCAACTTAGTGGAACACGTGGCAAGTTGTCATTGATTAGGAAAACAATCATGAAGCGTGTATTAATGTGTAGTAATTACGTGCACAGTTATACAAATACCGTTTTACAAAAGCTCAATCGTTTTTCTTAAACTCACACCATCAGCTTTACACCTGCAATCAATTACATAAAATTACCCACTTTACTTTATCACTATTTTTATTTAAAATACTGATTTAAAAATATATTTTAATAATCCAAAAGTCATCAAAGTTTAACAGTAAATCATGATTTAACTATTATCATTATTTAATTAACTACTATCAGCACTTATTAGTCAACTCAACTTTGACCAATATCAGTATTTAGCTATACATTCATAGTTTATTATGCAACTAATATCACAATTTAACTATCAGGATTTAAACTCAACTTCAATTTTAAGTAACAAATAGCATGAATACATGGCATTAGTGTTTAACACAATTATCAGACTATAAGAAATATTGATACATAGGAAAATTTACCATACTCTGATAATGTTTTTCCTGTCACGTATCACAACTTATTCATTAGAGTTTGAGAATTGTACTAAAATCATTCCCAACTCATTCACCAGTCTTGTAAAAGTTGCTTCACAAAGTGATTTGAAGATATCTGTTAATTGCTGATCCGTAGGCACAAAGTGCAATTCCACTGTACCTTCTATTACATGTTCCCTTATGAAATTATACCTTATGTTGATTTCTTTACTCATTGAATATTGTACTGGATTTCATGTCATTGCAATAGCACTTTAATTATCATAATATATAGGAATTTTAGTATATTCTAACCCATAATCCAGTAATTGATTCTTCATCCAAAGAATTTGAGCACAACAGCTTCCTGCAGCAATATACTCAGCTTCTGCAGTTGAAGTGGAAGTTGACTTTTGTTTCTTGCTAAACCAAGAAACCAATCTATCACCAAGAAATTGACAGCTTCCTGAAGTGTTTTTCCTATCTATTTTGCATCCTGTAAAATCAACATCTAAATATCCAATTAGCTTAAAATCTGAGTCTGTAGGATGCCACAGTCCAAGATTTATGGTGCCTTTGAGATATTTAAAAATTCTTTTCACAACTAATAGATATGGTTCCTTTGGATCAGCTTGGAACCTTGCACATAGACAGGAAGCATACATGAGATCTGGCCTACTAGCAGTCAAATATAGGAGTGAGGCAATCATAACTCTGTAGTTAGTTATATCTAATGATGAACCAATATATAAATCTAACTTGGTTGAAGTGACCATAGGAGTTGTTGCAGATGAACTGTCTTGCATCCCAAATCTTTTGAGCAAATTCCTGGTATACTTTCCTTGATTGATGAAAATTCCTTCTCCAGTCTGATTGACTTGTAATCTTAGAAAAAAGTCAATTCTCCCATCATACTCATCTGATATCTTGACTGCATTAGCTTTGCAAATCTCTCACAGAGTTTATCATTAGTAGAACCAAAAATGATATCATCAACATATATCTAAATTAACAACAAGTCATTACCATGGTATTTATAAAATAGAGTTTTATCAATTGTACTTCTTTTCAAACCACTTTCCAATAAGAATTGAGCAAGTGTTTCATACCATGCCCTTGGAGCTTGCTTTAGTCCATAGAGTGCCTTATCCAGCTTGTAAACATGATATGGATACTTTGAATCAATAAATCCTGCAGGTTGTTCAACATAAACTTCCTCATTAAGTTCACCATTTAGAAATACACTCTTAACATCCATTTGGAACACTTTGAACTTCATGCGAGCAGCATAGGATAGAAAAATTTTGATTGCCTCAAGCCTTGCAACTGGAGCAAAAGTCTCATCATAATCAATGCCTTCTTGTTGTGAATAACCCTTTGCTACCAGCCTTGCTTTATTCCTTGTAATAATTCCCTCACTGTTAGTCTTATTTCTGAACACTCTTTTTGTACCAACTACTGATCTGTTCTTTGGTCTTGGTACCAATGCCCGGACTTTATTCCTTTCAAATTCATTCAGCTCCTTTTGCAGCATTGTGACACAGTCAGCATCTTGAAGAGTTTTTTCCACTTTCTTGGGTTCTGTTTGAGATAGAAAAGAATTGTAATGTCTGGGAAATATTATATAATTATTTTTATCAATAAATAATTATTATGTGATTTTTATGTGAATCTTGGTGAAATATTTGATGATGGATAATAATATTTGGATGTTTATTTCTGATAAAAATTAGATATTTTAATTTTTTAATTATCCAGAATTAAATGTAGATAATTTTGGTATTTTCTGGTAATTTTTGGATTGTTGTATGATTTTATAAGAATTTATAGAATTAATAATGGTTATTTTTACATAATTATAAAATTACTTTTTAGAATCAGAAATCATCCCACTTCAACCGTTTTTGCGTTTTTACAACCCGAAACTCTTCCGAAAACTCCTTCCTAACCTAATCTGATACTTCTGAACACTTTTCATGTTTTGACTTTTTCGATCCGGGATACGGTTTGACCTGTACGAGTTCTAGCGTGAAATTTTCGATACGCAAATCATTTTATATATCGATAAAAATCTGTATTCTCAAAAGGCGAGATATTATTACCTTATTCTCGTATAAAGTATTTTATAGGAAGCTCTGTTTTGATAATTATCCAAGTCTGGTATTAAAATCGTATCGTTATATAGTTACTTAGTGACTAAGTAACCTATTTTTGGATCTGATCTGTAAATGTAATTATCGAATTATTAAGTAAATAAAATATGTGATGGTTTTGTCAGCTATGTGTTGCTGTACTATTAATTGTTTGTGATTTGTTAGATGCGAAAATTAATTTTATCACTGATTATCGAGCTGTATGAATTTAATTTGTTTTTAAAGTGATTTTTATTGAATATTTATTCTTATAAATGCTAAAATTGTTTCAAAAATTATTTTTGTTGTTTTATAATTTCATTTGTTAATTATAAGAGTTTATAAAATTTACAAATCAATATTTTTATTGATTATTTATTTTTAAATGATTTTCTGACTTCCATTTAATTGTAAAATCAGTATTTAATTCCCGAATGTTTCAAAAATTATGAAAATTTTACTCTATTAACTTTTAAATATTTCAAAAATTTTAAAATTATTCCGGTAATTTTCTGTCTTTTATTCACCCGCGCGTTTGTTCGATTAATTGTTAAATGCGGGTGTTAGTTACGAGTCAAAAATGATTTAAAACTTATGAAGAAATTATTTTATTAGTTCTTAACTATTCCGAGAACTTTAATTATATTTCAGAATGATTCTTTTTATTTTTATTTGCTTTTATCTTCGAAATTCTATCGTTAAATTCAAGATGCGGGCGTTAAAAATTCAAGCTTGCGGTCAAATTGGGGCATGTGGCGGAGCAAGAAAAGGAAATAATAATAATAAATAGATAAAAACACACACTCAGCCTCACCCGCCACCACCGCCTTGCTTCCATCTCTCTCTCTCTGCGAGCCCTCAATCTCTCTCGCTCGCTCGATCTCTCTCCTCCTCCTCACTCTATATCGTCTTCCCTCTCTTCCCTCTTTCTCTTCTTTGACTTCTCTTCCCTGTACTCTGTTTGCCACCGTGATTTTCCGGTGGTAACACCGCCGCTGCAATTGTTCAATCGCCGCCTTAATTCCGGTTTATCTTCGGTAATTACTCTGGTCCAGTCTTTGCTTGTTCATATATATATATACATATATATGTTTATATGTGTGTGCATGTCAGGATGATGGATGGTGTGGTTGCTTGTGGGTGTTCTTTTTTTCTGATTTATTCTCTGACCTTTCTTTTCCGGCCGGTTACTGTGATTTCCGGTTGCCTGTTGTTCTGTCCGGTTGCATCTAATTGATTAAATTTTATAATTTTATTTCTGTCCGACTGTGATATGAATATGTATTTGTGCATAAATAAATGGGATTAATCGGGAAAATTCGCGTAGGACGTCCGATAAACGGAACCCCGCAAATTTTACCGCCGTCGGCGATGAGCCTCGGCGAGCCGACGGTGGACGGTGATGAAATATTTCTGATTCCTACGAATAAAAACATAAAAATACGAATAATAATAATTAATAAAGTGAATTCGTATTGGTGGATGGGATTGATGAATTAGATTGTGAATTGCATTGTGGATTGTTGTTGTTGTGTAATTGACGTCGAATTGTTTCGACGGGTAGGCCGATAAACAAAGGGGACGCTACCCGATTTTCGGAAAATTAATTCCGAAAATATGGGAATGTAACCTATAATTATCGGAGACGTCGAATAACCATATATAAGTATATCATATGAACTTAATTGCGGTTGAGACAAGATAATTTATAAACAATCGATTACCCTATTTTTCAAAACGACGAGTATACGTATTTTCTCAAAAATAAATACCGAACCGAATTCTGAAGGTGCAAGCCATAATTGCTATGTGTATTTCAATAATACCTATAAATACGAGACAGAATATGAAACCGTATGGGTAGAAGTGATAGTGCTTTGATTATCTGAATAAGGGTATGTAAACCCTGTAGTTCATACACGGAAAACCCGAGTATCGACATCAGACTAGGAATGATCTAGTGATTAAACGTCGAGATCAATGAAGTTCCAAACGGAGGGTCTGAGTGTTGGGATCGTATCCAAAATGGGATAGTAGTTTGACGATAAAGCCGAACGTTCAATTCGAACCAAAGTCAACCAGTAATAGCAGTTAAAGCTTATCAAGGCAAGTATTCCTGAACTTTCTTTTAAAATACTGCAAATATTTCGTCGTTCCTATTCTAAGTTCATAATAGTTAAATGCTTTACATTTCACTGCAATTACTCTTATTATGCCTGTTCTTTTCATTATTGTTCCTATAATTCGATTGCTCTCTTTAGAAAATACCCATTCTTTCGGGTTATTTGCGAACCCTGAATTGAGATGTTCTGAATTCAAAATGATTTGACATCAAAATACTCCACGGGCTGGATGATGATGATGTGTGGGATTAAATTTTACTTAATCCTAAGGACCGGGACATGACCGGTGCCTGAGATGGGCCGTAGAGCCTGGATATCCGACTGGATCTATACAGGTAGGTATAGATAGGCACTGTATCCTGACTGATCAGCAGGATATAGGTGCGAACTAGTGTCCAGTCTAATTTATTGTTGATCGCCATTAACGGCATTCTCTCTCGAAAGGTTTTATAATTCCAAAACCGGACAAAACCCTGATTCAGGAGATGAATCTGGGAATCGGTTGTCACTTTTGGATTTATAATCAAAGGCTGATAATAACCAACATTTATTCGCTCACTCACTCAAATAAATAGAATTGTTTAAAATTGTTTAAAGATTTTGTCCGGAAATTTCCTTTGACATTAATATTTGAAACTCAAATTATATACATGCTGGGCATTTTTGGCTCACTCTTGCTTTGTAACTCTTATTTCTTCCAGAAGCAGATAATGATAAAAGTAAATAGCTTTTGGTAGACAGCAGAAGTTAGAGAGGTTTCCACTACGAGAAAACGAAGATGGTAGAAAAATGAGACAAGAGCATTAGCATAAAGGCATTTACACTGGTATGGTAGTTGTTTTGAATTGTAGGCAGTTAGATTCTTGTTTCATACCATAACCTATAAACGATCCGGATTCAAGAGATTAATTGAATATTATTTTATGTTATGTAAATATTATTTCGTAATACCAAATCTTGACCCCAGATTTGGGTTGTTACAAGTTGGTATCAGAGCTACAGGTTACTGGTCACTGAAATAAGAATATGTGAGAGTAAGATAGGAGTGGTAGGCCATACAAGATAGGAAAGACCCTAGGCATACTCATGTTACGTGAGTTGAGTGTGAATTAGGGTTAGCGGGTCCGATTTGGAATTGGTAAACCAGGATTGTTGAGGGAAGTGTAAGGCAAATATCGCAACGCTATAGGTATATTAAGTTCTTCGATCCTACAGTAATGAGGAATCGACAGATCGACGGAGAATGGGTATGTTACCCAACTTTTCATGCGGTTTTGAAGAAAATGCGATTGATTCTTGTGAGAACTTGTGTAAGGGAAGTTAGGTGAGTATTAGTACGATTTAACTTAGGTATTAGGACGAGTTCCACGATGGAGACAACCAGTTGATGGAAACTGATGAAGAATCAACGTTGGATGTTTCGAAGGCACCACCGTTGCGAGAAGATTCTTATCACTTATCGGGAGCTGAGCAAGGAATGATATCTACCTTACTAGGTATAGGTAAGACTAGCAAGAAGATGTGACCCTATCTATAGACCGGACGTCGAATCGCATGCGTGGTTGTAAGCATAACTTCAAGGACGGCGACAAGAATGTCAAAGACAGTACTAAATGTCAGTGTTGCGGTAAAATTGCGAATAAAATGATATACGACGGTAAATGAAGTTTCGTCGACTAATAAGTGTGAGCAGATTCCAAGGAAAAGTGGAAGAGGTACCAAAGTGGAGAGATCCTTATATGGGCATTCTTTTAATTAGACATTTCATTGGTAAATCATAAAAATAGCAAGTAACTTATATAGTAATGACGACCAAATAGTGGATTTCCAAAACTTTAAAATGAGATTTTAGAAAAGATTTTCTTAATCAACTTTCAGAGGATTTTTGCATGAAATGAGTTTTACAATTTGATTGTCGAATTAATATTTATGTTCTTGTTATTATAAACAGAAAATGACCTAAAAAGAAGAATGGAATTAGACTCAGTATTGTTAATCTGGAGGATCAAGTAGACCCACTAGTAAGAAGAAAGTTTAAAGTTTCCCGTGAAAAAATGAATGTAAACCTTGTTTAATAATATCAATAATTGAATCAACATGTTAAAACATTATTTACCCAATTCATGAAATTATTAAAATTTAACAAGATTCGTGATTCAAACGGACGGAGAATGATTGAAGAAAATCAAAGAATCTTCCAGACGATTGGAGAAGAATCATATTTTTATTGACGAAATTGAAGTGTTGCGTGATCGATGGTTATTCTACACGGCATAGAGTAACTCGAAAGTAATAATTATAAATTTTGTAAGGACGCGCTTATGGTCGAATCATTAAAGCATTTAACATGAAGGCATTTTTAGACGACATCCCGAAATTATAATGTGATCTAAACTGTAAATTTCACATTCGAACGATTCCTGAGGGCATACGTAAGTGAAGCGTGGACAATGACCAATGATGACCCACAGTGTCATTCTTTTCTCTAATACGACAACATATGTTCATTTCGGTTCGTGAATATGTATGAGCTTTTGTTAGTAATAGATCATAGGAGGCGAAAACGTAAGAAAATTTATTATGTTCCTTCTGAATTGTTTCTCTTCTCAAATTATTGATTCCTGCTTGAGACAAACAGTGTTGTGGTTTGACTCTTCGTCGAAATGACGAAGAGTCGGGTGGGACGCCACCTAATCATGTGCTGTATGCCACAGAGTATGAAAGACTGACCATCTTGCGTACAAATATGGTTGTCTCATTCGCATCTAAATTTTCACTCATTTTTCTTCCTTCAATTTATTTACTTACAGCTCCTCCCAAGCAGTTTTTGCATCGTTATTCCTTATTCAGTTTTTCAATCAAAATCATATTCACAAACTCTCCTCTTGCGTAGCGTCTGTTCTTTGACGATTACAAAAGAAATGGAATAGTCCCTTGTGACAGGTAGAATTACGTGTGAAGGAGGATATGATTGCAAGTCGATAAATGGTGGTCATTTGCGAGCAAGGAAGAATGGAAACACCGATAATGCGGTCGTGACAAAAATATCAAATTAGATAGTTGTTCATGTTACGAGGATCTCATCAGTATGGTAGATTACGTTAACGTGATGCACTTCAAATAAAAAGAGTTCGACGTGAAATGAATGGTTAGCTAATCGTAATGAATAAATTAATTATAAAATAAGGAAGTGAAGTTGTGTGCGTCAGACAAAGTGAACGAGTGTCGGGACGACAATCAAAGATCAGGGGAATTCTGAACAATGATTCAGACAGGTGATTAATACGTGAAGCATCCCTTCGTCACGGGAAGATAATTGTCGTGAAGATTCAAAATCGAAGGAATCTTAATCGTAAACAAATTTCGAACGTGTTCTTCAAGAAATTGTGAGGTTCTTTAACCTGAGTAAATAAGTTATGATGAATTTAATACCCATAACCGGACCAATGATGAAAGTTCGATACGGGAACATAAGTGGAGAGGAAGCAATGGCGACTCGACTGTGAAACCTTATAAGAAATAATGATATAACGACCAAGTTTCCACCAGATTGCGACGATAATAATGAAAAACCATGTGTGGTTATTGAAAGATAAACAGATTAGTTAATGAAATTGAATGTGTATCATCCAAGATAGATGATTGGTGTGACTGGTTGTAGGATGCGGCATAATTCTTAAGAGTAACTATACACAATTAGTAATGACAAGAAATAAGCTAAAATACTCACGAAATTAAATTTTTAGAAACAACAAGATAAATTTTAAGTTCACCAATAATACTATGTAGTACTTTGAAAGGATTGAGAATGGTATGGTGATATTAATCGTTGTTAAATTAAGACCTTAATCTAATTCAAAAGATATATGCTATCACAGTCAGATGCTGATCAGAATGATATAATCTGAATTATGTTGAATTGATGAATTTGGTTAATGGAAGTGGGTGGATATGATTGTGGATGAATTGATTGATTGATGGTGTCGGCTTGAGTCCGAATGGTAGCCAATAGTGTAGGGGAAGTGCTGCCCAAATTTTCAGAAATTACCCTCCGTTCAAGAATAATGTAACACCCCCAGATCCGGGGTCTGGGATCCGGGTCGTCACGATTTCCATTTCCCTTAATAACACCCAATCTTAATAATTACTCAACTACTCTGTACTGTGACCCCACAATAAACACACACACCACACGTTATAGTCTCAGAGATGAACATCCAAAAATAACCACAAGTCATTTTATTCCACAATTATCTGCCAATACACCTTAAAAGGTTTTCTGAATAAATTTACATTTCTTTGCCATTATTACAATTCATAAATATAAATAAATCTGGTACATCAAAAGTTGAAAGCCTAGCCTATTGGTAGTTCCTACCTCAGCTACGGCGGCATCAATGCTTCTAGAAAACTGCGGAACGTCTCCTAATCGCTTGCGAATCGGGAGCTTGGTTCTGTTCATCTTTTCTATCTGTTGTTGTGTGATGAAAGAAGAAAGCAAGGGTGAGCAGCAAGCCCACCAAAATAATATGTATAATGATTAATAGTATATGAGCCTTCTCATAGTACTCATGAAAGTCTTGGTCAAAAGAAATGAACCAAGTTTGATATCTTAATGTGATGAAGTCGCAAAATATTCAGTATATATACATATATACTTTTCAAAATATTGGAAGTCCTCTTCCATGCATAATACACACAGAGTTCCAGTGTATAACTGTATAAAAATACCGTTGCAAGGTGATCTCATATATCTAACCTTGTCTCAACATTTTTCTGAAAATCTTTGTCATGCATAAGATAATCATTTACTAGATATAAGTTTAAAAAAAAATGAAGTTACAAGATACTCCAATATACTTTATATCCACATACTACTTGAACTACCACCGTTCAAGTTATAATCAGTTTCAAAGTTCATCACCCAGATGAGACTACAAGATAAGACTTGAATAGATTCAATCTTTGAAATATCATTATAAATAATGAAGTTACGAGATACTTTATTAAGTCCTGATATATATATCCATATATATATATATATATCTCATACATTTCCTGAAAATCTCTGTCATGTAAAGTATGAACAGAGTTATAATATCCAATGAATTTTGGAAAGGAAAAGAATTTTGGCATAAACCAGATATCTTGCTGATCAGGCAAAGATACCAATAAGTAACCTTTTCTACTGTAGATGGATGAATTCCTCACCGGTCATCACCCTGGCCGCATTAGGACCTCGCGCTAGACCGTTACCCGGCCACTCACACGTTGATGGACTGCCACCCAGCCACTTACACTTTGATAGACCGTACCTCGGTCTGTCGCTTATGCCGACTCAATTAGATGGGCTTACTTCCCGAACATTGGGCAAGTAATCAATTTATTTATCAAAACAGCAACCTTTGTTGCGAATATAAAATACACCATAGAGCCGGATCCCTCAGGTTTTGAACGAGTATTTAAATCCCCTTTAAAAGGAAGATCTTAAATATAAAAATGAGTTTTGGGATCCGCTCTAACTTTTAAAAATCATTTTGAAGACTCGAAAACACTTTAAAGAGTGTTTGGAGTAATGCTGATTTAATGAAGTAAATCAGTCCCAATATATTTAGAAAATGTCTGAATATTATTATTTAAATAATATTCCCATAAAGAATAATCTTTATAAAAATAATTGAAGTAGAAGTTGTAAGACTTATACTTGAAATGAGTATTAAATAACCAAAGATATACTTATATGAAAGTACTATCTTTATTTGAATAATCGAAAATAAGTTTGATTATCAAAACATTATTCTTTAATAAAATACAGAATATATCTCAACAAATAATCGGAGTCATAGATCCTCAAATGAATATTCATTAAATAATATAAACTGAGTCATAAGCCCTCGAATGAATATTCAAATAATATTCGAATAATAAAATAAAAGGAGTCATAAGTTCTCGAATGAATATTCAAAATAATATTCATTTAATAAAATAAAGAAGTCATAAGCCCTCGAATGAATATTCGTAATAATATTCATTAAATAAAATAAAGGAGTCATATGCCCTCGAATGAATATTCGTAATAATATTCATTAAATAAAATAAAGTTATCGAATAAACCTTATTCGATTAATAGTTTTTAAAAACTATATCAATATATATATATATAAATATATATTATACTCGGGAGCCTCGCCTCCCGGTTTAGAAATATGTTCACCTTTTATCCCCTATACTAAGGGTAAACTCAAATACCGCTTATCTCTAGCATAGGTGTTATGCAACTATAAGCATTTGAACCAACAGATATATAAATCAAGAATATGAAACAGGCATGCATATATACCATATCACATGCTACAATATATCGCAAGAATTTGCTAATAACCAATATGCATTTATCGCAAGATCATGCATATACACATATACATCACAACAACAGTTATACGGGTAGAAAACTTGCCTAAGCGACTGGGGGTTACGAATGGCTCGGGACGAGTCTGGTAACCTATAAACAACAAGTAAGTTGGAATTAAACCAAAGTCACTTGTAAATCTATACTTTAACTAACTTAGACTCTAACGCTTGTTTTGCACTTACTGATTCTCTTAAGTCACTCGAGTACCCTCGGCTCCACCATTTTTAATAATTTAACCTTTACGAGTTTTAAGGCGATTCCTTCGCGAGTGTCTTACCAACTGCCTAACACACTTATCATAAATGTTTCATACATTAATTAACCCTTTTTGGTCTTTAACCTATGTTTCAAAGTAAGGCGAGGGGAAAAGTTTCGTTCGCGAAACGCCGTTTCTTGAAACGGTCGTTTCTCCTAAACCGTGCATCGGAATCGAACGAACTATATATCAAAACGAAGCTCGTAACATGAGCTATCTAAACATGGCAGTGGTCATAATCTAGCAGGGGGTTCTCGGGTCCTAATGTTATGCACAAAAACAGTCCAAAGAAAATCGGACGTTACGACGGCTATGTTTACGCGATTACCAATGTTTAAACTACTCCAATTAACCACCAACCAAATCATAACCATCAATACAACAAAACTTCACCTAAACCATACCACATCAGTTCATAATCTCCAAGGTTTTCAACTCAAACAACCACAATCAAGACCTATGAACTATAATCAAGCTTCAATTACCAAAACACTTCCAAATCAAACCAAACTACTAATAATCACAATCCATGCTTCTCATTTCACAACACCAACTATTAAACTTACTAACAAATAAAGTAAAGGCTAGGGTTTGAAGTTTATACCTTCCTTGGGAGGTGTTAAGTTGCTAGGAAGCCTTAGGGAGCCTCCTACAAGCTTGATCTTTCCAAAGAAATCAAGAACACAAAGTTAGGCTTACCATGATTATTTGGACGAGACTTGTGAACAAGAGTTGTAGGCCATCTCAATACCTTTCCAATGAGCTATAGAACACAATATTGGAGTGAGAAATGAAGGAGATACAGCAGTTTTAGTGTTCTGGTTCTGTTTTGGCCGAGAGCATGAAGAACAATGCCTTGGTTTCTTTTTGATTTTGATGAAAAATGATTTGCTTGGCTTGGTTGGTTTGATTTTTGTGTTTGTTTTAGTAAATTACCTAGTTGCCCTTGATTTTGTGTGGTTAAAAAGCCACCACATCTCCTTCCTTCCCATGTTATGCTTATGTCATCCTCATGATGTCATCCTCCCCTCCTTGTCCTCTTTCTATTGGTTGGATGACATCATCCCCACTAATCCCCTTGATTAACTTCCTAATCGTTTGCCTAATGACCGCTGATCTGTTATACGGTTCGGTTAACTTTCGTTTTCGTTTATCGTTTGAGGGATCATACCCGGGATCTTATTACTTAGGTTCCCTTAACCTTTCTCAATATATTATATTCCTTTTATGATCCTCTCCTATAATCCTTTAATTTAAATCCTTTTTATCCTGTTACCTTTTTCTCAAATCTTTCCGTATCTAGTGTATTTCCGGGAAAAATCAAAGTGTTCGGATTTGGATTCTGACGATCTTTACATACACTTATATCCCATATAAAGTACTAATAAAATCTCAGAATATCCATATCAGAACCCCTACATAGTGTGGCATGAAAAGTTTTCTCATTCAGCAAAAACACTATTCATAAGGGTTTCAAAAATTTCCCAAAAATTGGGGTTATTACAGTCTCCCCTCCTTAAAAGGATTCCGTCCTGGAATCAGATAGAAAGTGAATAGGGATACTCTCTTAGCATTGCACTTTCTAACTCTCGAGTAAATTTTCCCACATTGTGGTTCTACCATCAAACTCTTACTAGTTTGATAACCCTTCTCCTAAGCACTCGTTCCTTTTTACTCTATACCCTTCCTGGTTGCTCCATATAGGTTACGTCTGGTTGCATGTCTATGCGCTCATATGCCCCTATTTGTTTGGCATCCGAATTACACTTCCTTAACATTGATACGTGAAACACGTTATGAACTTGCTACAGGTTCGGGGGTAGGGCTAGCTCATATGCTAACTTCCCAAACGTCTTAATATATCCAAGGGTCCAACAAATTGTAGACTTAGCTTTCCTTTCTTTCCGAACCTCATCAATCCTTTTCAAGGGTTTCCAAGGGGATACCTATAACATTACTAGGCCCCCTATTTCATACTCTTTGTCCTTTTTTTGAGTCAAATCAGCATACCTCTTATGTCCATCTTGGGTTACTACCAGCCGTCCTCTGATTAGATCTATTATATCCCTGGTCCTTTGGACTACTGCGGGTCCGAGCATCTTGCGCTCTACAACTTCATCCTAACATAAGGGAGATCGACATTATCTTCCCTCAAGGATCTCATAAGGTGACACCTCGATAATGACATATGATCTATTGTCGTGATATAACTAAATCCGCGTTAAGTGATCATTCCAAATTCTTTCAAGTCTATTGCACAGACTCTCATTATAGCGTTTAGCATTAGAGCTTTTGCTTCTCAATACCCATTCTTTTCTAGTTCGTAATCGCTACAACCTTCCGTTCCTAATATTATACTAGTTATACTTTTGCTCGTTAGCGTTCTATAACCTTTTAATGACCACGACAACCTTAGTATCACGAATGTGTTTCCATTCCGCATACTACAACTACTTTATTACTCCTTTTTCAGTTGTTTCTATTTTCCAAAATTTGATCAATCAAATAGAAGTAAAGGAATTTGTTGAGAGATCACTATGATCATGAACACTTGTTATATTGCATAGTTAGTACAGAAGGTGGCCAGCCTTTAGTACTTGACAAGCAATTAAACAATAGATGGTATCCTACTAGGCTTCTATCACACAGATAGATAGTCATTCGGCAATACCTCCCCTTCTGGAAGGGTTGTTCTTCTCAGATTACATGAAATGAAAAGAAGAGAAAAGAACGAACTGAAGAGAATTGTATATAAAAAAAATATATACTGCCACAAAATATCTGGCTTGGAACCTACCTCTGAATTATAGAGGTTTGTCATAGGAGAATAAAACATAAACGTATTTATATCAGCATCAAGTATTATAGCATCGTATTTCCCATGCCTAAATATTTCTATTCCGTCCATCATTCTATGGACCCATGCTCTTCCTCGAGCTTATACACAATCACCTTTGAAACTCCCTCGATATCGAAAATCGAATCTGGGATCTCATTCTAGACCTCATCGTTACTAGAATCCATTTCTATACCGCAACCTTCTTCGTATGGGTAATACTACTCTTTATCGATAAGAAGGAATAAATATATCATAGGTAGATAATTGACTTAATTAGTCTATCAATGATAACTTATACACCACCACGACCCGATTAGTGGTACTTACTCTCAACATCCATTCCAATACAACTCTCACGGTTGTAAGTAATCAGCTCATTACTCTCAGAATCATTCCTACATTACTATGGCCCACCGTTGACCTACTGTAGTCATTCGTTTTCCATGAAGTTTTAATAGCTAACCATGCGGAGTCCATTCATATCATATCGAATTCTTCTAAGGAGGTAACATGATCACCGTTCTTGATTCATGAAGAACACTCCTGATCCTGACGTACATTCATGACGTGAAGCAGATAAAAATTGCAGAAGAGTTTCAATCAAAGCAACGATAGCAGGTTAATACCATTCTTAATCATATGCCTTAAATAGAAGACTTAACTCAAAGGTTCGTCTAGTCCTTTTGGAAACATGGTCCTGGCTTATCCCAAGATAGGACCTCCTAAGATAGATAGCCCGTTCATGGCGATTACACGAATTAAACTTTTACCAACTACTATTACGGTTGGGTATTGCACAGTCATCAGAAGGAATGTCAATCTTCCAAACCATAATACAACCTTCACAGTTTTAACCATCATCACTGTATTCCTCTGGCACAAGCGCCTATAATTATCCTCTTACCTTTAAAGTATCGGCCACCTCTTTGGCCTTTCCTGATATTAAAATTTCCTTATAGTCAATGTCATTTTAACCACCTCCAAATAAATTTTCTACCTTATTTCAATCACTGCTTTTGTGAAGATGTATTCCTTAAAATCTGATGAGTAAAAAAAAAATATCACCATTTTTCCATAAGTTATTGCCTCAGTCTTTAGAGGTTAATCACTGTCACGACTGACTCTCAATCATACTTAGAACATCTTTTATCTTAAGTCCTAATTGCCCTGAATAATTTCGACCTTTACTGGTTCGATCCATACTTTCTCGTGGTTTAACACGTGCCCCACTTGGCATCATTATAATTATGTCATATTTCCTTTATCAACATTTTTATTCTTGAGAATTTCGAATATTTCCTTTCTCCTTGTAAAACCTCTAAGGTTATCCTTCAATCGTTCCTCCTGTATTCCCTATATACAGGGCATATCAAAATACCATTTACTGATACTAGAACCATTGTCTATATACTTCTGAAAAATTTCTCCACTGATCCTTAAAGGTTATTATTACCTTAATCCTTTCCAATTCATACTGTCAAAACTCATATTATCCCTATTAAGGGTGAAATGCCAACCTTTATGCATTCCCCTAGGATTCGTTTTAAGTTACCGATGTTCTATCCTTAATTCCACCTTTAAAAAGGTACAAGCATCCTTCCATGGATAAATAAAGTCATATATCCCTGATAAGGGTATCTTATTCAATCATTTCCACCTCGATAGTCTATACCGAATTTCACAATAGCATCCTTATTCAAGTTAAGGTCAATCCACATGGCCTCCAAAAGATAAAAATGGTTATCCGCTTTTCTTTCCTGATTTGGTAATGATCACATGGATGATCTGGAAGATATTGGTCGTGTTCAACATGAACTTCTTCTTAATAAATCCTTATTTACTTTTGTTGTTTATCTCAACAGTCATCTCAATGTTGGGATATCTTTCATACCTGGCGTCTCCCTTCCTGGGTATCAAGCCACCGGTCTTACACTTCACATTCTTGAAGGTCACTTCCTTCATCCAATTTTCTTAATTTCTTACTTTCTTGTCTCCTCAGTCTATCCGCGTCTCATTATTTATCCTTCGAACTATCTCAAGGTTTCTTCGAATCCTCCCAACTTACAGGGGATAATATATATGTATCTCTTATGCCCTCAACCATCAATTTTAACTCATGGTGAATCACCCTCATCCTGACGAATACTTACTTTTCTATTTCTATTACTACGAGTCTTTAGGGTTTCCTCATACCCAACTTCCTTATCATTATTTCATGAACTAACACAACATAAGCATTGATTTCAAACATCCCGTCATTCTGGATTCGTGTCCTCAGAACGAATCTTGACAACTTTTACAACTTAGATTCATAATTTATCATACTCGTCTGCCTTTGTTCTGACTCTAAAGCTTTTACACTATCTCCTTATCTTTGGGAATTACTTTCCCGAAAACAATTGACTGGACTTAAATCAGTTTATTATAATCTCTTGCTCCGTGCCTTCCTTGGCCTTTCACCAGCAGGTGGTCTCTCTCTTAGGAGGGTGAGTGATAAAAACAGTCTTTTGTGATTCGTCAATCATTTAGAATCTCAAATGATTCCTATATTTCCTTTAGCCAGGCTCTTGCCTCGACTAGGTCAACCTGTTCCTTGGAACTCTGAGAGCTTAACGATTTAAAGGTCATGAAAGAATTTCCTACCGCATTGTCCCCTCAGGGTGGTGGTTGGGGATAATAGTCTAAGTTCTGTCTAGACAGGTCCATAAATTGCCATATAGGAGTACCGTCTCGGGTCTCCTTTCCTTACTCGACTTTCTGTTTCCTTAGTATGAAATGTTTCAACCTTCTCCCATAATCGGGGTTATCTTATACATTAAAAACCTTGTTTTCCACTCTATTATGTTATGGTTTCTTTCTTTCTTGATGGCAACCTCCCTGACTATCACACTCTGGGTTTGCCCTAAATCCTATTCATCAAACTATGGCTCTCATCTAAGTTCTCATCCTTAAGCTCTTGAACTTTCAGAACCCAAATTCTATAGGAATACCTCATTATTCCCTTATCATCTTTCTCAGTATTAATCTCATATTTATTTGTTGGCTCTCTGCCTTCATTCATCACCTTTTTCTGCCACAATATGCTCTTTTCCAATAATTCGGTCTCTATTGCAATCTCAAACAGCTTTTCGGTACCGGCTCCGGTTACCTTCACTACTATTTCCATTTTCTCAAAATCTCTTATCAACTCTCCCAAAGACATTATCATCTTGAGTCTCTCCTTTTTACTAATGGCATCAGCCACCACATTGGCTTTCCCCGAATGATAAAGAATCTCCCAATCATAATTCTTGATTAGCTCTAACCGCCTCCTCTGGCGTATGTTGAGCTCTTTCTACGTAAGAATGTACTAGAGCACTTATGGCTTAGGTAATTCTCGCACTTCTCTCCATACAAGTAGTGCCTCCAATCTTTAGGGTAAAACTATTGCCACGAGCCTAAGCTCATGGGCGGGGATATCGAATTTCATATTACCTTAATTGTCTTGACGCAGACGCGATTATCTTGCTGTGCTAAGAAGCACCCTAATTCCTTATGCGAAGCATCACTTACAAATCACAAAATCTCTTTTTTCCATCCGGCAACGCCAACATAGGGGCCGTCACCAACCTTTGCTTCAGTTCTTAAAAGCTGTTCTCGCATTTCTCTGTCTATTCGAACTTCTCAGTCTTATGAGTAAGCCGCGTTAAAGGGGCTACTATCTTTACAAACTTGAACAAACCTCTGGTAGTGACCGGCCAATCCTACCTCTGGTAGTCGACCCAACCAGGATCATCAATTCATCAGTGGTCCTTTATCCAATCTCGTCAGGATCCTCCATGGGATCCTCCTCAGCAACTATCCCTTCTAGGACAACATCCTCAACCGCTACATCCTCAATATCAACATCATCCGGTCCTGCGTTAGGACGCTCTATTGGATCCACAATCTGATCTCCAATTAGTAATAAAACATCATCGCGTTGATGTTCCTCAACTTCAGGGTTCGGAGTCCCGCTACCATATACGATAACGAACTACGCTTCTATCGCTACATTTATAAGGGTTCCCATAAGGGTTTTAACTGTCAGTACTACGTTAGGTAGTCCGACTATGAACTTGGCAAGAGTTCTTATTATCTTAGTGAACTTATTATCTTAACGTCCCATCATCTCTGAGGTTTATAACGCTTAGCTCTGATACCATTTCTGTAACACCCCCAGATCCGGGGTCTGGGATCCGGGTCGTCACGATTTCCATTTCCCTTAATAACACCCAATCTTAATAATTACTCAACTACTCTGTACTGTGACCCCACAATAAACACACACACCACACGTTATAGTCTCAGAGATGAACATCCAAAAATAACCACAAGTCATTTTATTCCACAATTATCTGCCAATACACCTTAAAAGGTTTTCTGAATAAATTTACATTTCTTTGCCATTATTACAATTCATAAATATAAATAAATCTGGTACATCAAAAGTTGAAAGCCTAGCCTATTGGTAGTTCCTACCTCAGCTACGGCGGCATCAATGCTTCTAGAAAACTGCGGAACGTCTCCTAATCGCTTGCGAATCGGGAGCTTGGTTCTGTTCATCTTTTCTATCTGTTGTTGTGTGATGAAAGAAGAAAGCAAGGGTGAGCAGCAAGCCCACCAAAATAATATGTATAATGATTAATAGTATATGAGCCTTCTCATAGTACTCATGAAAGTCTTGGTCAAAAGAAATGAACCAAGTTTGATATCTTAATGTGATGAAGTCGCAAAATATTCAGTATATATACATATATACTTTTCAAAATATTGGAAGTCCTCTTCCATGCATAATACACACAGAGTTCCAGTGTATAACTGTATAAAAATACCGTTGCAAGGTGATCTCATATATCTAACCTTGTCTCAACGTTTTTCTGAAAATCTTTGTCATGCATAAGATAATCATTTACTAGATATAAGTTTAAAAAAAAATGAAGTTACAAGATACTCCAATATACTTTATATCCACATACTACTTGAACTACCACCGTTCAAGTTATAATCAGTTTCAAAGTTCATCACCCAGATGAGACTACAAGATAAGACTTGAATAGATTCAATCTTTGAAATATCATTATAAATAATGAAGTTACGAGATACTTCATTAAGTCCTGATATATATATCCATATATATATATATATATATCTCATACATTTCCTGAAAATCTCTGTCATGTAAAGTATGAACAGAGTTATAATATCCAATGAATTTTGGAAAGGAAAAGAATTTTGGCATAAACCAGATATCTTGCTGATCAGGCAAAGATACCAATAAGTAACATTTTCTACTGTAGATGGATGAATTCCTCACCGGTCATCACCCTGGCCGCATTAGGACCTCGCGCTAGACCGTTACCCGGCCACTCACGCGTTGATGGACTGCCACCCAGCCACTTACACTTTGATAGACCGTACCTCGGTCTGTCGCTTATGCCGACTCAATTAGATGGGCTTACTTCCCGAACATTGGGCAAGTAATCAATTTATTTATCAAAACAGCAACCTTTGTTGCGAATATAAAATACACCATAGAGCCGGATCCCTCAGGTTTTGAACGAGTATTTAAATCCCCTTTAAAAGGAAGATCTTAAATATAAAAATGAGTTTTGGGATCCGCTCTAACTTTTAAAAATCATTTTGAAGACTCGAAAACACTTTAAAGAGTGTTTGGAGTAATGCTGATTTAATGAAGTAAATCAGTCCCAATATATTTAGAAAATGTCTGAATATTATTATTTAAATAATATTCCCATAAAGAATAATCTTTATAAAAATAATTGAAGTAGAAGTTGTAAGACTTATACTTGAAATGAGTATTAAATAACCAAAGATATACTTATATGAAAGTACTATCTTTATTTGAATAATCGAAAATAAGTTTGATTATCAAAACATTATTCTTTAATAAAATACAGAATATATCTCAACAAATAATCGGAGTCATAGATCCTCAAATGAATATTCATTAAATAATATAAACTGAGTCATAAGCCCTCGAATGAATATTCAAATAATATTCGAATAATAAAATAAAAGGAGTCATAAGTTCTCGAATGAATATTCAAAATAATATTCATTTAATAAAATAAAGAAGTCATAAGCCCTCGAATGAATATTCGTAATAATATTCATTAAATAAAATAAAGGAGTCATATGCCCTCGAATGAATATTCGTAATAATATTCATTAAATAAAATAAAGTTATCGAATAAACCTTATTCGATTAATAGTTTTTAAAAACTATATCAATATATATATATATAAATATATATTATACTCGGGAGCCTCGCCTCCCGGTTTAGAAATATGTTCACCTTTTATCCCCTATACTAAGGGTAAACTCAAATACCGCTTATCTCTAGCATAGGTGTTATGCAACTATAAGCATTTGAACCAACAGATATATAAATCAAGAATATGAAACAGGCATGCATATATACCATATCACATGCTACAATATATCGCAAGAATTTGCTAATAACCAATATGCATTTATCGCAAGATCATGCATATACACATATACATCACAACAACAGTTATACGGGTAGAAAACTTGCCTAAGCGACTGGGGGTTACGAATGGCTCGGGACGAGTCTGGTAACCTATAAACAACAAGTAAGTTGGAATTAAACCAAAGTCACTTGTAAATCTATACTTTAACTAACTTAGACTCTAACGCTTGTTTTGCACTTACTGATTCTCTTAAGTCACTCGAGTACCCTCGGCTCCACCATTTTTAATAATTTAACCTTTACGAGTTTTAAGGCGATTCCTTCGCGAGTGTCTTACCAACTGCCTAACACACTTATCATAAATGTTTCATACATTAATTAACCCTTTTTGGTCTTTAACCTATGTTTCAAAGTAAGGCGAGGGGAAAAGTTTCGTTCGCGAAACGCCGTTACTTGAAACGGTCGTTTCTCCTAAACCGTGCATCGGAATCGAACGAACTATATATCAAAACGAAGCTCGTAACATGAGCTATCTAAACATGGCAGTGGTCATAATCTAGCAGGGGGTTCTCGGGTCCTAATGTTATGCACAAAAACAGTCCAAAGAAAATCGGACGTTACGACGGCTATGTTTACGCGATTACCAATGTTTAAACTACTCCAATTAACCACCAACCAAATCATAACCATCAATACAACAAAACTTCACCTAAACCATACCACATCAGTTCATAATCTCCAAGGTTTTCAACTCAAACAACCACAATCAAGACCTATGAACTATAATCAAGCTTCAATTACCAAAACACTTCCAAATCAAACCAAACTACTAATAATCACAATCCATGCTTCTCATTTCACAACACCAACTATTAAACTTACTAACAAATAAAGTAAAGGCTAGGGTTTGAAGTTTATACCTTCCTTGGGAGGTGTTAAGTTGCTAGGAAGCCTTAGGGAGCCTCCTACAAGCTTGATCTTTCCAAAGAAATCAAGAACACAAAGTTAGGCTTACCATGATTATTTGGACGAGACTTGTGAACAAGAGTTGTAGGTCATCTCAATACCTTTCCAATGAGCTATAGAACACAATATTGGAGTGAGAAATGAAGGAGATACAGCAGTTTTAGTGTTCTGGTTCTGTTTTGGCCGAGAGCATGAAGAACAATGCCTTGGTTTCTTTTTGATTTTGATGAAAAATGATTTGCTTGGCTTGGTTGGTTTGATTTTTGTGTTTGTTTTAGTAAATTACCTAGTTGCCCTTGATTTTGTGTGGTTAAAAAGCCACCACATCTCCTTCCTTCCCATGTCATGCTTATGTCATCCTCATGATGTCATCCTCCCCTCCTTGTCCTCTTTCTATTGGTTGGATGACATCATCCCCACTAATCCCCTTGATTAACTTCCTAATCGTTTGCCTAATGACCGCTGATCTGTTATACGGTTCGGTTAACTTTCGTTTTCGTTTATCGTTTGAGGGATCATACCCGGGATCTTATTACTTAGGTTCCCTTAACCTTTCTCAATATATTATATTCCTTTTATGATCCTCTCCTATAATCCTTTAATTTAAATCCTTTTTATCCTGTTACCTTTTTCTCAAATCTTTCCGTATCTAGTGTATTTCCGGGAAAAATCAAAGTGTTCGGATTTGGATTCTGACGATCTTTACATACACTTATATCCCATATAAAGTACTAATAAAATCTCAGAATATCCATATCAGAACCCCTACATAGTGTGGCATGAAAAGTTTTCTCATTCAGCAAAAACACTATTCATAAGGGTTTCAAAAATTTCCCAAAAATTGGGGTTATTACAAATAAAGAAGTATATTGTCGTTTTCAACAGTACTCCAAATGATTGCGATCTCGGTTCTTGAGTAGGAATGTTATGATCGAACCAACTTTATATAATTGGTCTTTGATTCCAGTTAGCTAGTCAACACTTAATTTAAAGTGATTAGTTAAAAGAATTAATTGAACAACTTCACCAACTAATGATTAGTTAAATGGAGATCGATTCCAATTAGATTGAGTCAAACTCTGACATGATTTTCAGATGTGAAATCAAAGCAATTAGCAATTTGGAGAAAGTGATGGCATTAGCAGAAATTGAGAGTTCAACAGGATTAGCGAGACATTACTGCAGACGTGTGCGAGGTTTTATCTAGATGAATACGCCCTGTAACAACCCAAATCTGGGGTCAAGATTTGGTGTCACGAAACAATATTTCAATAAAATAAAAGAATATTCAATTAACCCCTTGAATCCGTATCGTTACAGGTTATGGTATGAAACAAGAATCTAATCTTTTATATCTCACAATAGCTAGAATACAAGTTTAAATACCTTTATGCTAATGCATGTATTTTATTTTCTCCCATCTTCGTCCTTTCGCAGCGGAGATCTCTCTAACTTCTGCTGTCTAACGAAAGCTATTCACTTTTATCTTTCTCTGCTTCTGAAAGAAATAAGAGTTTACAAAGCAAGAGTGAGCCAAAAATGCCCAGCAAGTATATAATTTTGAGTTCCAAATATTAATAACAATGGAAATTCCCGGACAAAATCTCTAAACAATTTTAAACAGTTTTATTTATTCGAGGGAATTGAGCGACTAAACCTTGGCTGTTACCAGCCCTTAGTTATAAATCCAAAAGTGATAAGCGATTCCCAGATTCATTTCCCGAATTAGGGTTTTGTCCGATTTTGGAATCATAAAACCTTTCGAGAGAGAATGTCGTTAATGGCGATCAACAACAAATTAGACTGGACACTAGTTCGCACCTATACCCTGCTGATCAGTCAGGATATAGTGCAGATCTATACCTACCTGTATAGATCCAGTCGGATGTCCAGGCTATATGGCCCATCTCAAGGCACCGGTCATGTCCCGGTCCTTAGGATTAAGTAAAACTTAATTCCACACATCATAATCATCCAGCCCGTGGAGTATTTTGATGTCAAATCATTTTGAATTCAAAACATCCCAATTCAGGGTTCGCAAATAACCTGAAAGAATGGGTATTTGCTCAAGAAAGCAATCGAATTATAGGAACAATAATAAAAAGAACATGCATAATAAGAGTAATTGCAATGAAATGTAAAACATTTAACTATTCTGAACTTAGAATAAGAACGAAGAAATAATTGCAGTATTTTAAAAGAAAGTTCAGGAATACATGCCTCAATAAGCTTTAATCGCTATCACTGGTTGACTTTGGTTCGACTTGAACGTTCGGCTTTATCGTCAAACTACTATCCCATTTTGGATACGATCCCAACACTCAGGCCCTTCGATTGGAACTTCGTTGATCTCGACGTCTAACCACTAGATCATTCCTAGTCCGATGTCGATACTCAGGTTTTCCGTCTGGGACCTACAGGGTTAAAATATCCTAATTCAGATGATCGCTTAAGCTCAACATCAAATCGCTATCACTTCAACCCATCCCATACGATTTCATAACTCAACTCGTATTTATAGGTACTATTGAAATACACATAGCAATTATGGTTTGCATTTTCAAAACTCGGTTCGGTATTTATTTTCGGAAAATACGTATACTCATTGGTTTGAAAATAGTAAGGTAATTGATTATTTATAAAATATCATGTCACAACATATAATTAGGTTCGATATAATATAATTATTTACTTTCGTTCAACGTCTCCGATAATTATAAGTTACGTTCCCGTATTTTCGGAATTAATTTCCCGAAAATCGAGCAGCGTCTCCTTTGTTTATAGACCTACCCGTCGAAACAATTCCACGTCAAATTCACAACAATAATCCAATCACAACCAATTCCACAAATTCCAAACTCCGATTAGGTTAATTACTATTATTACTTGTATTTTACATTTTTATTCATATTTTTATTTTATTCACACTTTTTATTTCGCAATTAATTTTATCAACTAATTTTATTTAATTAATAACGTAGGACTCAGATAAAAATCATCAATGTCCACCTTCGGCTCACCGAGACTCATCGCCGACGGCGGCAAAATTTATTGGTGCCCGATAATACTCGGGTTTTCAAATAAACTTCGCCGATTAAAATAATTTCCCATAACGCGGAATCTTTTATTTCACGAATATTATCAAATAAATTCCTGCAGAAAATCATTAAAATTAATAAAATAATTCCATTCACAATCGGGAATATAAAACAGGCCAGAAAACATAAATCAACAGCACAGCGACACGCGCATACGCGCAGCATAAAACCCCGCCGCCTCACCTCGCCGGAGTCCGGGAGGCGGCAACGGGAAAAGAACAGGCAGCAAGAACAAAACGGAACAACAACACAATACACGCACATATACCTGTTTACATATATGTACATACACAAATAAGAACACCACAGAACAAACCATGGATGAAACCCCTCCCCCACGCGCCACCACCACCTCGCCGGAGAGGGGCGGCAGTGAGAGAGGAAGAAACAGGGCACACACACTATAATTATATACTTACAAATCACAGCAAAGCACCTGACCCAGAACAAATTCGAAATCGAGTTTGTAATTAGAAAAAAATGAGCAGGGATGTAGGCGGTGGTGATATGCCGTGAAAGAGAAGAGAGATTGATTTTATCAAATCAATTATATGTTTTATGTCATTTTTCTAGTAAGAACCCAATAATTCCATCTTCTAAATTAAATACACGAGTCCCATTAATTTTTTTTGTAAAATTTCTGATTCGTTTCTCGGGTAATTTAACGAATCAACTACTCTTTAAAGTTTATCGAAAAATGAAATTTTGATACCAAAAATCTCTACATATTCAAAGGTTCATAAAATAAATTTTTCATAATTTTTGAAGAATCCTGGAATTAAATACTGATTTTACAATTAAATGAAATCAGAAAATCATTTAAAGATAAATAATCAATAAACTATTAATTTCCAAATTTTATAAACTCCTAAAAATAATAAATAAAATTATAAAGCAACAAAAATAATTTTTGAAATAATTTTAGCATTTATAAGAATAAATATTCAATAAAATCATTTTAAAACAAAAATAATGTCATACAGCTAAATAATTATTTACAAAATTAATCTCCGCATCTAATAAATCACAAAAAATAAGTAATACAGCAACACATAGCTGACAGAACCATCACATATTTTATTTACCTAATAATCTCATACTTATATTTACATATCGGATCCAAAAATAGGTTACTTAGCCGTTAAGTAACTATATAACGATACGATTTTAATATCAGACTTGGGTAATTATTAAAACAGAGCTTCCTATAAAATATTTTATACGAAAATAAGGTGATAATATCTTGCCTTTTGAAAATATGGATTTTATCGATCTATAAAATGATTTGCGTATTAAAAATTTCACACCGGGACTCGTACAGGTCAAACCGTACCCCGGATCGAGAAGGTCAAAACAGGAAAAGTGTTCAGAATTATCAGATTAGGTTAGGAAGGAGTTTTCGGAGGAGTTTCGTGCTGTAAAAACGCAAAAACGGTTGAAGTGGGATGATTTCTGATTCTAAAAAGTAATTTTATAATTATGTAAAATAATCATTATTAATTCTATAAATTCTTATAAAATCATACAACAATCCAAAAATTACTAGAAAATACCAAAATTATCTACATTTAATTCTGGATAATTAAAAATTAAAATATCTAAATTTGATCAGAAATAAACATCCAAATATTATTATCCATCATCAAATATTTCACCAAAATTCACATAAAAATCACATAATAATTATTTATTGATAAAAATAATTACATAATATTTCCCAGACGTTACATCCTTCCCCCCTGAAAAGGATTCTGTCCTCAGAATCATGCTAAGGAACAGGCCATGATATTTTTCGAGTATCTTACTTAAAATTTCTCGGAACTCATCACTTTAATCACTATTCAACGGTCCCCTACCGTCATCAAATTTATCAATTGCTCATGCAACCCCTAACTCAATCTTTACTTCATATATTTGGAGCAAAATTACTCTTCATAGTCATACACACATGAATGTCTTATGAACTCGTTATACCTGTGACAACAAGACCAACTCATTCACAATTATTCTATCTACCTCATTGTTTCGAAGGACTAACTTAGTTTACACTAACCTTCTTTTCTTTCTAATTCTAATAGTTCGTGTTTATGAACTTTCTATTTTCACTGACTGTTCTACTCTACTTTGCATGTCTCCTTCTGTTCGGGTAGTCTGGCCTATGATCAGTTTCTAATCATATTCGAGAATCTTTAATCGATCTCTCGTATTTTTCATTTATCTGCGTCCGATATACTGAGCTCATGGCATCTTATGCTTCAAAATGTCCTACATCTATTCAAAAGCTTAAAATTCAAGGAAAAATTTTCAACAATTGCATTTAAATTACCACTTAACAGTATATCCCAATTTCTTTTCAACCACTATCAAGTATATTCATCATGCGAGAATCTTTTACTATCTGAAAGGAAATATATTAATTTGGAACGGAATGAATCATGACTTTATTCAAAACCCGGTCTCTGGGTACTAATACTCATTTTGTTGTCATATCAAATTAGATATCAATACGAACTTTGATACTCACAACGTCCCATACTGAAGTCAACATCAATCATCTATACTAATACCACCTTTGATATCTAACAACAAAGTAAGTATCAGCATAACCCAGAAGACGGATCAAAACCTATTCTTCAATTTCTAACTTTTCCTATTCCTTTATCCACTCCCCAGCAAACTTAGTGACCTTCACTCTTTCTTTTCTACTCAAGACATTTGTCCTTAGATGGACCTTTCCTGTTTGGTAGTTAATCACACAACTGAAGTTCATAATCAGTTACAACCAAAATTCAAACCTTTGAAGTTGAGAATGCGGTTGCTACTTTTCAACCCTGCACATGCATATCTTCAGGCATTCAACTTGGTCTTCCTTAGTCCTTGAATGGGCGAGGATGTTATCAATAAATACAATCACACTATCCAAATACTCCTGGTACATTATGTTTATTTAATCTTCAGACTTACAACTTTTGATAATCGATGCGTAACTTCATACCTCCATTCTCTTTTCCCCCATGATCACTTTTGTGCATAGCGTGAAACACTTCTTATTTGATTATTCCTTCATTCTACATTCCTCAAGTTTCTTTAACTCGTTACTCCATCCTTATTGGGTCATATGATACAGAGCTTTTGACACCAGCTCCACTCTGCGCGATAATCAGCAAGAATTTTTTTTTTACTTCATTTCTTGAGGTAACCTTGGTAAATCATTTATTCGAACCTTCAGGAGTTCACTTTAATTCTAAAGAATTCTATCTTGAGATTCCTTTAATGAACTTCTCATCCTCAATTATCGGCATTTCACTGAATTCTCCTAGCAGTCCTGGCATAACCGACATTCATAACTTGCTTATATCCTGAATCAATTTTTATAAGATTCCTTTATCATTCTTTTGATTCCATTTCTTTTCGTATTTATTTCTCTATTCTCATTATTTATTATCTCTTTTAAATATAAGGAATTTCCTATTCTTGATAATATTAATATGTTCATTATTAGATACACTATTTCAGGAGTTAACACTGGAATGAAGGCTTTTATTTATAATTTTTAAATTCTTACTAACATAATTATTAGAATTTATCAGTCGTTATTTTCTTAACCTCGCTTAAATCGTCACTGATCGCATATTTGGCTTTCCCCATTTGCTCAACATTTCTTTTTCCTGAGTTCACATGGGGACTTCATTAGTCTCCGTCTTACATCAGATACTTGGATTTGCGAGTTTCCTAGTATTTCACAGTATCTTCCATTAAATCATAATTCAACATGGATGTACATTCACGTCCTTCATGGAGTATTATTACAGATGGTGACATTTCTTTGCTCTATCTTGGATTTTAGTTCTTGCAAACGTTCTCTCCACTAATTTATGGTAGCTTCCATTAAATCGTCATTTGATATGGGTATACATCCAAGTCCTTCCTGGAACGCTATTACAGATGATAAAATCTCTCTTTTTTGTCTTACACCTTCATTTCTTGAAATTATTCTTCTCACTAGCTTGTACCAATAACTTTTTATTCCTCTTATTTATCGAAAAGGGCGTATTCATCTAGATAAAACCTCACACATGTCTACAGTAACATCCCGTTATTTCTACAAAACTTTCAACTTCTGCTAATGTCATTACTTCCTCCAAATTTTGAATCGCTTTGATTTCAGATCTGAAAATCATGTTAGAGCTTGACTCAATCTAATTGGAATCCATCTCCATTTAACTAACCATTAACTGGTAAAGTTGATCAATTAACTCTTTTAACTTATCACTTAAACCAAGTGCTGACTAGCTAACTGGAATCAAAGACCAATTACATAAAGTCGGTCTGATCATAACATTCTTTCTCAAAAACTGAGATCGCAATCATTCGGAGTATTGATAAAAATGATAATATACTTCTTTATTCTTGAACATAGGGTAATTTCTGAAAATTTGGGCAGCACTTTTCCTACACCATTGACTACCAGTCGGACTTAAGCCGATACCATCAATCAACCAAATCATCCACCATCATATCTACCCACTTTTATCAACCAAATTCATCAATTCAACATAATTCAGATTATATCATTTTGATCAGCATATGTATAATTAACTAGCATGACATATATCTTTTTGAAATGGGACCAAGGTTTTACACCACAATGATTAACATAGTCATGCTTTTCTCAGTTCTTTCAGAATATTACAAAGTGCTATTAATGAATTTAAAATTTATCTCATTGTTTTTCAAAAAAATTATTTCGCGAGTATTTTAACTTATTTCTTGTCATTACTAATTGTGTACAGTTACTTTTAAGAATTGTACCGCATCCTTCAAGTAATCACATTAATCCTCTATTGTTGACGATACATACTTAATCTCATTAATTATTCTATTTATCTTTTAATAATCACGCATGGTCTCCATTATCATCGTCACAATCTGGTGGAAACTCAATCGTTAGATCATTATTTCGTAAAAGATTTTGCAGTCGAATCGCCATTCCTTCATCTCCACTTATATTCCCGTATCAAACTTTCGTCATTGGCCCACTCATGGGTATTAAATTTTCCATCATTCATTTACTTAAGTTAGAGAAATTCACAATCTCTTGAAGGACACGTTCAAGATTTGGATGCAATCAAGATTTCTTCTATCTTGACTCATCACAACACATATCTTCCCGCAACGAAGGGATGTTTCATGTATTAATTGCCTGTCTGAGTCATTGTTCAGAATTCCCTTGATCTTCGATTGTCGTTCCGACACTCGTTGCTTTTCTGATGCACACTGCTTTCCTTCCTTATTTTATAATTAATTTATTTATTACGGTTCACTAACGATTCATTTTTTGTCAAAATTTTCTAATTTGCAGTGTATCGCGTTAACGCAATCTACCATGCTGATGAGATCCCCGTAACCAGTACAACTGTCTGACTTGATGTCTTTTCCATAACCATGTTATCGGTGTATCCATTCTTCCCTGCTCGTAGGTATCCACCATTTATCGACTTGCAATCATATCCATGTTTGTTGTATGATTCCACGTGCCACACTATTTCATTTCTTTTGATATCATCAGAGGATAGACTCTACGCAAGAGGAGAAGTTGCGAATATGACTTTGATTGAAAACTGAATAAGGAATAGCAATGCAACAAACAGTTGGAAGAATCTGTAAGTTAATAAATTGAAGGAAGAAGAATGAGTGAAGATTTAGATGTGAATGAGATAACCATATTTGTACTCAAGATGGCAAGTCTTTCATACTATATGGCAAACAACACATGATTAGGTGGCGTCCCACCCGATTCTTCGTCATTTCGACAAAGCGTCATACCACAACACTGTTTGTCTCAATCAGAAATTAATAATTTGAGAAAAGAAACAATTCAGAAGGAATACAAGAAATTTTCTTTCATTTTTGCCTCATACGATTTATCAATAGAAGAAGCTCACACGTATTCAAGAATGAAGAAGAATATATACTATCGTATTTGTAAAAGAATGACATTGTAGGTCACCGTTGGTCACCGTTTATGCTTCATTTATGTATGCCCTCAGGAATTATTTGAATAAGAAATTCACAGCTTCGGTCACATTACAACTTCGGCATATCGTCTGGAAATACCACGACGCTAAATGCTTTAATGATTTGATCATAATCGCGTCCTTATGAAATTTATAATTACTGCGTCTGATTTCATCTATGTCGCGTAAAATACCCATCGATTATGGAACGCCTCACTTTTGTCGATAGAAATATGATTTTTTTCCAATCATCTGGAAGATTCTTCCATTTCCTTTAATCATCCTCTGTCCGTTCGAATCACAACTCTCGTTAAGTTTTATTAATTTCATGAATTAGGTAAATAATGTTTTAACATGTTGATTCAATTATTGATATTATTAAACAAAATTTATGTTCATCTTTCACGTAAAACTTTAAACTTTCTTCTTACTAGTGGGTCTACTTGGTCCTCCAAATTAACAATACTGAGTCTAATTCCATTCTTCTTTTTAGGTCACTTTCTGTTTATAATAACAAGAACATAAATAGTAATTCAACAATCAAATTGTAAAACTCATTTCATGCAAAAATCCACTGAAAGTTGATTAAGAAAAACTTTTCCGAAATCCCTTTTTAAAGTTTTGGAAATCAAATATTTGGTCGTCATTACTATATAAGTTACTTGCTATTTTTATGATTTACCAATGAAATGTCTAATTAAAAGAATGCCCATATAAGGGTCTCTCCACTTTAATATGCCTTCTATTTTTCCTTGGGTTTCGTTCACATTTATTAGTCGACGAAACTTCATTTACCGTTGTATATCATTTTATTCGCAATTCTACCTCAACGCTGACATCTGGTACTATCCTTGACATTCTTGTCATCGTCCGTGATGTTATGCTTACAACCACACATGCGATTTGACGTTATGTTTGTAGATAGGGTCGCACATCCTTTCTAGGCTTTCCTATACCCAATAAGGTAGATACCATTCCTTGCACAGCACCCGATACGTGATAAGAACCTTTTCGTAACGGTGGTGCCTTCGAAACGTGCAACGTTGGTTCTTCATCAACTTTCATCAACTCGTTTCCTCCAGCGTGAAGCTCGTCCTACTACCTAATTCTAAGTTAAATCGTACTCAAACTCACCTAGCCTCTCTTACACGAAGTTCTCACAAGACTCAATCGCATTTTCTTTAGAACCACATAAAAATAGGGTAACATACCCAATCTTCATCGATCTGTCGATTCCTCATTACTGTAGGATCTGAGAAATCAATATGCTTATAGCGTTGCAATATTCGCCTTACACTTCCCTCAACAATCCTATTTTACCAACTCCATATCAGATCTGCTAACCCTAACTCACACTCAACTCAACTTAACATGAGTATGCCCAGGTCTTTCATATCTTACACGACTTATTACTCATATCATACTCTCACATATTCTCATTTCAGTGACCAATAACCTGTAGCTCTGATGCCAACTTGTAACAACCCAAATTTGGGGTCAAGATTTGGTGTCACAAAATGATCTTTACATAAAATAAAAGAATATTCAATTAACCCCTTGAATCCGGATCGTTTACAGGTTATGGTATGAAACAAGAATCTAACCTTTTACATCTCACACTAGCTAGAATACAAGTTTAATTACCTTTATGCTAATGCCTGTGTTTTATTTTCTCACATCTTCATCCTTTCGCAGCGGAGATCTCTCTAACTTCTGTTGTATAACGAAAGCTATTCACTTTTATCTTTCTCTGCTTCTGAAAGAAATAAGAGTTTACAAAGCAAGAGTGAGCCAAAAATGCCCAGCAAGTATATAATTTTGAGTTCCAAATATTAATAACAATGGAAATTCTCGGACAAAATCTCTAAACAATTTTAAACAGTTTTATTTATTCGAGGGAGTTGAGCGACTAAACCTTGGCTATTACCAGCCCTTAGTTATAAATCCAAAAGTGACAAGCGATTCCCAGATTCATTTCCCGAATCAGGGTTTTGTCCGGTTTTTGGAATCATAAAACCTTTCGAGAGAGAATGTCGTTAATGGCGATCAACAACAAATTAGATTGGACACTAGTTCGCACCTATATCCTACTGATCAGTCAGGATATAGTGCAGATCTATAACTACCTGTATAGATCCAGTCGAATATCCAGGCTCTACGACCCATCTTAAGGCACCGGTCATGTCCCGGTCCTTAGGATTAAGTAAAACTTAATCCCACACATCATCATCATCCAGACCATGGAGTATTTTGACGTCAAATTATTTTAAATTCAAAACATCCCAATTCAGGGTTCGCAAATAACTCGAAAGAATGGGTATTTGCTCAAGAGAGAAATCGAATACTAAGAACAATAATGAAAAGAATATGCATAATAAGAGTAATTGCAGCGAAATCTAAAACATTTAACTATTCTGAAGTTAGAATAGGAATGAAGAAATAATTGCAGTATTTTAAAAGAAAGTTCAGGAATACTTGCCTCAATAAGCTTTAATCGCTATCACTGGTTGACTTTGGTTCGACTTGAACGTTCGGCTTTATCGTCAAACTACTATCCCATTTTGGATACGATCCCAACACCCAGGCCCTTCGATTGGAACTTCGTTGATCTCGATGTCTAACCACTAGATCATTCCTAGTCCGATGTCGATACTCGGGTTTTCCGTCTAGGATTTACAGGGTTGAAATATCCTAATTCAGATGATCGCTTAAGCTCAACATCAAATCGCTATCACTTCTACCCATACGATTTCATAACCCAAATCGTATCTATAGGTACTATTGAAATACCCATAGCAATTATGGTTTGCATTTTTAAAACTCGGTTCGGTATTTATTTTCGGAAAATACGTATACTCATTGGTTTAAAAATAGTAAGGTAATTGATTATTTATAAAATATCATGTCACAACATATAATTAGGTTCGGTATAATATAATTATTTACTTTCGTTCGACGTCTCCGATAATTAAAGGTTACGTTCCCGTATTTTCGGAATTAATTTCCCAAAAATCGGGCAGCGTCTCCTTTGTTTATCGGCCTACCCTTCGAAACAATTCAACGTCAAATTCACAACAACAATCCAAGCACAACTAATTCCACAAATCCCAAACTCCGATTCGGTTAATTACTACTATTACTTGTATTTTACATTTTTATTCATATTTTTATTTTATTCGCACTTTTAATTTCGCAATTAATTTTATCAACTAATTTTATTTAATTAATAACGTAGGACTCAAATAAAAATCATCACCGCCCACAATACACGCACATATACTTGCTTCCGTATATGTACATACATAAACAAGAATACAACGGAACTAAATATGGATGAAACCCCTCCCCCACGCGCCACCACCACCTCGTCGGAGAGGGGCGGCGGTGAGAGAGGAAGAAACAGGGTACACAAATTATAATTATATACTTACAAATCACAGCAAAGCACCTGACCCAGAACAAATTCGAAATCGAGTTTGTAATTAAAAAAAATGAGCAGGGATGCACGCGGTGGTGATATGCCCTGAAAGAGAAGAGTTATTGATTTTATCAAATCAATTATATGTTTTCTGTCATTTATCTGTAAGAACCCAACAATTCCACCTTCTAAATTCAATACACGTGTCCCAGTAATTTTTTTTTTGTAAAATTTCTGATTCTTTTCTCGGGTAATTTAAAGAATCAATTACTCTTTAAAGTTTACCGAAAAATGAAATTTTGATACCAAAAATCTCTATATATTCAAAGGTTCATAAAATAAAATTTTCATAATTTTTGAAGAATCCTGGAATTAAATACTGATTTTACAATTAAATGAAATCAGAAAATCATTTAAAGATAAATAATCAATAAAATATTAATTTCCAAATTTTATAAACTCCTAAAAATAATAAATAAAATTATATAGCAACAAAAATAATTTTTGAAATAATTTTAGCATTTATAAGAATAAATATTCAATAAAATCATTTTAAAACAAAAATAATGTCATACTGCTCAATAATTATTTACAAAATTAATCTATGCATCCAACAAATCACAAACAATAAGTAATACAGCAACACATAGCTGACAGAACCATCACATATTTTATTTACCTAATAATTTCATACTTACATTTACATATCGGATCCAAAAATAGGTTACATAGCCGCTAAGTAACTATATAACGATATGATTTTAATATCAGACTTGGGTAATTATTAAAACAGAGCTTCCTATAAAATACTTTATACGAAAATAAGGTGATAATATCTCTCCTTTTGAAAATATGGATTTTATCGATCTATGAAATGATTTGTGTATCGAAAATTTCACGTCGAGACTCGTACAGGTCAAACTGTACCACGGATTGAGAAGGTCAAAACAGGAAAAGTGTTCAGAATTATCATATTAGGTTAGGAAGGAGTTTGGTGCTGTAAAAACGCAAAAACGGTTGAAGTGGGATGATTTCTGATTCTAAAAAGTAATTTTATAATTATGTAAAATAATCATTATTAATTCTATAAATTCTTATAAAATCATACTGCAATCAAAAAATTACCAAAAAATACTAAAATTATCTACATTTAATTCTGGATAATTAAAAAGTAAAATATCTAAATTTTATCAGAAATAAACATCCAAATATTATTATCCATCATCAAATAATTCACCAAAAATCACATAAAAATCACATAATAATTATTTATTGATAAAAATAATTACATAATATTTCCCAGACGTTACACGCCCTTTTCGATAAATAAGAGGAATGGAAAGTTATGGGTACATGCAAGTGGAAAGAATGGTTACAAGAACTGAAGATCCAAGATAGAGCAAAGAAATGTCCCCATCTGTAAAAATACTCCACGAAAGATGTCAGTGTACATCCATGCGGAATGACGATTTAATGAAAGATGCAGTGAAATACTGGGAAATTCGTGAATTCAAATATCCGATGTAAGGCAGAGACTGACGAACTCCGCATGTGAATTCAGGAAAAAAAATGTTTATCAATCGGGGAAAGCCAAATATGCGATCAGTAAAAATTTAAGCGAGGTTAAAAATTAGCTAACGATGAATTTTGATAATTCGTTTAAAAGAATTTCAGTATTATAAATAAAAGTCTTCATTCCAGTGTTAACTTCAGAAATGACTTATCTAATAATGAACAGATTGATATTATCAAGAAAAAGAGATTTCTTATGTTTGAAAGAGATAATGAATAATGAGAATGGAGAAATAAATAAGAAAAGAAATGGAAACAAAAGGATGATAAAGAAAATTTATAAAATAATCCAGGATATATGCAAGTTACGGACGTCAGTTGTGCCAGAACTGATAAGGACAAGGAATTGAAACGCCGATAATTGAAGATAGGAATTTCATTCAAAGAATGCGTGTAAACTGGGAAGATTAAATAAAGGTATTAGTGGCAAACTGTTAGAGAAGAACGATACAATGAATCTCATATCAGAATTCTTTAGAATTAAAGTGAAGTCCCGAAGATTCGAACGAATGTTTTACTAAGGTTACCTCGGAGAATGAAGTAAGAATTTCTCATCGGTTATCGCATCAAGTTGAACTGGTGTCAAAAAGCCATGTGTCGTATAACCCAATAGGGATGGAGTAATGAATTAAGGAAACTTCAAGAGTGTGAAATGAAGAATAATTAAATAAGAAGTGTTTCGCGCTATGCACAAAAGTGGTCATGCGTATCAGAAGTAAATAAAAGAGAATGGAGGTATGAAGTTACGCATCGATTACCAGAAGTTGTAAGTCTGTGAATTAAATGAACATAGTGTATCAGGAGTAGTTGCATAGTGTAATTGTATTTATTAATAACATCCTCACCCATCCAAGGACTAAGGAAGACCAAGTTAAATATCTGAAGATATGCATGCAGAAGGGTTGAAAAGTAGCAACTGCATTCTCAGCTTCAAAGGTATGAATTCTGGTTATAATTGATTATGAGCTCCAAATGTGTGGTTAACTGCCGAACAGTAAAGGTCCATTTAAGGACAGATGCCTTGAGTAGAAAAGAAAGAGTGAATATCATTAGGATTACTGGGGAATGAGTAAAGGAATTTGAAAAGTTAGAAATTCCAGAAGAAGTTTTGATCCGGCTTCTGGATTATACTGATATTTACTTTGTTGTTAGATATCAAAGGTGGTATTAATATAGATGATTGATGTTAACTTCAGTATGGAATGTGTTGGATTTTTAACGCAGCGGGGGCATGGCAAAACACTTTTGTACATACAAAATCCAAATAAAAGCATATAAATCGTGAATAAAAATTCGAGGGATCGAATCTAACCTTTTAAAATTAATTTGGAGACAACGATCAGAGATCCTTAGCAGTTGCTCCTCAAGTGTGAAGCACTCCACCGGTATCCACCAAGAAAACGACTTTTAGGAGGATGAGGAGGTGGAGAGAATTTGGTTTTCTAAAACTTTTGGGTTTCTGGGGTTAGAATAAAATAGGGTCTATAATAGTGTATTTATAGGCAAAATTTTCAGCTAAAATTTTCCCATAAATATTATTATTATTATCCCATTTATTATTCTCATTAATAATTAAAACACCTTTTAATTATTAATCCTTTTTCTAAACACTTTAGAAATAATTCTCTCTCTTGATTTAATTTCCAAAAATTAAATCCTTAATTAATAATACTAAGAACTTTTCTTAATTAATTTATAATCAATTAAATCTCATTTAATCAATTATTAAATTTGCCAATTAATTATTTATTTCACAAATAAATAATTATTTAGCCATTATTAATTAATTCCTCCACCATTAAATCATTCTCTTTTTATGGTGTGACCCTGTAGGTTCAATATTAAGCCGGTAGTATAAATAAATAATAATAAAACTATTTTATCATTATTTATATAAATTCTCTAATTTATTAAATATGATTAATTAATTAATCACATTTATTCTACATCGTGAGTGATGCTTCTCAACATATCGCGACTATCCGGATAATATGAATTCACTGCTTAGAATACTAAGAACCTGTCAGTGAATAGTTACCGTACAATAAACTCCTTCTACCCTACAATGTCCCGATTAAATACAAGGCATGGATCTCGTGTCAAGCCTATCTAATTCAATCACTTGCTTACCATTTACTATGCGTAGTTCTATGCAAATTAGAAACTCCTTTCTAATTTCATTTACTCTGGCCAGAGATTCCTGAACTAGCATAAGTGGATCAGCCTTGAACATTCGCTTCCTTCACTGGAAGGGGTAGATCCTTTATTGATCATACACTATCTTCGTGTACAAATTCCTATACCCAGAAGAGCCCTAATAATTGTCCCTGGAGACTAAGAACTAAACCAAAGCATAGTTCAGTGTACACAAGATGACTATGATGACCTCAAGTCTAAGGATACTTGTACAACTATCACTAGGTGAACAACTGCTGACACGTGAGTGAACTCCATCAGTTGTTCAGCTGTGCGAGTCATGTTCAGTGAACTTATTCTATAATAAGCACCTACATACTAGCTATAGTGTCACCACACAAATGTCTATGAGAACAGACATCCTTCATAATGAAGCAAGCATAGT
Source organism: Apium graveolens (assembly GCF_009905375.1). Taxonomy (NCBI): domain Eukaryota; kingdom Viridiplantae; phylum Streptophyta; class Magnoliopsida; order Apiales; family Apiaceae; genus Apium; species Apium graveolens. The sequence continues at coordinate 148,989,131 of NC_133650.1, forward strand.
ATGTACCGATCTTTGCGGATTATTAATTACCAGTTAGTAATCCTATGACCAGGAACTATTTAAGTTTAGAGTTATCATCTTTTTAGGTCTCACTATTATGATCTCATCATAATCCATAAAAAGCTTTACTCTAAACTATGGTATATCTTATTTAAACACTTAAATAGATAAAGCCCGTAATAAAAACAAAACAAGTCTTTTATTAATATCAATGAAATCAAAACAGATTACATAAAAGTTATTCCTAAATCCTCATACATGATTGGACTTAGGACATATTCCTTTCAATCTCCCACTTGTACTAAAGCCAATCACTCTGGTATCTAATACCCATCCTGTCATTATGACGATCAAAGTGACTTTCAAAAAGTAGCTTTGTGAGTGGGTCTGCTATGTTGTTATGTGTGTCAACTATAATTCAATACAATACAAGAAATGTTACCGCGCTCCCACTAACCCTTTTGTAGACGCATGGTTCATCTTCGTTTTTGATAAAATCAAACTCTTTGATTGTCTCATCAAAACAAATGTTCCATCTTTCGAGAAGCCTGCTTTAAACCACATATGGTTCGCAGCAGCTTACACACTAGGTTTTCATTTCCCTTGGAAAGAAAACCATCTGGCCATCTGCCAGATTTCATAGTCGTAGTAAGCAGCAATCGCAAGCAAAATCCGAACTGATTTTAACAGGGCTACAGGTAAAAGGTTTCATCAAAGTCAATCCATTGCCTTTGTTTGAATCCTTTTGCCACAAGCCTGGCCTTAAAGGTCTCCACCTGGCCATCTGCTATAATCTATCTCTTGTATACCGTATACATAGATTCCATTCTGGATTTCATGGCACTATGCCATTTCTCTGAGTCAACACTACTCATAGCCTCATTATAGGTCACAGGGTCGTCATCATCAATGATCGACAACTCATTGTCATTCTTAATGACAAGGCCATATTACCTCTCAGGTTGGCGAGACACTCTCCCTGTTCTATGAATGGGCTGTTCCACAAAAGGTTGTTCAGTCAGAACAGGTGTTTCCACTTGATCCGTAGTAGTTTGTGCTTCTTGAACTTCATCAAGTTCAATTTTGCTCCCACTGTTTCCTTCAAGGATAAACTCCTTTTCCAAGAAGGTAGCATGTCTGGAGACAAACACCCGATGATCGGTGCAAAAGTAATACCCTAAAGTCTCTTTAGGATATCCCACAAAACTACATTTTCCGGATCGATATTCCAGCTTATCTGGGTCAACTTTCTTGACATAAGCTGGACATCCCCAAATCTTAACGTGTTTAAGACTCGGTTTCCTTTCTTTTCATATCTCATACGAAGTTTGAGGAACATATTTTGGAAATCACCTTATTCAGTAAATATGCTGAGGTTTCCAATGCATCACCCCATAGGAATACTGGAAGATTTGCATAGCTCATCATGGACCGAACTATGTCTAACAAAGTTCGATTTCTCCTTTCAGATACCAATCTGGAGGAGTCCACTAGGAGACTATACCATTTACTTTGAGATAATCTAGAAACTCTCCGTTCAAGTATTCACCACCTCGATCTAATCGAAGAGTTATAATACTATGTTTGGTTGTTTCTCCACTTCATACTTATATTCTTTGAACTTTTCAAAGGCCTCAGACTTGTGTTTCATCAAACACATATCCGAATCCAGATCTATCATCTATGAAAGTAATGAAGTATGAAAATCCACCCATGGCCTGCTTAGACATTGGTCCACATACATCTGTGTGTACCATTCCTAGCAAATTTGCAGCCCTCTCTCCATGTCCACTAAATGGAGACTGCAGTGCCACCATAAAGTGAGATTTTCATCATCCCTTTTCTTTTATTAGTTTGTTAAATCTGAAGTAAATTATGTCACATATATTCAGACCATTATTTAAAGTACCACGTCCATAAAGAATATTATCTCTAAGAATAGAACATTCATTATTCTCAATAATAAATGAAAAATCCACCCAAGTCTAACATGGGAATAATATTCCTCACAATCGAGGGAACAAAATAACAATTATTTCAAACAATAGTCTTGCCCGTAGGCATATGTAAATGAAATGATTCTACATCTTCAGCAGCAACTCTTGCTCCATTTCCCATCAGTAGAATCACCTCCTCTTCCTCAAGAGTCCTACTTCTCCTTGGTCCCTACAACAAATTGCAGATATGAGAACCACAGGCGGTATCTAATACCCAAGTAGAAATGACATATTCACTTCTATCATGAACATACCTGAATTAGAAGCGGTAGTCTCACTACCCTTCTTCTTCAATTCTGCAAGGTAAACCTTGCAATTCCTCTTCCAGTGCCCCACCTTGTTACAGTGAAAGCAAACAACTTTGCTCTTGGGGTCTTCAGCTTTTGGTGGAACCGGCATTTTCTCACCTACTTTCTTCTTCTTGGAAGAGTTCCTCTTCCTTTTCTTAGGATTGGAACCTTCACCAATTAGAAGAACAGAACTCTTCTTAGGGGAAAAATTTGATTCCGCAGTCTTCAACATGTTGTGGAGTTCAGGCAGGCTGACATCCAACTTATTCATGTGAAAGTTCACAACAAACTGCGAGAACGAACTCGGAAGCGATTGCAAGACCAAGTCTTGGCTCAGCTCCCCATCCATGGCAAAACCAAGTTGTCCAAGACGTTCAATCAAATTGATCATCTTAAGTACATGGTCATTCACAGATGATCCCTCAGACATCATACAACCGAACAGCTTCTTTGATATCTCATATCGAGCTGTCCTCCCTGCCACATCATACAACTCTTATAGATGCATGAGGATAGTGTGAGCGTCCATATGCTCATGTTACTTCTGTAGCTCAATGTTCATGGAAGCTAGCATGATGCATTGAGCAACATTTGCATCATCTATCCACTTACGATACACAACATGTTCATCATTATGCGCATCGCTAGCAGGTTCGGTAGGCTTAGGTGAGTCAATCACGTATTCCAGTTTCTCAATCCTGAGAACAATTCTCAAGTTTCGAAGCCAGTCAACATAATTAGGACCAGTCAATTTATGAGCATCTAATATGCTCCTGAGTGATAGTGCAGAAGACATAATGTATATTGTAAATCTATAAATGATAAACACATAACAACACTTAGCAAATATTCGATTTCATTTTAAAACACTATATGAATCGGGTCTTTATTCATAAGTGGCTCCCACTAGTTTATCTAATTTATTCAACCCTCTACGTGGAAAAATTAAGCATTCATAATGCTAGTGGGAATACGGATCCTACATTCCATCACACAACCCTGGCTGTGGCACGAAACGCCATGTAATGTTCAATAGGCAGACAACTCTTGTCAATTACATCTTATGTTATTCCCTAATTAAACTTTAGCCTCTTGAATAATTGAGTCACGGCTGTGGCACGACAAACTCAATATTCTAAGTCAAGTCTAAACCCAACATTCCGTACAATTGAATCAGTCCCTAAAGGCCCACGGCTGTGGCACGTAACGACCTTTAGATTCTTATTCAATGTACACATCTCTATGTAATAGACAAGTATTTCTTATTTCGAAATCAAAGCCCTCGGCTGTGGCACGAAACGACAATGATTCAAAAATAAGAACTACTTTCTACCATGTTGGAAGGCTATGACCGACACAAGCCCGTTGTGTCATTGGCCAATTACTACTTGATATTATTTAATTTTAGAGGGATTATATTACGTTACAATCATAATCATATTATAAAGAGATTCTTCCTTTTAAATTAAATATTTCAAATCAATAATCAATAATCAGATGATTCCCAGATCGGGTGGAGCATTGTCAAGAGGCGTCACTTAATAACCCTTTCTTACAGATAGAAATCTGTTGTTGACAGAATCATCCTTTCTCTCATATCGAAAATTCATATTCAATTAAGTGTTTCATAAACACAAGAATCTCATGATTGTATTCATAATATTATTATTAAGGTTATGAAACAATTTCACTATACTAGGTTGTCTAACGAATGCCTTATGTTCATTTAAGTTCACCTAAATCTATCATCGCATGATAAACTAAGCATATATCACATATATCAACATGAATAAACATCAAGGTAGGCATGTTAAATCATGTAGCACATTAGTCTAAGCATTATACGTCTCTATGTATCACAAGAAGCATTTAAAAGCAATTAAAACAGTTAAAAACAACTTTAAAACACTTCATGGAAATATAAAAAGTTCAAAACTATTATATAAACTAAAATTGATCACTCCATTAGATCCATCTCGGAAAAACGAATCCAACGGTATATTGCACGCCCAAAACGGAGTTACGAAACTCCCAGAAAATCAATTTTAAAATTAACAGAGGGCTGTAACGCATTACAGGAACGCGTTACAAGCCCTGTAACGCATTCCGGTGATGCGTTACACCCCTTTTAAGCCATTAAAGGGTGTAACGCATACCATGAATGCGCCACAGATGTGTAACGCATTCCCGGAATGCGTTACACCCCTATATTTTTTTTTTCTGCAGCCGCCGACAGCTTTTTCCTCGGTTTGCGCGCCTGACAACTCTGTCTTCTTTGTCTTCCGTGCAACAGTAACAGTAGACAAACAGCAAACACAAATATGCAGATGTACAGATATATATATATACATACTTACAATCAATTTATATATATATATACATATTTAATTACGAATTTTAATTGTAATAACTTCAAAAATTCATAATAAAAAATCTATACATCCTAAAATTATGAAAAAAATACCCAGACGATCTACAACACTTGTAGAACCCAGATCAACATTCAAAATTATTCTGAGAAATGATTTCTCATCAAACAAAATTAATCCATAATATAACTTGTAAAAATCATAATTAATTCATACAAGCACATAAAATTCTGAAATTTTTACCACAGATCTATATGCATACAACCTAAACTCTGATACCAATGTTGGATTTTTAACGCAGCGGGGGCATGGCAAAACACTTTTGTACATACAAAATCCAAATAAAAGCATATAAATCGTGAATAAAAATTCGAGGGATCGAATCTAACCTTTTAAAATTAATTCGGAGACAACGATCAGAGATCCTTAGCAGTTGCTCCTCAAGTGTGAAGCACTCCACCGGTATCCACCAAGAAAACGACTTTTAGGAGGATGAGGAGGTGGAGAGAATTTGGTTTTCTAAAACTTTTGGGTTTCTGGGGTTAGAATAAAATAGGGTCTATAATAGTGTATTTATAGGCAAAATTTTCAGCTGAAATTTTCCCATAAATATTATTATTATTATCCCATTTATTATTCTCATTAATAATTAAAACACCTTTTAATTATTAATCCTTTTTCTAAACACTTTAGAAATAATTCTCTCTCTTGATTTAATTTCCAAAAATTAAATCCTTAATTAATAATATTAAGAACTTTTCTTAATTAATTTATAATCAATTAAATCTCATTTAATCAATTATTAAATTTGCCAATTAATTATTTATTTCACAAATAAATAATTATTTAGCCATTATTAATTAATTCCTCCACCATTAAATCATTCTCTTTTTATGGTGTGACCCTGTAGGTTCAATATTAAGCCGGTAGTAGAAACAAATAATAATAAAACTATTTTATCATTATTTATATAAATTCTCTAATTTATTAAATATGATTAATTAATTAATCACATTTATTCTACATCGTGAGTGATGCTTCTCAACATATCGCGACTATCCGGATAATATGAATTCACTGCTTAGAATACCAAGAACCTGGCAGTGAATAGTTACCGTACAATAAACTCCTTCTACCCTACAATGTCCCGATTAAATACAAGGCATGGATCCCGTGTCAAGCCTATCTAATTCAATCACTTGCTTACCATTTACTACTATGCATAGTTCTATGCAAATTAGAAACTCCTTTCTAATTTCATTTACTCTGGCCAGAGATTCCTGAACTAGCATAAGTGGATCAGCCTTGAACATTCGCTTCCTTCACTGGAAGGGGTAGATCCTTTATTGATCATACACTATCTTCGTGTACAAATTCCTATACTCAGAAGAGCCCTAATAATTGTCCCTGGAGACTAAGAACTAAACCAAAGCATAGTTCAGTGTACACAAGATGACTATGATGACCTCAAGTCTAAGGATACTTGTACAACTATCACTAGGTGAACAACTGCTGACACGTGAGTGAACTCCATCAGTTGTTCAGCTGTGCGAGTCATGTTCAGTGAACTTATTCTATAATAAGCACCTACATACTAGCTATAGTGTCACCACACAAATGTCTATGAGAACAGACATCCTTCATAATGAAGCAAGCATAGTATGTACCGATCTTTGCGGATTATTAATTACCAGTTAGTAATCCTATGACCAGGAACTATTTAAGTTTAGAGTTATCATCTTTTTAGGTCTCACTATTATGATCTCATCATAATCCATAAAAAGCTTTACTCTAAACTATGGTATATCTTATTTAAACACTTAAATAGATAAAGCCCGTAATAAAAACAAAACAAGTCTTTTATTAATATCAATGAAATCAAAACAGATTACATAAAAGTTATTCCTAAATCCTCATACATGATTGGACTTAGGACATATTCCTTTCAGAATGTTGTGAGCATCAAAGTTCATACTGATATCTAATTCGATATGACAACAAAATGAGTATTAGTACCAAGAGTTCGGTCTTGAATAAAGTTATGATTCATTGCATTCCACATTAATATATTTTCTTTCGGTTAGTAATAGATTCTCGCTTGATGAATATACTTGATAGTGATTGAAAAGAAATTGAAGTATGCTACAAAGTGGTGAGTTAGATGCAATTGCCGAGATTTTCCTTTAATTTTTAGTTTTTGAATGGATATGGGACATTTCGAAGCAGAAGATGCCATGAGCTCAGTATATTGGACGCAGATGAATGAAAAGTACGAGAGATCGATTAAAGATTCTCGAATATGATTAGAAAATGATCATAGGCCAAGCTACCCGAACAGAAGGAGACATAAAAAGTAGAGTAGAACAATCAGTGAAAATAGAAAGTTCATGAACATGAACTATTAGAATTAAAAAGAAAAGAAGGTTAGTGTAAATTAAGTTAGTCCTTCAAAACAATGAGGTAGATAGAATGTTTGTGAATGAGTTGGTCTTGTTGTCACAGGTATAACGAGTTCATAAGGCATTCATGTGTGTATGACTATGAAGAGTAATTTAGCTCCGATTGTATGAAGTAAAGATTGAGTTAGGGGTTGCATGAGCAACTGATAAATTTGATGACGGTAGGAACCATTGAATAGTGATTAAAGTGATGAGTTCCGAGAAATTTTTAAGTAAGATACTCGAAAAATATCATGGCTTGTTCCTTAGCATGATTCTGAGGACAGAATCCTTCTAAGGGGGAAGGATGTAATGTCTGGGAAATATTATATAATTAGTTTTATCAATAAATAATTATTATGTGAATTTTATGTGAATCTTGGTGAATTATTTGATGATGGATAATAATATTAGGATATTTATTTCTGATAAAAATTAGATATTTTAATTTTTAATTATCCAGAATTAAATGTAGATAATTTTAGTATTTTCTGGTAATTTTTGGATTGCTATATGATTTTATAAGAATTTATAGAATTAATAATGGTTATTTTTACATAATTATAAAATTACTTTTTAGAATCAGAAATCATCTCACTTCAACCGTTTTTGCTTTTTACAACCCGAAACTCTTCCGAAAACTCCTTTCTAACCTAATCTGATAATTCTGAACACTTTTCATGTTTTGACTTTTTCGATCCGGGGTACGGTTTGACCTGTACGAGTTCCGGCGTGAAATTTTCGATACGCAAATCATTTTATATATCGATAAAAATCCGTATTCTCAAAAGGCGAGACATTATTACCTTATTCTCGTATAAAGTATTTTATATGAAGCTCTGTTTTGATAATTATCCAAGTCTGGTATTGAAATCGTATCGTTATATAGTTACTTAGCGGCTAAGTAACCTATTTTTGGATCTGATATGTAAATGTAATTATTGAATTATTAAGAAAATAAAATATGTGATGGTTCTGTCAACTATGTGTTGCTATATTATTAATTGTGTGTGATTTATTGGATGCGAAGATTAATTTTATAATTGATTATCGAGCTGTATGAATTTAATTTGTTTTTAAAGTGATTTTTATTGAATATTTATTCTTATAAATGCTAAAATTGTTTCAAAAATTATTTTTGTTGTTTTATAATTTCATTTATTATTTTTAGGAATTTATAAAATTTAGAAATCAGTATTTTTATTGATTATTTATTTTTAAATGATTTTCTAACTTCCATTAAATTGTAAAATCAGTATTTAATTCCCGAATGTTTCAAAAATTATGAAAATTTTATTCTATTAACTTTTAAATATTTTGAAAATTTTAAAATTATTCCGGTAATTTTCTGGCTTTTATTCACCCGCGCATTTGTTCGATTAATTGTTAAATGCGGGTGTTAGTTACGAGTCAAAAATGATTTAAAAATTATGAAAAATTTAGTTTATTAGTTTTTAACAATTCCGAGAACTTTAATTATATTTCGGAATGATTCTTTTTATTTTTATTTGCTTTTATCTTCGAAATCCTATCGTTAAATTCAAGATGCGGGCGTTAAAAATTCAGGCTTGCGGTCAAATTGGGGCATGTGGTGGAGCAAGAAAAGGAAAAAATAATAATAAATATATAAAAACACACACCCAGTCTCACCAGCCACCACCGCCTTGCTTCCATCTCTCTCTCTCTGCGAGCCCTCAATCTCTCTCGCTCGCTCGATCTCTCTCCTCCTGCCCACTCTCTATCGTCTTCCCTCTCTTCCCTTTTTCTCTTCTCTGACTTCTCTTCCCTGTACTCTGTTTGCCGCCATGATTTTTCGGTGTTAACACCGCCGCTGCAATTGTTCAATCGCCGCCTTTAATTCCGGTTTATCTCAGGTAATTACTCCGGTCCAGTCTTTGCTTGTTCAAATATATACATATATATGTTTATATATGTGTGTATGTCAGGATGATGGATGGTGTGGTTGCTTGTGGGTGTTCTTTTTTTCTGATTTGTTCTCTGACCTTTCTTTTCCGGCCGGTTACTGTGATTTCCGGTTGCCTGTTGTTCTGTCCGGTTGCGTCTAATTGATTAAATTTTATTATTTTATTTCTGCAGGAATTTTTGGAATATATATATATATATATATATATATATTCGTGATATGAATATTTATTCGTGCGGAAATAAATGGGATTAATCAGGGAAATTCGCGTAGGACGTCCGATAAACGGAAACTCGCGAATTTTACAGCCGTCGGCGATTAGCCCCGGCGAGCCGACGGTGGACGGTGATGAATCATTTCTAAGTCCTACGAATAAAAACATAAAAATATGAATAATAATAATTAATAAAATGAATTCGTATTGGTGGATGGGATTGATGAATTGGATTGTGAATTGCATTGTGGATTGTTGTTGTGTAATTGACGGCAAGTATTCCTGAACTTTCTTTTAAAATACTGCAAATATTTCGTCGTTCCTATTCTAAGTTCAGAATAGTTAAATGCTTTACATTTTGTTGCAATTACTCTTATTATGCATGTTCTTTTCATTATTGTTCCTATAATTCGATTGCTCTCTTTAGCAAATACCCATTCTTTCAGTTTATTTGCGAACCCTGAATTGGGATGTTTTGAATTCAAAATGATTTGACATCAAAATACTCCACGGGCTGGATGATGATGATGTGTGGGATTAAGTTTTACTTAATTCTAAGGACCGGGACATGATCGGTGCCTTGAGATGGGCCGTAGAGCCTGAATATCCGACTGGATCTATACAGGTAGGTATAGATCTGCATTGTATCCTGACTGATCAACGGGATATAGGTGCGAACTAGTGTCTAGTCTAATTTGTTGTTGATCGCCATTAACGGCATTCTCTCTCGAAAGGTTTTATGATTCCAAAACTGGACAAAACCCTGATTCAGGAGATGAATCTGGGAATCGCTTGTCACTTTTGGATTTATAATCAAAGGCTGATAACTGCCAACGTTTATTCGCTCACTCACTCAATAAATAGAATTGTTTAAAGTTTTTGTCCGGAAATTTCCTTTGACATTAATATTTGAAACTCAAACTATATACTTTTTGGGCATTTTTGGCTCACTCTTGCTTTGTAACTCTTATTTCTTCCAGAAGCAGATAATGATAAAAGTAAATAGCTTTTGGTAGACATCAGAAGTTAGAGAGGTCTCCGCTGCGAGAGGACGGCGATGGTAGAAAAATGAGACAAGAGCATTAGCATAAAGGCATTTACATTGGTATGGTAATTTTTGTGAATTATAGACGGTTAGATCCTTGTTTCAAACCATAACCTGTAAACGATCCGGATTCAAGGGGTTAATTGAATATTATTTTATGTTATGTAAATATTATTTCATAACACCAAATCTTGACCCCGGATTTGGGTTGTTACAAGAATGGTGGAGACATTCATTTTGAGTGCCTTTTTCTGGTCTTGACACCACTATCAGGATTTCCATTAATTAAGTCAAGTGTGTATGATTTAGACCATTTCCTTTCAGAAGAAAGTTGACTCCTTGAAGTAGAAACTCCCCTTGATCCATGAAGTCTCTTATCTCACTTTATCATGTACCATCATTATTTCCTGAAGCTCCCCCTAAATCAGTACTTCTGGTACTATCAGTATTTGAGGAATCAGAGTCTGATGTAGTATCTTCTGATATTTCTTGATTTGAATCACCTGACTCTTGATGTAAATTATGTTGCTCCCCTCAACATGTGCTTAAGTATTTGTAGAGTTGCCACTGACATGTGGCTCATCATAGTTTAGAGTGACATTAGGATTTTCTGTCAGGATTTATCATATCATCAAGATTAAACTGTTCAGCATATGGTACTTCATTTTCAAATCTCAACTCTTCATGGTCATCCACATCTTCTAGACCTGCAATCTTCTTGTCATCAAAGATACATGAATAGATTCTATGACCACCCTTGTTCTCAGATTATAAGCTCTAAAAGCTTTTGTTGACAATGGATATCCAAAAAAAATGCCTTCATCAGCTTTTAGATCAAATTTTGCAAGCTGCTCAGGATGAGTTTTGAGAAAAAACATTTGCATCCAAATATGTGAAAGTACTTTAAATTTAGCTTATTTCCTTTCACCATCTCAAATGGTGTTTTCCCATGCTTGTTTATCAATGTTTCATGTTGTGTGAAGTATGCAGTTTGCACAGCCTCAGCCCAGAAGTAGGTTGGCAATTTTACTTCTTCAAGCATGGTCTTTGCAACTTCTATGAGAGTTCTATTCTTTCTTTCAACTGTGGAGTACCAGGGGCAGAGAATTCCTGTTTGATCCCCTTGTATTTACAAAATTCCTCCATAGTTCTATTCTTGAATTCGTCACTTCTAATGATTTTTACTTTATGAGTTGATCCCTTTTCCAGTTCCCTTACATGATCAAGAAGAATGGATGACTTCTCATCCTTGGTGTGCAGAAAATACACCCATGTGTACCTTGTCTCATCTGGAATGAGCCACATAAGCCATCGGGAGTAAATACTGCATTGGGAAATCCTCTCACAGGATCCTATTTCACAAGTTCATTGATGTTATTGAAATTGAGATGAGAAAGTCATTTATGTCAGTTCCAGCTTTCTTCCACAGATGCTCTACTAAGTAGACATATTTCAAAATTATCATTATTTGTGGAGACCCTGGATTCATACAAATTACCGTGTCTGTAAACAGTTATTGCAACCTTGCCATCTTATTTACTGATAATTTTACAATGTTCTTCATAAAAAGTCACATGCTAACCTATATCACAGATTTGACTCACACTGATCAGATTATGCTTGAGTCCTGCGGCTACAGCTACATTCTCAATGATGAAATTTTTAAGCTTAATTTTTCCATATCCCTAAATCTTTCTTAAGTTGCCATCACCATAAGAAACATTTGGGCCAGCCTCTTCCTTAAACTCTGATAATAGGGATTTATTTCCATTCATATGTCATGAACATCCATTGTCCAAGACTAGAGAATTTTTCCTGTTACCCTGCAATCAGATTAACAATTAATTAGTGTTTTTAAGAACCCAGACTTGCTTGGATCCTTCGACCTTTTTAAGTTTGTTAACATTTGCAGCAGAAGATTTTGAATCAGAGTTTATGCTAACATTCTTAATATTAGAGTTTACACATGTAGAAACAACTTTTGATTTATTTAAAGAGAGTTTCAGTTCATAATAATCATACTACAAATTATGATATTCTTTACATGTGTAAATTGAATGCCAAACACTTCCACAATGAAAATATGGATTTTATGGTTTATATTTAATTGTTATATTCCTAAACTCTAACTTAGGAGGAATAGTGTTTATCCCTTTATTATTCCTACAAGCAACAACAAGATGATTAGCACTCCCACAGTTAAAACAAGCCTTTCTAGGTGCATTAGGAATGGGTTTATATTTGTTCACCTTATTGACACCTACTTTTCCATTTCTATTATTTCTAGGTTATTTTTCCTTAATTTTCATTTTGACTTCCTTCAACTTTTTCTTAAGCTGTTTCTAAGTCATTAAACCAACATATACCGACTTGGTATGAACTTGTTCATAATTATCAATTTTTAAGTTTGACTTAGATGTTGATGTTGGCCCTTTTTCATTAACTGACTTAACAACATCATCACTTAAGTTAAACTTAATAGGTCTTAATTGAGACTTGTTCAGCTTTACCTTTTTATCAGTATTTATTGATTTAATTTTCTCAGTTTCTTTTTCATTAAACTTATCAGAATTAGTTTTATTAGCATATCATAATCCTGATCCCCAACAGCCATTTTCTATTAAACCCTTAGTTGTTTTTCCTGAACTAGTTCAAAGCTTAATTACTTCTCTTTCTTTAGCTAGTTCTTTTTCTAGGTAAGCAGGCTTTTCTAAAAAAAATTCTTTAACATATAAAGCATCATCTCTTTCATTTTAAGTTTCTAACATGAAAACCAACTCAGGTTCTAAGTGATCATTCCTTTTCTTAAGGTCATAATTTTTTGTCTTAATCCTAACATTTTCAAGAGTTTGATCCCTATAACTAACATGCGGAGACATAAGAAATAGCCTTAGTTCACAAATATCATCAGTATCAAAAGCAAGTATGGTTTGAGGTACCTTTAACTCAGCAGTATCATCCACACTATCAGCATTTGACATAAAAGCATAGTTAACACCATCATCTTATCCTGATGTATAATCCCAGTTCTTCTTCTTCGTGATCAAGGCTTATTTCTTCTCAGCCTTTGGCTTCCTGAAGTCAGCTGCAAAGTGTCCAACTACATCACAGTTGTAGCACTTTGTCTCTGACTTGTCATATTTCCCATATTTTAACTTTTTCTCATCATAGTCTCTTCTGTAATTCCTCTTATCAGTATTTGAGTAACTAGTCCCCTTCCCGGAAAACCTTTATCCCTTCTTGAAGTCTTTATAGACCATCCTCTTGAAGCTTTTAACCAATAGAGCAGCCATCTGTTTAATGTCTTTATTGTTTTTATGATCACTTTCAATGCTGATTCACTTTCAGAGTTTGAGTCATCATCAGAGTTTGATGATTCAGTGTCAGACTTTGTAATCATAGCTTTGCCTTTGGATTAGTTTTTCCTTCTATCTTTCTCTCTTGGTTTCTCTTCAACCTTGAGTGCAACATGTCTTGCTCTAGGTCCTTTTCTCTTGCTCCTTTTCTCCATCTCTAGTTCATAAGTCTTCAACATGCCATAGATCTCATCTAGAGATCTTTCATCAAGATCATACTTATCCATTATTGATGTGACTTTCAAGTCCCATTTTTTAGGGAGTGTAAGAAGAAACTTCATGTTAGAATCTTCTAGATCATATTCTTTGTCAACTAGTGACAAGTCATTCATCAGCTTTTGAAACCTATCATAGATTTCAGTCAAAGACTCATCAGTTTTTGAATCAAAGTGCTTATACTTCTGAGTTAGTATAGTCCTTATGTTCTTCTTGATAGCAGTGGTGCCTTGACACTTGACCTCCAAGGTATCCCAAATTTCTTTGGCAGTTTTGAATATAATGACTCTATTGGACATAACACTATCAAGACTGTTATGCAGAATATGTCCTACTTTTGCATCTTTCATAATAAATGAAAGATCGTCAGGATAATAGTCCTTCTTGTCTTTATCAACCATTTTTTCTTCATGAACAACAACAACAACTGCTAGTTTCATTGGCCTCTAAGGACCATCATAAATCCTGTTCAGATATTCAGGATCTGCTGCTTCCAGACACATGGCCATCCTCACTTTCTAGATTGGATATTCATGTATCTTCAGGGTTGGAACCTTGATAGCTTCATACCTACTCATGTTGTGGCTGATTGGATTTGTGGTTGGTGGAGGTTTGGGAACCTGTTGTGCTTCTTTGTCTTCCATCAATGATTGTTCTATGGATCTTAAATTGTTTGTGTATCAACAGCAAGCTTTGATACCAATTTTTAGGCCTTTATTCAACTGTAGGGGGTGAATACAGTTAAATAATCAAATCGAAATAACAGACACAATTGAATCAACAGTTTTTATTATTGATGTATAAAAACTGATTACAATACTCTCTCAAAGTATGAACAGATATACTTGAGAACTGCTAGGTTATATGAATAATATAACAATTCGAAACTATTCACAACACATAAAGTATAAACCTAATATGTGCTTATTTACTGCACATGTACACAATCAATAAGGAATCCTATTATAGTACAATAAGGAATCCTATAACATATCCATCTATTGATTGCTATAATAAGTAAAGTCATACACCGACATATATTCTGCAAATATTTCCTCCTTCGATATCTCCTAATTTCCAACTCGACAGAATCTTATGTGAATAAATCTCGATGATAAAAGCCGATCAACAATTATTGATGGTAAATGCTGATGACGTCATCTTTATCAAATACTGATATCAAATGCTGATCAATAAAATCTGATAGTTTAAATACTAAAATTATCAATTTCTTCTAACATACCTAATTGCCGAATAGGCTAGCTTCAAGACCATCATCATTAGCCCCTAGTGCCAGATTCACATATTGAACTTCTTTATTAGAGTCATCTCCATCAGCCCAGTCTTTTTCTTTAGTGATGAAAACTTTCTCTTTTTGTCTCAAGAGATCAAATATTTCTTCTTATAATTAATAACTTAACTTTTATGGATTCGAGCAAAAAAACGCAACGGAAAACAAAAAAATGAATCCCTAATGCAGGATCTATGTATAATGACTGGATACCTATGAGGAATAGGATCATATACCTTAATAAATTTTTCTGTATGATAGTAATGGAAGTTATGATCTTGATGAATCACAACAGCCCTCCTTGCAAAGATCTTCTCTCCAACGTATCCATATGAACGTACGATCGTCTAACGATCACCGGAGCCGGTACTAGCCGAATAGATTGTCTCTTCCTCTCTCTCTTTCTTTCTAGCCTCTCTAAAACGTAGAGCTGCTAGGGTGTTTCTCAAAAATGAAATATGACAAGTAACCCTAAAAATATACATCTTAATTTATATATAGGGGAGAGAGGATTAAGGCCTAACCCTAAACCTAATGGGCTTCTGAAAACAACCCATTCTGATTTCGGTTTTTTATTACTATTAAATTTGAATTCTAATATATATGATTAATTAATAAAGTCCCACTTAATTAATTTAATATTTAAGTTTGAATTAATAATAATAAAATATTTAAATTCATAATTTAAAAAATACTTTGTTTTAAACGTTCTTTGTGTGTGACCCTTTAGGTTATTATTACGTTGGCAATAATTTTAATTTCTAACAATAAAATTATAAACAATGAGTGGCATCAAGTAATAAATCATTTCAACCCAAGTAATAATAATAATTTGTGATTCAATTAAACCTTTCGTGAATAATGTACAATGTAATATAATCCCTTTAGCCTTATATTATAGATCAAACTCGAGGCATGCATTGGGTCATCCTCTATTAATGTTTAATCCTTGTTTCCTTAATCAATGAGTAAACTATTAAACAAATCCGTATTTGAGCACGGCCATGCATTTTATAGTCTTAATCAATCAAGAGGCCATTAATATCACTCCTTAATATAGGAGGGCTAAATCTCATCTAGATCATTCATATTTCTTATACGATTCATAATATACCCAATGTCTACTTTTATTATTACCTGGTCAAGCATAACTTTCAATAGTATCAAATTATATTAATTCTCGTATAGAAATATAATGACTTCAGTTCTAAGGACCAATACATCATTATCACTGTGAGATTTCCTTATGACAGTATAAACATGTAGTATCTCACAACGGGTCAATCCAGCACCATGTATCTAATATATGTGCTAGTGTTTTGACTTTAATATCACCATACCCACGATCAATGAGATGTGATCATCAGTCAACAAACACACTAGTTTCAACGTATTTATTATTGTCCCTTAATAATAATACTTGACTATGGACCTTTAGGAATATCAATACTATTCTCATAATCTCAATTCTAAGTCACGTACTTAGAGATATAGATTTACACATCACATTCCAAGGATATTTATTAATCTAACACTTTATCACAAAAATAAAGATATAATAAATTACTAAAGAATAATCCATAAAATCATAATTAATAATCCAAATGTCTCATAACATAAACATTATAGTGTTGTCTCGAGGGCACACACACTAATAATTTCCCTTTTGCACTAGATTCAATCACCCATGTATCTAATACCCATGGAACTAGTATGACTTTCATGCTTTTGCTGCGACAAAGCCTTAGTCAGTGGGTCTGCAACATTATCACCAGTTTGCACTTTACATATATGTATATCTCCTCTTTCATTAATCTCTCGAAGAAGGTGATATCTCCTAAGTATGTGCTTTTCCCGGGAATGGGACCTTGGTTCTTTAGCCTGCGCGATGGCTCCATTATTATCACAGTAAAGGTCAACTGGATCTGTGATCGATGGAACCACACCAAGCCCCGTTGTGAAATTCTGTATCCAAAAAACCTCTTTGGCTGCTTCTCTAGCAGCAATATACTCAACTTCCATTGTAGAATCAGCTACTGTCTCTTGCTTTGAACTCTACCAGCTTACAACGCCTTCATTAAGGCAAAACACAAAACCTGACTGAGATACTGAATTGTCTCTGTAATATCCGGAATATAATGTGTAATTATTTGTGTGAATAAATAAATATTATGTGATTATTATATGATTTTTTGGTGAAGTATATGTTAATTGGTATCTGTGTATGGTGTTTATATTTGATAAAATTTGAGAATTTTAATTTTTATATGTCTAAAATAAGGTATAGATAATTTTGATATTTTTCTAGTAATTTATATGTTGTTATATGATTTTATAAAGGATTTATAGATTTAATAAATTATTTTTCAGATTCTTTATAAATTGTTTTGAATAATCGGGAATCGTACAACTTCAACGGTTTTTATGTTTTTACTACCCGGGAGTCTCGGCAAAAATCCTATCTAACCTAATTTGATTATTTCAAGCATTTTCCGTGTTTTGACTTTTTCGATCCGGAGTACGGTTTTACCTGTACGGTTCGCAGTACAAATTTTACGATACTATTTTCATTTCCGTAAACTGATAAAACCCGTATTTTTGAAAAACTGAATATTTTGATTAAACTATTATAACATTCTCGTAATTCGTGTAACCAAAGCGCTGAAACCAAGAATATATTTGCAAAAAGCCCGATTTTGATAATTGTCCTAAAACCAGTACCGAATTGGATTGGTTTTATTAATAATTAACGATTAAGTATTCCATTTTTATATCCGATATGATCGAATGGGGTACCAATATTCCGTAAATATAAATAGCCCTTACCATATTTTATTTTGTATAAATAAACAAAATTATACAGTAAAATTTTATAATTATCTAGAGAAACGAATTGTGTTCTTCGTGTTCTTCGCAATCGAATGAGGATTTGAAGACATTACTGGAATCTGATGGAGGCGTATGAATAGTCAAATCGAAGTTCTCGACGAGACAATCGTATCCGTATCAGAATCATCGTATAAGGTCGTATATTTATCGATTTTGTATTTTTAATTTCTTATTTATTTAAATTAAAATTCAGTTTTTGATTTAGAGTGATTGTTTGATTGATTTGATAATTGATTATGATTCCTGAGGTTACAATGATCATTTTCGTCTATAGCTTGTATAATTTTGGTTCAGTTTTGATTAAAATCGAGGTTTGGTTTTCTTGTCAATTTTTAATTCGAATTTCTGGAATATATAGATGTTTGTTGTTAGTTATGATTGCATGAATAGATTAGGAATGATCAGAGATTTGTTTTGATAACAGGATCACTTATTTTGATTTAAAATTAAAGAAAAACGAAGTTCGTCGGAGTTCATGTTTGAAGTCACCGAGTTTTGGCCGGAATCAAGGTTCAGGGTATTGTTTGTTGTTGTTGATTGTGTAAATGAAACTGTGGCATGTTACTTAATGTGTGTAGACTGAAAAAGCACAAAAATTGGCCTGTTTTGGCCATAAACGGACTTCACCGGATCCGGTGAAGCCGTCAGAATCTGGGGAATTCCCAGAAACCGGTCGGCATTCAACCCGGCCCGGTCTTCGTTCTTGGCAACCAGTTTGTGTTTTTAAAAGGACTCGGTTTTCATTCTGCTTCCCCATTCCAATTCCAGAAAACTGTTTCTAGAATTTCTTTTTTTAAATAAATCAAAATTTTATTTTAAATTCCAAAAATTCATTTTAATTCAAAATTTATTTGGTTAATTATTTTTAAATAATTGACTAAATTATTTTTAATCCCGGAAAATTATTTTCTTTATTATTTCCAAAAATTCAAAATTTGATTTAATTATTTATAATTTATTTTAGTTAATTATTTATTGATTTAATTAATTGATTAATTTATTTAATCAATTAATTTTATCTGTAAATGGTTAAATAAAATATAATTATTTATAATTAAGCCAAATAATGATTTAAAAATCATTTTGAGCTTTTAAAATTTATTTAAAGATATTTAAAATTTAATTACTATTATTATTAATTGAATTAATCTTATTTTATTCATAATAAATAGACCGTTCATCCGTTTAATACGAAACGAACCCGTCTAGACTCGGAATATTATTCTGTTTCTATTAAAAATTCTTTCGAGACATAAAAATCTTTCATTTTGAAAGGTCGCTTGATTTTGTAAACCATTCTGAGTCGCATAACTATCAAAGAGTTGTGTTTCGATTCGATTTCAGTTTTAAACGTACCGAGTCGAATGGTTTAATAAATTGAGTTATATGTTATATGAATTATGTGATATGTGGAATAGATTTTTAAATGATGTATAAATTATGTGCTGGTAAGAGTGTCAAAAAAATTGTTTAATCGTATCTTCTGATCCGAAATTCGGAATCAGACGAAACGAAAAACGGTTAAAAGCTTATATTGTCTATTTATATATTTTGTAATAAGATGATTGGAATGGAAGTATCAGTACATTTCAGTAGATATGCATAACGTGATTATATGTGTGATATGCTTATGTATTCATTATTTGACGGTTATCGTCGTAACTTTCAATCCGTAAATCGGATTTGGGTGAAACGAAGGGTAGATAAAAGCTCATGACGTCTATATAATGATTAGAATAATATGAGATTGCGTATTGATAGATACTTGTGATGCCTAGAAGAGTAAACGAGGTATAGAAAAAGAAAGCAGGTGATCAGTACATAGAACTGAGGCATAGAAAAAGAAAGCAAGTGATCAGTGAGTAGAAGCGAGGCATAAGAAAAGAAAATAGGTTGTTGTTGAGTAGAACCGTTAGACGAGTGCAAGTGAAGTTGGAAATCATTTGTGATAAGGCAAGTGTTCTGAAACTTTCTTGAGATATATTGCAAGTACCCTTATTAGTTCTTATTTTATATAGCAAATGCTTTGAATATACCTGAGACATACCAAATGTTAGCATGTGACAGTTGAGTTGTTTAACCCTAACCCTGATCACATCATTTAATACTTGAGTTGTAAGCCTTATTCCTTATAAATCATCGAATGTTGATTTCCCATATACGAAACCACACAAATATGATACTACTCCACAAATACATATATACCATACACCAAACACTGGAACAAAATTGCTTGAACATACAGAGACATATATATTCTACATCACCTTGTAAGATCAAAGAACTAAACCCTGTATAACCATTGAACTATTATTCATTGGTTACCCGATTTTTCTACGGGCTTGAAGCCATTATTCATACAAAGCTTGATATAACATGGTGATACACAAAAATTACATCCACCTCCTTGAGGCTTGCTTCAATCCATAAATAGATCAAAGCAACTTTTAGACCATCTTAGCAAACTTGGGATCGACAAAACCCTCAGGTTGTATCATGTATACATCCCCCTTAAGGCTCATATTTAAGAAAGCGGTTTTGATATCCATTTGCCAAATATTAGAGTTATTGTAAGCAGTTATTGCTAGCAAAATCCTGATGGACTTGACCATAGCAACTTGTGAAAAAGTCTCATCATAGTCTATACCATGAATTTGTTTGAAACCTTTTGCCACTAGTCGTGCCTTATAGGTCTATACTTTACCATCCATGTTAGTTTTCTTTTTGAAAACCCACTTGCACCCTATAGGTTTTACCCCTTCGGGTGGATCAACTAAAGTCCATACTTTATTTTGATACATGGATTCCATCTTGGATTTCATGGCCTCTATCCATCTCTCGGAGTCTGGACTGTTCATAGCTTCTTGGTAGGTAAGAGGCTCATCATTGTCTATGAGCATCACATCATCATCTTGAGTCAAGAGAAATCCATTATCTCTCTGGCTCATGATGAGCCCCGCTAGATCTACGAACAACCTGTGTTTCAGGAGCAGGAACATCTTGATGTACATCCTGCCCACTTTCCAACTCTGGTTCAATATTATTTTGTACAACTTGATCTTTATCGAGATCTATAGTCCTCCCACTACTTTTATTGGAAAGTAACTCTCTTTCAAGAAATACAGCGGTTTGAGCAACAAACACTTTGTTCTCAGTAAGATTATAGAAACTATACCCTTTAGTTTCTTCAGGATATCCCAAAAAATTACATTTATCCAATTTTAGTCCTAGCTTGTCAAACACCAAGCATTTCACAAACGCTTCACATCCCCATACTTTCATAAACGACATACTGTGACGTTTCTTAGTCCATATCTCATATGGGTCTTTTGAACCGATTTAGTTGAAACTCGGTTTAGTGTATATGTAGCCGTTTCTAGAGCATAACCCCAGAAACTTATTAGAAGAACTACTAGACTCATCATCGACCGCACCATGCCCAATAATGTAAGATTTCTCCTCTCAGAAACTCCATTCAATTGAGGCATTCCGGGAGGAGTAAGCTGTGATATGATACCACACTCCTTCAAGAAACCTTTAAACTCGAGGCTTAAGTATTCTCCTCCATGATCTGATCGTAGAACTTTTATACTTTCCCCTGTTTTCTTTTCCACTCCTTCCTTGTATTCTTTGAACATTTCGAAAAATCGGATTTGTTCTTCAAAAGATACACATATCCATATCTACTAAAATCTTCAATAAATATAATGAAGTAGTAAAAGCCACCTCTTGCCATCGTACATATTGGACCGCATACATTACTATGTATAAGTCCTAATCATTTGGTGGCCCTCTCACCATTTTCGGTAAAAGGAGCTTTAGCCATTTTGCCAATGAGACAAGATTTGCATTTTTCGTATGATTCAAAATCAAACTTATCCATGTAACCATCTTGATGTAATTTGGAAATGCATTCCTCATATATGTGACCTAAATAACAATGTCAAAGGTATGTTTGATTTGAGTCTTTCATCCTAATACGTTTATTATCATTATTTATGTTATAGATAGGAGTATCTAAATCAAGAACATATAAATCATTAAACAAATGAGCAACCCTATAGGTAATATTATTCAATGAAAAGGAACAACTATTGTTCTGAATCAAAAATGAAAAACCTTTCTTGTCCAAACAAGAAACCGAAATAATGTTTCTGCAAATCGCAGGCACGTAAAAACAGTTATCTAGTTTTAAAACAAGCCCAATTGGCAACGATAAATAATAAGTCCCTACAGCTAAAGCAATAACATTTCCTCCATTGCCGACATGTAGGTCGAATTCTCCCTTCACCAATATCCTACTTCCCTGCAGTTTCTGCACATTTATACAAAAGTGAAAACCACATACAATATCTAATATCCAAGATGTAGAAGTAGACAAATTGACTTCTATAACATAAATACCTAAATTAGAAGTGGAAAGAACAACCTTCTTCTTCTTCTTCAGATCCTCCAAATAAGCATGGCGGTTCCTCTTCCAGTGACCTGGTTTCTTGCAATGGTGACAATTACCAACCTTTTGAACACCACATTTAGGCTTCAAAGCCTTAGTTGAATTAGGTTTCGTATTGGCATTAGATTTAGATCCCATCCTCCGCTTGCCTTTCCATTTACCCTTTCCTTTGGCCTTCCCCTTATTCACCATCAATATAGAAACATGGGACACCTTCTGAATGTTAGTCTCAGTAGTTTTCAACATTACCAACAATTCAGTGGGGTTCTTATCTATCTCATTCATATTGTAATTCATCATAAATTGAGAATAGATGATGTTTAAAGATTGTAAAATCATATCAATCTGGTGCTCCATAGTAATCGGGGCACCCAATTTGGCAAGGTACTTAATATATCTTATCATCCTTAGAACAAGCAGTCCAACCGGATCACATTCTCCCTGCTTACATGCGTTCAATGACTCAAAAGTATCAAACCTCTCCTGACGAGCCTGTCCTTCAAACATAAGTTTAAGATGTTCAGTCATATCATAAGAATGTAACATGAGACATTGAACATCCGTATCATCATCGATATGTTTCTGATAAACAGTATATTGAGCACGGGATGCTCCTTCAGGTAGATGTGTAGGGCGATGAATATATATTACATAGTGTTATGAATATGTTGTGTACTTGATGATAACTTGAACAAAATACTTAGTAGATTTTAGTTAAATGATTTTGTAACTTTCAACGGATGATCATTTTCAACATCCATTGAAAGAGTAGCTTATGTAACAATAAGACTAGTAGCACATTTCTGCATCCTTGGATAGCTTAGTGAACTAGATGTTGTAGATTGTCCAAGCTATGTTAACTACTAGATTGATAAGTAATGTAGGAGGTTTAATTGTAAATATTAGATGCCTTGTAATCTTGTGTAAATGAAGTAGATTTAACTATCAAGAAGACAGTCTCAATAGATGTTTTACAAAGCTTCAACGGATGATCAACATAAGTCTCGACGGATGATCCACCTGAGTTTCAACGGATGATCAGAAAAAGTTCCAATGGATGATCAATCTAAGTTCCAACGGATGTTCAAACTCAAAAGAGCAGTTAATAGTGACTTGACAGTCACATGCGTTGGTTGTATGCAAATGGAATGTGGTAGCCTGTTTGAAGGTTTTAGAGAACAAAGAAGCATTTCCATTTCCATGCTAAACTGAAGATATTCAAAGATGCTGAAAAGAGAAGTGAAAAAGCATGATATTAGACTAGAACCATTTTGTCTTAATTGTTTGTCTTTTTATCATGTAACTTGGTAATATATAAACCAAGTGTAGCAAGTTGAATAGACACTAAGTATTCAAGTGAGTAAGCAAAAACTAGAGAAATAGAAAAGGCAAAATCTGTTAAGAATTTCTCTGTAGTTCTTGTTGTTCAACTTGTAAGCAGCTGTGTACTTTTTGTATCACAAAGTTCTCTACTTAATACATATCTCTGGTGGAAAAGTTCAATCCACCAGAAAGTTTTTAAATACTTGTATTTAATTGTTTTGTGATTTGATTTCTGTTATATTCTTATTTCGCATCATTGTAAATCAAACACAGTTATTTATTTATAGAAGAACTGTTCTTAAAACCAAAAAGAAGCCAGAATTACATTCAACCCCCCTTCTGTAATTCTTGTTTAGATTGTTTGGGAATAACAATTGGTATCAGAGCAAGCTCTTGAAGAACAAGGAGTTTAAAGATCACAACAACTAACAAGATGAACAGAAAAGATGTTGGAGTAAAGATTCCATTTCTGGACAAAGACAACTATCACCATTGGAAGGTGAAGATGCACCTGCATCTCCTATCTCAAGATGAAGCATATGTGGACTGCACTGAGAAAGGTCCACAATCACATGTCCCTATGAGAGCTGCTACAGGAAATGAAGCATCAGTTCCAAAGCCACAAGCATAATGGTCTGATCCAGATAAAGAACAAGTTCAAAAGGATAAAAAGGCCATGAACATTCTGTTTAATGGTGTTGACAGTGACATGTTTGACAACATCATAAACTGCAAAACTGCTAAGGATGTCTGACATACAATTCAAGTTATATGTGATGGAACTGAGCAAGTAAGGGAGAACAAAATACAACTCTTGATTCATCAATATGAGCATTTCTATAGTGAAGAAGGTGAGTCACTCACTGACATTTTCAGTAGATTCCAAAAACTACTGAATGCTCTAAAACTGCATGGAAGGGTTTATCAAACAAAAGACTCAAACCTCAAATTCCTTAGATCTCTACCAAAGGAATGGAAGCCTATAATAGTCTCATTGATAAATTCTCAAGATTACAAGGACTTCACCTTGGATAGACTGTATGGTATCCTAAAAACCTATAAGCTCGAAATAGAGCAAGATGAGAAGATGGAGAAAGGAAGAAAGAAGGGAGGGTCCATTGTATTAGTTGCTGAGCAAGAAAAGGAGAAGGAGATAAAGGTTGAAGCTATTGATTCTGCACCAAAACCTAGAGTTTGTGAAGACAAAGGTAAAGGGCTAGTAACTGAACATAAAGATCATCTTAGTCAAGATGACATGGATGACATAGATGAGCATCTTGTTTTTCTATCCAGGAGATTTGCCAAGCTCAAATTCAAGAAGAATTTTGGAGCAGCTAAGTCAAACAGAAACATGGTTGATAAGTCTAAATTCAAGTGTTTCAAGTGTGGCTTAGCAGGTCATTTTGCTAGTGAGTGTAGAAAGCTTGATTCTCGTAAAAAGAAGTTTGAGCCTGTTGATTATAAGCATAAATACTTTGAGTTGCTCAAGCAAAAGGAAAGGGCTTTCATTACATAAGAAAATGACTGGGGTGCAGATGGATTGGAAGAGGATAAAGATACAAGCTATGTCAATCTAGCACTTATGGCCAAATCAGATAAAACAGAAACAAGTTCATCAAACAATCAGGTAATCACTACCAACCTAGCTCATTTATCTAAAGCTATGACGGACCCACAATACTAACTAGCAGGAATATGCATAATATAGATTAAACAGTAAAGTACTACAAAAGATAGATTATTAAGGCTACAACCCTTATCCACCATCCCTGAATCCACATGAATGAGTTTGAACAACATTTAACATCTTCATTATTACAAACCAAAATATCTTAGGTCAAATTACTACAAATTTTTACCCAAAGTTTACAACCCTTAGGGAACTACTAGTTCCCTACCTGCTCCAACATCTGACGGTAGGCATACCCCGAGTCCCCAGTAGTCTTACGCGCGCTTTTCTTGAAATGAACCATCTTCGGGTTTCACTGAAGGGATAACATCAATAACAATATTAATGAGAAAAATGCTCAGCAAGTGAATAATGGTGCATAACAATGTATCATAAACTCGATAAACAATAACAGAGGATAATTTAACAATATGAAATCTCAAATAGATGATCAAATTCTAATAAGTGAATGGATTTGGAAATTACACAGCGCTATGAGCAATGAGGGGTGATCAGCCCACATCAAAGCTCTGAACCACATAATAAGTGATTCACAACCTTTGAGGATCCTCGGCACACATTGGCCATATAAAACCATCAGGCTCCCTGCTACTGAGGTTTTAACAATGATTGGCGCCTCAGTCATAACGAAACATACTATCCAATTCCTTTTAATCAATTCATTTTAATTTAAAAAGGGTTCTTGATCAAGGACAAGATAACAAGGGTTGATATTGACAAAGTTCAAATGAAGGAAACGATACTAGTGTTTGGGTTTCCAAAGGAAATGATTCTAGGTTTTGAGGGTATTAGGATTCACATGATTTATTAAGGAACGATTGTAGGGTATTCACATGGATATGAGGTAATATATGAGAAAAGGAATCAATTCATGTATGGAAGAGATTAACTAGATTCAACACTTAATTAATGGGTGATGTAGGGTAATTAATCTTATTGAAACTTTAATTATGCATTCACAGGGTTTTTAACCACAAGCAACAGAATTATAGAGGTAAGTTGAGAGTTCACTTGCCTGGACTACGCTTGCTGAGTACTTGAATGGAATCGTCTAAGGGCTCATTTTCTGGCTTCCTACTTGAACCTATAATAAATAGTATCCTCATTACAATTCTTGCTACTACCCTTTCGCGTATTCTATAAAATGCATATACACATATACACACTTATATATATATATATATTTAAACACAATTAATTTCAAGTAATATATGCTTCACATAATCCACATAACACATAGCAAGGAATGGCATGACAATAGTACACTTAGATCCTAATTACTCAAGCAATTATCCATTTAATAAGTAATTATCAAGACTATTACTCCTAATCCTCCTTTACAGACCTCAACACAACCTAGATTTAGTAAGGCACATTTGTGCCTCACCTCATAAGACTTACAAATACAATGCACCCTACTTATCTTACCCAAATGCATACATTGGCACCAATTGTGTGCCTTGGCAACAATATGAATTTCTACCTTAGGCCTTTGGTAAATTCTGACTCCTATGACTTCTTATGACCTTAATCTAACTTTAGCAATTGGTTTGACACCAAGGCATCACTTAAAAGACACACAAATGCAATGCACTTCTCTAATGTCCCCAAAGGCAACTCTAATGGTGACTCTCGGGTGCTTTGGTGGAAATAAGGGATCTCCACCTTGGGCCTACACTCCAAACCAACTCTCAAGGGTTTTAAAGACTCTAAACTGACTCTCAAAGTTGGAATGACTCAAATTCCCCACTCAGGCCTCCCTAGGCCTCGAGTGAAAGTTGACATAAAACTGTCTTCCCTGATTTCCAAACCGCCTTATTTTTACCAACTTAAAACTCATTTATCTAGTTCAATTACTGGTTTTTAATGACTTGTTAAGCTTCCTAAGACTTCATTCTATCTATTTAGACCAAGTCCCCATGAAGGCCTAACCTATGACATGATTATAATCAACCAAAAGTCAAGTTTACCCAAATCCGCCATGTTCTGAGTTGCTCTTGGGTTTGTGTGTATGTGCCTAACCAAATGCAAGGTTTTACTCAATCTAAAGTTACTGGACTTTAGTATAAACCAAGTCCCAAGTCCCAAATCCCTTGAGTTTAGGCCTACCAAGGCCTTGCTAAAACTCACTTAAAATGACCTAAACTTCTAGTACAAAAATCTATCCAATTATAACCAATACAACTCCTTCCACCTTAACTCCCTTCATTACACCAAAACCAAACATCAACCAACCAAGGCAAGTGTTAGGAATATGTGTATTAGTTTGATGATAAGTTAAGCAAAACACTTAAGTAGAAATCTAGTGTTTGTAGCCTCAACGGATAAGACCATCTTGGCTATCCGTTGAAGGAGTAGCTTTACTTGGCAATAAGTTTAGTATTGTAGCACATTTCACTCTCTGGTATCAAGCTGTAATTCTTAGATGTTGTTAGGAAATAATCAGTCATGTTGACTACTAATGGATGTACAAATAGGAGGGCTAATTGTAAATATTTCATGCCTTGTAATTTTGTATAAGTGAAGAAGTGTCAACGGATATTGAAGACCTTCAACGGATAAGAAACAATGCTTCAACGGATAATATCCATCAACGAATAAGTGCTTCAACGGATAAAGACTTCAACTGATAATGCATCAACGGATAAAGCTTCAACGGATAAAGCCTCAACGGATAAGGCATCAACGGATGAAAGCTTCAACGGATGCTTAGTTCATTAGCAGTTGATAGTGACAATTCACAAGCTGACAGAGGCACATGGATTGACAGAGACATACTGGAATGTGGAAGCCTCTAGGAGGAATCAAGAAAATGCAGCATCTCCATTCTGATGCAAACAAGGAAGTATTCAAAGATTTACAGATTACTCTAGATTGCATTGGATAGAGAAATGAAGAAGAAACATGTGAAGAATCTTTTCAATTGTATTTTACAGTTTGTCTTCACTTGTAAACTTGGTGATATATAAACCAAGTAGCAGCTAGTAATTAGATATGAATTTTCCTTGAGCTGTTTAGAAATATCAAAAGAGAAAATCATCTAGTTTGTACTAGGAAGCAGTTGTGATTTAATTCTTTGAATCACAGATTTTCTGAAATAACACATCTCTGGTGGAACAACAAATCCACCAGAAAAGTTTTTTTTAAGTTCTTTGTGTTCATTACATTTGTATTTGAATATATATCTGTCTGCATCAGCTTCAAGCAATTCACACACATTTGATCACTCAAACACTTAGCCTTAGAAACTGCTCAAAACTTGAAAAAGTTTTGAGATTTACATTCAACCCCCCTTCTGTAAATCTCATTGTTAGTCCACTGGGAATAACAATTGGTATCAGAGCAGGCTCTTAACATACAAAGAGTTTAAAGATCTATTCTGCTAACATCATGAGTGCACAGAAGAATCCTCCTGCTAACATCATGAATAGGAAGGATATTGGTGTAAAGATCCCAGTCCTGGAAAAAGATAATTATCATCACTGGAAAGTGAAGATGCATTTACATCTTCTTTCTCAAGATGAAAGCTACATCAACTGTATTGAAAATGGTCCTCACATCCCTCACAACGTAGCCACAGCTGCTACTGCAACAGTTGCTGTTGGACAGTCCATTCCCAAGCTAAAAGCAGAATGGACTATTGAAGACATGGAAGAAATCCGCAAGGATAAGAGAGCCATGAACATTTTGTTTAATGGCTTAGATCAAGATATGTTTGACAATGTCATCAATAGCCAAACTGCAAAGGAAGTTTGGGATACTGTACAAATCATCTGCGAAGGTACTGAGCAGGTCAGAGAAAACAAGATGCAGCTTCTTATTCAACAGTATGAATATTTTCACTTTGAAGAAGGTGAATCACTAAATGATACCTTCAACAGGTTTCAGAAACTGTTGAATGGATTGAAGCTGTATGGTAGAGTGTACCAAGTCAAGGATTCCAACTTAAAATTTCTTAGGTCTCTGCCAAAGGAGTGGAAGCCCATGACTGTCTCTTTGAGAAATTCTCAAGATTATAAGAACTTCACACTTTAAAGATTATATGGAATTCTGAAGACTTATGAACTTGAAATGGAGCAGGATGAGCTGTTGGAAAAGGGAAAGAGAAAAGGAGGAACAGTTGCTCTTGTAGCTGACAGTGAGAAGATGGAAGCCAGGAATGAGGAGAAGACAATGCCAAGTCTCAAAATTGGTACAAGCAAATCAGAATCAAGCAAGGGTAAAGAGCAAGTTGCTGAGGATGAAGACAATTCCAGTCAGGATGAATATGATGATATTGAAGAACATTTGGCCTTTCTGTCCAGGAGGTTTGCAAAAATGAAGTTCAGGAAAAACACAAAGTTCACTAAGCCAAACAAAAACATGGTGGACAAATCAAAGTTCAAATGTTACAACTGTGGCATTAGTGGACACTTTGCAAGTGAGTGTAGGAAGCCAAATTCTGAGAAAAAGAAATTTGAGCAAGTTGATTACAAAAAGAAGTATTTTGATTTGCTCAAACAAAAGGAAAGAGCTTTTCTCACTCAAGATGATTGGGCAGCAGATGGGGTAAATGAAGATGATGATGTGGAATGTCAACCTAGCCCTGATGGCTAATTCTGATGAAAATGAAACTAGTTCATCAAGCAACCAGGTAATTACTACTGATCTCTCTCAGCTTTCTAAACATGAATGCAATGAAGCCATAAATGATATGACCAATGAATTATATCATTTGCGTGTTTCCCTTAAATCACTAGCAAAAGAAAACACTAGGATCAAGGAGAATAATGTGTTTTTAAGTGATAGGAATGCTGTGTTAGAGGATCAGGTAATTGAGCTTGAAAAGATGAAACTTAAATGCTTGACTGTTGAGAGTGAACTAGCAGAAGCTGTTAAGAAAGTAGAAATTCTTTCTACACAGTTAGAAAGTGAGCAAGAGGTAATCAAGGCCTGGAAAACATCTAGGGATGTTAGTGTTCAGATTGCAAAGGTTCAGGGAATTGAATCATTCTGTGAGGATGCCTGGAAGAAAAACAAAAAGGAGTTAGAATTAATTGATGGATTGTCAACGGATGTGGAATCAACGGATGATGAAAGTTATCCGTTGAAGGAAGAAAAGGAGCATCTGTTGAAGGCTCATCAATTAAAACAGGCAAGTTCTTTTAAAAATAAAAGTCTCAATAAAAAGAATGATTCAACTCTTAAGAACTTTGTCAAAGAAGGAGCTAGCACATCTAGAGATGTCAGTAA
Organism: Apium graveolens; assembly: GCF_009905375.1. NCBI lineage: Eukaryota > Viridiplantae > Streptophyta > Magnoliopsida > Apiales > Apiaceae > Apium > Apium graveolens. The sequence continues at coordinate 149,019,858 of NC_133650.1, forward strand.
GGTGAATATAGGACACATGACTTTAGATCAGCTAAAAGATAGGCTCAAGTTGGTTGAGGATAAGAAGGAAACTAAAAGAAAATCTAAAAGAAATGGGAAGGTAGGGATTAATAAACATAACAATTACACACCTGATAGATATGCTCCTATAAAAAGCTGTGTGCATTGTAAAAGTGTTAATCACCTGTCTGATAATTGCAAATCAGTTAAAAATGCTCCCATGCCTTCAAATCCCTCCATGCCTAAAATGTCTATGTCACCTCTGCATGCTATGCCTGTTATGTCTCACCAGAATCCCCATGCACATTTTGCAAACATGCCATATATTAACAATCCTTATTTTACTGCATTTAGTATGCCTCAAATGCCATACAATATGCCTATGTGGAATAACATGTTTGCACAACCTATGCCTTATCAGATTCAAACAAATGTGTTAAATGATTCTGTGACTAACCCTACACTTCAACCAACCACATCTGAGACCAAGGGTGACCCAAAGTTACCTAAGTCAAAAGATGCGGGAGGAATGAAGTCTAGGAAAAAGACTAACAAGGTTGGACCCAAGGAAACTTGGGTACCAAAATCAACTTGATTGATTTTGTTGTGTGCAGGGACAAAGAAGAAATCTATGGTACTTGGACAGTGGTTGTTCAAGACACATGACAGGAGATTTCACCCTGCTCACAGAGTTTAAGGAAAGAGCTGGCCCTAGCATAACCTTTGGAGATGACAACAAAGGATTCACTATGGGATATGGCTTGATTTCAAAAGAAAATGTCATCATTGATGAAGTTGCATTGGTTGATGGTCTCAAACACAATTTATTGAGCATCAGTCAACTATGTGACAGAGGGAATACTGTTTCCTTCAATTCTGAAGCCTGTATTGTCACAAGTAAAAAGGACAATAAAGTGGTTCTAACTGGAGTTAGAAAAGGGAATGTGTACTTAGCTGATTTTAACTCTACAGATGCAGAATCCATAACTTGTCTTCTCAGCAAAGCAAGTCCAGTTGAAAGTTGGCTATGGCACAAGAAGCTGTCCCATTTGAATTTCAAGACAATGAATGATCTAGTCAAAAAGGACTTAGTTAGAGGAATGCCTCTAGTGGAATTCACAAGGGATGGGCTGTGTGATGCTTGTCAGAAAGGAAAGCAAAAGAAAGTATCATTCAGTAAAAAGCTTGAATCTGCAATTGATGAACCACTACAACTTCTACACATGGATCTTTTTGGACCAGTCAATGTATTGTCAATTTCAAGGAAAAGATACTGCCTAGTGATTGTAGATGATTTCTCAAAGTTTTCATGGGTTTATTTTCTTAAATCAAAGGATGAAGCTAGTGAAATCATCATCAATCATATCAAGCAAGTCAACAATCATCCTGATTTCAAAGTAAGGAATATTAGGAGTGACAATGGAACTGAGTTCAAGAATTCAACCATGAAGTTGTTCTATGAAGAAAGTGGGATCATGCATGAGTTCTCAACTCCAAGAACTCCACAACAAAATGGTGTGGTGGAAAGGAAGAACAAATCACTAATTGAAGCTGCAAGGACAATGCTTGAAGAGTCAAAACTCCCAACTTATTTTTGGGCTGAGGCTGTCAACTGTGCATGTTACACTCAGAATATTTCTCTAATCAATCAGGCAAAATGCATGACTCCCTATCAATTATTCAAGAGAAGAAAACCAAATTTAAACTTTCTACATGTCTTTGGTTGCAAATGCTAAATCTTAAGGAATCAATCTGATCACAAAGGGAAGTTTGATGCAAAGGCTGATGAAGGAATATTTATTGGTTATTCTGCTGGAAAATCATATAGGGTCTACAATCTAAGAACCAACATTGTCATGGAATCTGTACATGTTGTGTTTGATGATAAAAAGATTGATGGACTAACAGATGAGGGACATCATGAAGGACTCAAATTTGACAACATTGAGATATACTGTGATGATAGTGAAAGTGAGAATGATGAAGAAGGCATCTCAAGAAGAATTCAGAATCTGCCTTTGGATAATGCACAGAATGCTGCATCCGTTGAAAGTCATAATTCAGCTTCCGTTGAAAGAAGCATTGCAGCTTCCGTTGAAAGACAAATACATTTCTGGTAATTTTATCCTTCAACGGATAAAATGGCGTTGTTCATCAACGGATAACTATTTCCCTTATCCGTTGAAGTGTCACGTCAGTTACTATAAGTGAGTCACAGCCGTTGATTCTTTTACTCAACCGTTGATACAGATATACAGTGTTGTATGTAATTGTATTTAAGGTAGTTTTCAGAATTTCTACAGTTTTCTTTGTTCTTGAACGGCTGTAACTTACTTAAAAGTATCATTTAATCATTTTATTTACGCTTTAATTCAAGAAAGTATAAAAGCCCAATTGAACTCTTATTCTCACTTTACGCTTTCTTGCAATTCTTATTCTCTTTCTCTCTAAATTTTCAAGTTTTTTTCTGCAACCTCTACTCACAACAATGGCACCAGTAGTCAAAATTATGTCTCAAACATGATTTGTTTATGAAAAGAATAATTTCATAGCCTTGGTTGAAAAGAATGAAGCCCATTCTGATTATCACAAGATGATGGACTTCATCAAAAACTGCAAACTAAGCTATGCAATGCTGGAAGCCCCAACCATCTACTGTGAGGTGATTGAGGAGATTTGGACAACTGCAGAGTTCAACTCCACAGATATGACTATTGCCTTCTCTCTCAAAGGTATCGACTATTGCATTAATTGTGATGATTTACAATCTTGCTTTAAGTTGCCTGAGAATAATGCCATGACACCACACACTGATAAAGATGTCTCTGCTATGCTAGATTCCATAGGCTATGCTTTTGATTCTGCTAGTTTAGGTAGTATTAGAAGGAAAGGCCTTAGGAAAGAATGGAGTTTTCTTGGAGATGCCTTTATTAAGGTTTTCTCTGGGAAGATTAGCAATTTTGATGCTATCACTTCATCTCTTGTTAATATGCTCTATATGCTAGTATCTGATAGGTACTTTAATTTTAGCAACTGTGTTATGCTAGAATTAGGTTCCAAATTAGGTAACAAAGCTAATAGACCACATAACATCTACTATGCTAGATTCTTTATGTTATTGGCTAACCATGTTGCTGAAGGTTTGGTTATATCCAATGAGAATAAGAAACTCAAATGCTGGGCATAAGAAAAAAGGGTCCTTGCAGACCTTTTGAGAATGAACCTCAACAGCCAGGTGCCATTGGTATACTTGCCAAACATGAATGCACCACAGGTAAGTGAGGTAAATACTTCTGTAACTCCTACTACTTCCAACCCCACTGTTTCTTTGCCTTCTAGTGTGGCTATGGAACCTGTGTCTTTGTCCAAACAGGCTCCTACCAAGGCCACCAAATCTAAAGTTTCCAAAGTCAAGTCAAAGAAACCTACCTCTGTTGTTTCTCAAAAGACAACAGTTGTAACAACTACCATAAACCCTGAAGGGAGTGAACAGGGTGTAAGTGGTGAGGGGAGGGGTGAACATCAAAAAGCCCCCCAGGATAAGGTGGGAGAGGTGAGTGGTACTCAAACCAGCCAAGCCACAATCTCTCAAAAGACTGTGGTGGTTCAAAAGGAGTCCAGCACATCCCTAGTTACATCCTCCCAAAAGGATGTAACTATTGAAAATAGTCCCCAACCAGGGACACAGAACAAAAGAGGGAGGGACACTGAAGCCACACATTCACCATTTAAAGCCTTTTCAAGGAAGAAGAAGGCCAAAACCCTAGTTTCCACACAAGGGACACACACAGCACAGATACATCCACCAGTATCTGTGCCTTCTCAAATTCAGCTTGATGTGATGCCAGCAAATGTGGAATCACAGCCCCATTCTCTCAATATAGAAACACACCATTCATCAAACTCTCTAACACCCTCTCTAGATGTGGATATGATATTCACATCAATTCCTGATTCTCCCTCATTAAAACTCAGGGATGAGCCTCACTCAAAACCTGATGATCATCATCTTTTAGATGATTTGTTGGATCATCAGCCAATTCTTTCAGATGTAGTTGAAGAATCTGTGTTACCTCACTTAAAATCAATCCACACAGATTCAACAATTATGTCATTTTCTATATCTACATCTTTGCCTTCCTCAACGGATTTCTCTCATCCGTTGACAAGTGGTTGTTCTTCAACGGATAAGCTTAACAGCAGTTATCCGTTGATACCATCAGTTTCTACTTCAACGGATACTCCCTATCCGTTGATGGTCTCTACACACTTAACAGAAACAATTCCAACTGTAGAGGACATGGCAACTGTACAATCGCTTTTAGGTTTGAGGGAAGGGAGTGATCTTTTGAGTGAGAGGCTGGGTTGCTCCCAGGAAAAAGGAGAGGTTGAGAGTCACCAAATACATGCTATTTCTTCCAGCATGGCAAAAGTGAGTGAGAGGAGTGCCACCTTAGAAGGTGAAGGTGAGGGTGTGAGGGTGTGTGTGAGCCAGGGGGAGCCCCTGATGCAAGAATAGAGAGAAATTGAGAGAAAGGCAGCTACAGAAGCTATAAGGGTGGATCCAGCCATTGCTAGTGAGTTAATGAAAGTGGATGATGCAGATAAGGAAAGACAATTTCAGCAACATTACAAAGCTGTCATTGATAACATTTCCTTGGATGCTGACACTTTTACTCACCCTGTTTCAGTCTATCAATTATTGGCTGCACAGGGCAATGTGGAGGCAGAATAGACACTACATATTGTACACACTTCAGAATCTCTTCTCAGAGACAAAGCTGTTGTCAACAGGCTGCCTTCTCAAGCTGGTGAGCCATCTGAAGAATTTGGAGTAAATTCTAATGATGATGACTCTAATTCTTTGAATGAGAGCATGAACTTAGGGGGAGTAGCAGGCCCAAGTTCTGTTCCTGATCTTCCTGCATGGGCATGGGCAAAACCATCAACACCAGGAGAGTTTGGTGTCACTTTGGTCAGACAAGTCATGACAATTCAGCAGGCCCTTCAGGAGACTCAGGATGCTGGTACCAAGGCAATTCTTCAAGCTCATCTGGACTCTCTGCATCTCTTGTAGTTGCAGCATTACCAGCAAAATCTAAGTGTGAATGAGCTCAAACTGGACATTGCTGATCTGAAATCCTATAATGCTGAGAAATTGGATTCACTTATACCCTATGGTACTATGCAAGATTTGTTGGGGAGACTGAGGAAAGCATCTGATGCTGACAAGAGGCTGGCCAGATTGGAAGATAGGGTTCAAATCATTGAAGGCTCTATGGTCACCATTCTTCAGAATCAACAAACTCAAACAAATCTACTCATGCAGCTGGCACAAGCACAAGGCTTGACCCCTACCCTTGATGATAACAAAAAGGGGGAGAATAAAAGGGAAGGGGAAGGAGAGCCATCTACAACAGTTCAGATTTCTCAAGTGCTAGTTCCTGTCATCACAACTTCTCCAACTATTCAAGTCAAAGGAAAGCTAGATGGAATTGATCTAATCCAGATAGCAGCAGCTGAATTGCAAGTCAAAGAGCAAAGGAAGAAGATTGATGAAGAGATGCAACTAATATTTGGTTTTACAACTTCTCAATCACAATCTGTGAAGCATAACACAAAAGTGGAATCAATTATTATGGAACTCAAGCCAGTAGGGAGGCATAAGGATGGAGAAACTTCTTCCAAAGATCTGCAACCTATGATTCTTAAGCCCAACAACAGATCCAATAAGGACTCTACAAAGAATCCTCTAAAAGAGGTGGATTTTCCTCTTCCAAAAGCTGACGAGGACAAGCTTTTAGGTAGAAGTATTGCATATCTCAAAGAGACCATGGATGAGGCTGTAAGGAGAAACATGGCTATTATCTTCAGAGAGGGAAAGAGCATATGTGTGATGCAAGGACATCCCAAATTCTCAATAGCCAAGAGGGAAGAAACCAAAAGGTTGAAGGAAGAAGCCAAACAGCTCAAGGCTGACAAAAGAGCACAAGCAAGGCTTGAAAAACAGCTAAAGTCAAGTCAGGCTGAGGAACAAAAAGAAATTGAAGACAAAGGTGAAGATGAAGCTATGGGGGACATGGTTGGTACTGAGATGGAGGAAAGAAGTAAAGAAGAATGGCAGAAAGGGAAAAGAAAGAAGGTCAATGCAAAGAGAAAGAAGGTAGATAAGACTGAAGAAACCCAATCAATATCCAAACCACTACCCTCTATTCCTGAACCAATTGTACCTGACCCCTTCATGAATATTCATGATGAAACAATCATTCCCAAGGAGGAACCAATTGATTGGGACACCATCAAATTGCCCACCTTCCTAACCTCTTCTCCACCATCAAAGAAGCAGAAAAGAAGAATCAAATCAACACCCTCTAAAGCCTCAATCAAATTCACACAGAAGCCTAAGCCTAAACCTCAAACCTCTAAAGATGATTATGTTCACATCTGTGACAAAAAAGAATTTTCAAACATTGAACTCTATCTGGATGAGCTGGAGGATGTAAGGGGAATAGCTGCCTACAGACAGCTACCTGAGAGACTAGTGTTCAAATACAAAGGAGCTGGGGAAAGAACATGGCCTCTTCACAGAATTCTGAATGAAGGCTACTATACCTTGATTAGAGTCTACTCAGCCATACAGAAGGATCCTGGCTTTACCAGGACTGCCAAGACTGAGATTCTCAACAAGATTGCCAACATAAGGAAAACTTGGAGGGAGCCAAATGCCTTGCATAGAACTTTACTCATTCAAGAAAGAGGAATTACAATTCACAAATCACCTCATTGGTTGATGGAGTTCAGAGACAATAAAGGAGTCAGAAGATTTTTCAGAATTGAAGATCAGCTAAAGATTTCCAGTAATGAAACTCTCAAGGATATGCAATCTAAGTTAGATATCAACGAAGAAGATGAAGCTGAATTCTACAGACAACTTCAACTTCAAATAGAGGAGAATGACAGGAGGCTAGGAAAGAAAACCAGGGATCAAAGGAAAAGAAAGTAATTTGCTCAGGCTAAAGGAGCACCCTTGGAAACAATGTAATTCTTCAATTCCATCTCAGCATATACATTTTTGTAGCACTTTTGAATTTCTACTTTGTTACAGTTTATATATTTGTTAAGTGTTTTGTTATCATCAAGCTAAACCCAAATTTATGCCTATAGTTCTAGTAGACATAAATAGGGGGAGATTGTTAGGAATATGTGTATTAGTTTGATGATAAGTTAAGCAAAACACTTAAGTAGAAATCTAGTGTTTGTAGCCTCAACGGATAAGACCATCTTGGCTATCCGTTGAAGGAGTAGCTTTACTTGGCAATAAGTTTAGTATTGTAGCACATTTCACTCTCTGGTATCAAGCTATAATTCTTAGATGTTGTTAGGAAATAATCAGTCATGTTGACTACTAATGGATGTACAAATAGGAGGGCTAATTGTAAATATTTCATGCCTTGTAATTTTGTATAAGTGAAGAAGTGTCAACGGATATTGAAGACCTTCAACGGATAAGAAACAATGCTTCAACGGATAATATCCATCAACGGATAAGTGCTTCAATGGATAAAGACTTCAACTGATAATGCATCAATGGATAAAGCTTCAACGGATAAAGCCTCAACGGATAAGGCATCAACGGATGAAAGTTTCAACGGATGCTTAGTTCATTAGCAGTTGATAGTGACAATTCACAAGCTGACAGAGGCACATGGATTGACAGAGATATACTGGAATGTGGAAGCCTCTAGGAGGAATCAAGAAAATGCAGCATCTCCATTCTGATGCAAACAAGGAAGTATTCAAAGATTTACAGATTACTCTAGATTGCATTGGATAGAGAAATGAAGAAGAAACATGTGAAGAATCTTTTCAATTGTATTTTACAGTTTGTCTTCACTTGTAAACTTGGTGATATATAAACCAAGTAGCAGCTAGTAATTAGATATGAATTTTCCTTGAGCTGTTTAGAAATATCAAAAGAGAAAATCATCTAGTTTGTACTAGGGAGCAGCTGTGATTTAATTCTTTGAATCACAGATTTTCTGAAATAACACATCTCTGGTGGAACAACAAATCCACCAGAAAAGTTTTTTTTTAAGTTCTTTGTGTTCATTACATTTGTGTTTGAATATATATCTGTTTGCATCAGCTTCAAGCAATTCACACACATTTGATCACTCAAACACTTAGCCTTAGAAACTGCTCAAAACTTGAAAAAGTTTTGAGATTTACATTCAACCCCCCTTCTGTAAATCTCATTGTTAGTCCACTGGGAATAACAGCAAGTCCTAACATACACTAATACCTACTGACTATCAACATATATGGCTTATTTACAATCAATTTAGCATGCAAATCAATTATAAGAACAAGTAAAGTAACACATCACAAGACAAACCATCACTTAGCATTTTAAAGCAAAAAAATTCAAAGCAATCATGTTGATTACATCATGACACCTACTAACCTTAAGCTCATATCATCATATATAATCTAAAATAGCATTTTATAAAAGGAATCATGGCATGCAACTCACAAAAATCAAGTATCAAGAGGTTAAAAGAACAACTACAATAGCAATATCTTGTCCTCAAGTTTTAAGCAAATATTTGAACCATATATCCAAAATAATCACTTGATATCTACTGAATATAATCACACATCATCATGAAATACTTCATCTAGCATTTTATAACCAAAAACCACAGCATACATCTCATACAAGTCAAGCACCAAAGCACAAAATTAACAAGTATAGTATCTACTTAGAAATCACTAGTAAATCAATATGCAAACACTATATTCAACATGCAAGTGCAAAAATCATCATGCAAGTACTAAACTTAAGGTATCTTGATGGAAAAATATCATGCAAGGGTTTAATCTTTAACAAAACAACATTTATAAGGAGTAAGACTTTAAAATCAACATGCATGGTCATTTTTCATAAAAACTTCCCAAAATCAACAATTTACATTCGGCTCCTAAGAAATCATTGCCAAATGTTGATGAACAAAGAGTATGACTTGGTGTAATAGAAGTGTAACACCTCTCCAAGATCATATCTTTCTCATTTCTATAAGCCACCATGGTTGCAACCTTGAATTCATAAGAATTAAGGCCTCAACCTCGGCTTTATCAACATGCACACACAAAACTCACCTTAATATGATGTTACTCCACTAAATGATGAAGATGTTGGCTTGACTAGCTTGATAAGTGAAAGAAAATAAAGAAAAGTGAATAAAATGGCAAGAATGGGGGTGGGGAGTGAGTTCGGCCGAGAGAGAGAGAGAGGAGAGGAGAGAATGAGGTGTGTGAGTGAGTGTGTGAGGAAAAATGAGAGCACTCACTTGGTTTTTTTTACTAAAATATGATAGCGGAATGGAGAATGTACATATTTATCCCTCTTGCTAGTAGTGACAAAAATGCATGCAAGGTTAAAGAGGTAATCTTGCAAGTTATTGGGGTTAGAATTGACGGTCTTAGCCTTGGACCCTATTGTAAGCTAAAATGCATGCAAGGGTATGCTAGTAATTCAATAATTAATAAAAGTACGATTAAAAAGAATGAATTTTAGTAAATAAAATATAGCTTCATAAATCACAAAATTAATACCATAAATACTATGAAATTTTAGAAGTTTTATAAAAGTGTTTTCAAAAATTTTGAACAAGAATATATTTTTAAAGAATTTTTCTAAGGTCAATGCTCTATTAAACAAACCATAATAAATATTCTAAGCTACATAAGAAAATGCAAATAATTTGATTCTAAGCCGAATAATAATCTATCTCTTAATCGCAACTACAACAACTCAAATATTATTTACTCGCATAACGAAATTTGCTTGCGTTCATTTAATTATACACTTATAAATAATCTAATAATGCCACACAACGAAGAACATATACGAACACATTGAATTCTCATGATTCCCGTCATCCAATACACATAAAAAATTATATAGCACAAAAAAAATATTATATTACAATCATATCAGATATTTACAGGCATTACAACCTTCCCCCCTTTAAGGATTCTGTCCCCAGTATCTAAAATGTTAACCGGCTGCTCTACATAAGACAAATCTGGCTCAATCTCCACTGGTTCATTCTCTATGATACATTTAGTGTCGGGGTTGAACTTCTTAAGCAATGATACATGAAAAATGTTGTGAATGTGCTGCATTTGAGGCGGTAAGGACAACTCGTACGCCACTTTTCCGACTTACCCAAAATCTCAAAAGGTCCGACAAATCATGGTCTCAACTTCCCTTTCTTTCCAAATCTAGTTATCCCTTTCTAGGGCGACACTTTCAAAAGAACGGTTTCTCCTATTTCATACTCTATGTAATAACCCCAATTTTTGGAAAATTTTTGAAACCCTTATGAATAGTGTTTTTGCTGAATGAGAAAACTTTTCATGCCACACTAGGTAGGGGTTCTTTTATGGATATTCTGAGATTTTATTGGCACTCTGTATGACATATAAGTGTATGTAAAGATCGTCAGAATCCAATTCCGAATACTTTGATTTTTCCCGAAAATCCACTAGATACAGAAAGAATTGAGTATAAGGTAACAGGATAAAAAGGATTTAAATTAAATGATTATAAGAGAGGATCATAAAAGGAATACAATATATTGAGAAAGGTTAAGGGAACCTAAGTAATAAGATCCCGGGTATGATCCCTCAAACGATAAACGAAAACGAAAGTTAAGCGAACCGTATAACAGATCAACGGTCATTAGGCAAACAATTAGGAAGTTAATCAAAGGGATTAGAGAGGATGATGTCACCCAACCAATGAGAAGAGGACAAGGAGGGGAGGATGACATCATGAGGATGACCTAAGTATGACATAAGGGAAGGAGGTGTGGTTGATTAATAACCACACAAATTTCATGGTTAAAAAGGTAATTTACCAAAATCAAAAGCTAGTAACCAAGCAAACAACTCACAAAACACAAAGATATTTCATTTCTTCATTAAGCTCTCGGCTTCTTTCTTAACAAAATGAAGATCCAAGCTCCACCACTTACTATTTAGCAAGGTATTTATCTAAGCTTCCCCATGGATAGTTACATACTTCCTATAAGTTTAAGCTTCTAATTCCAAGCCAATCTTTTTCTATAAATCATGGAAGAAGATTGTGAATAGTGTTTTTCAAGAACTAAAATTTGTGTTCTTGAAGTTTTGTTTAAATTAAGCTTGGATAAGGACTTTAAGGGTGATTCCAAGCCATTCTCTTGATTCTCCACTCTCCAAGGAAGGTATAAACTACAAACCCTAGCTTTAGTTTTGAGTAATTAGGAATGAATATGTTTGATATAGTATATGTGAAGCATGATGCTTGTTTGTTTAAAGTTTGGTTGAGTTTGTAGAGATTAGTTGGTTTGGTGGTATTTTTGGAGTTGTAAATCTTGATAATTAGTTAAAGAACCTAAGTAAAGCTTTTAGTTCATGTGGGGAATAAGTATAAATTGTTAATGTTGAGTGTTGGGGCTGTTATGATGTAGTTTGGATGGAGTTTTGATTGGTTTATGAATTGGGGTTGAATTGTGGTGGATTTGGAATGGTATAAATTTGGGAAATCGCGTAAACATAGCCGTCGTAATGCCCGATTTACCGTAGACTGTTTTTTTTGTTCTTAACATCAGAACCCTTGAACTCACTACTAGGTTTTGACCATTTCCATGTTTAGATAGTTCATGTTACGAGCTTCGTTTTGATATGTGGTTCGTTTGATTCCGATGAACGGTTTAGGAGAAACGGCCGTTTTAAGTAACGACGTTTCGCGAACGAACCCTTACCCCTCGCCTTACTTTGAAACATAGGTTAAAGACCTTAAAGGACTAATTGAAGTATGAAACATTTATGTAAGGTGTAATAGGAAGTTGGTAAGACACTCGCGAAGGAATCGCCTTAAAACTCGTAATGGTTAAATTATTAAAAATGGTGGAGCCGAGGGTACTCGAGTGACTTAAGAGAATCAGTAAGCGCAAAATGAGCGTTAGAGTCTGAGTTGGTTAGAGTATAGATTTACAAGTGACTTTGGTTTAATTCCAACTTACTTGTTACTTATAGGTTACCAGACTCGTCCCGAGCCATTCGTAACCCCCAGTCGCTCAGGCAAGTTTTCTACCCGTTATACTGTTGTTGTGATGTATATGTGTATATGCATGATCCTGCGATAAATGCATATTTGTTATTAGCAAATTCTTGCGATATATTGTAGCATGTGATATGGTATATATGCATGCCTGTTTCATATTCTTAGATTATATATCTGTTGGTTAAAATGCTTACAGTTGCATAATACCTATGCTAGAGATAAGCGGTATTTGAATTTACCCTTAGTATAGGGGATCAAAAGGTGAACATATTTCTAAACCGGGAGTCGATGTTCCCGAGTATAATATATATATTTTTATATATATATGGTTATAGTTTTCAAAACTATTAATCTAATAAGGTTTATTCGATAACTTTAACTTTATTTTATTATTGAATATTATTTCGAATATTCATCCGAGGACTTATAACTCCTTTATATTATTATTGAATATTATTTCGAATATTCATCCGAGGACTTATGACTCCTTTATTTTATTATTGAATATTATTTCGAATATTCATCCGAGGACTTATGACTCCTTTATATTATTATTGAATATTATTTTGAATATTCATCCGAGGACTTATGACTCCTTTATTTTATTATTGAATATTATTTCGAATATTCATCCGAGGACTTATGACTCCTTTATTTTATTATTGAATATTATTTCGAATATTCATTCGAGGGCTTATGACTCAGTTTATATTATTTAATGATTATTAATTGGATAGTCATTTGAGGATGTATTGACTCCTTTATTTTATTTAATGAATATTATTTATAATATTCATTCGAGGTATTATGACTCCGCTTATTATTTAATAATATTCTTTATTTTATTTAAGAATAATGTTCGATAATCAAACTTACTTTTGATATTCAAATAAAGATATTACTTTCGTATAAGTATATCTTTGGTTATTTAATACTCATTTCAAGTATAAGTCTTATAACTTCTACTTCAATTATTTTTATAAAGATTATTCTTTATGGGAATATTATTTAAATAATAATATTCAGACATTTTCTAAATATATTGGGACTGATTTACTTCATTAAATCAGCATTACTCCAAACACTCTTTAAAGTGTTTTCGAGTCTTCAAAATGATTTTTAAAAGTTAGAGCGGATCCCAAAACTCATTTTTATATTTAAGATCTTCCTTTTAAAAAGGGGATTTAAATACTCGCTCAAAACCTGAGGGATCCGGCTCTATGGTGTATTTTATATTCGCAACAAGGTTGCAGTTTTGGTAAATGAATTGATTACTTACCCAACGTTCGGGAAGTAAGTCCATCTATCGAGTCGGCATAAGCAACATGGGCTCAGTGGGCGTCCATGATAGTGTAAGTGGCTCAGTAGGAGTCCATCAAATGCATAAGTGGCTGAGTGGCAGTCCAGTATAAGGTCCTATTGTGACCAGGGTGATGACCAGTGGGGAATTCGTCCATCTACTAGTAGAAAAGGTTACTTATTGGTATATTTGCCTGATCAGCAAGATATCAGGTTTATGCCAAAATTCTTTCCTTTCCAAATTTATTGGATATTGCAATTCTGTTCATACTTTACATGACAGAGGTTTTCAGGAAACGTATATATATATATAGGTGTATATATATATCGGGACTTAATGAAGTATATCATAACTTCATTTCCTTCAAAATATTTCAAAGATTGAATCTATTCAAGTCTTATCTTGTAGTCTCATCAGTGTGATGAACTTTTGAAACTAATTATAACTTGAACGGTGGTAGTTCAAGTAGTATTTGGAAAAGATATAAGTATATTGGAGTATCTTGTAACTTCATCTTTTAAACTTATATCTAGTAAATGATTATCTTATGCATGACAAAGATTTTCAGAAAAACGTTGAGACAAGGTTAGATATATGAGATCACCTTGCAATGATATTTTTATACAGTTATACACTGGAACTCTGTGTGTATTATGCATGGAAGAGGACTTCCCATATTTTGAAAAGTATATATGTATATATATATATATACTGAATATTTTGCGACTTCATCGCATTAAGATATCAACTTGGTTCATTTCTTTTGACCAAGACTTTCATGAGTACTATGAGAAGGTTCATATATTGTTAATCATTATACATATTATTTTGGTGTGCTTGCTGCTCACCCTTGCTTCTTCTTTCATCACACAACATCAGATAGATAAGATGAACAGGACCAAGCTCCCAATTCGCAAGCGGATAGGAAAAGTTCCGCAGCTTTCTGGAAGCGTTGAGGCCGCTGTAGCTGAGGTAGAAATTACCAATAGGCTAAGTTTTCAACTAATAATGTACCAGACTTATGTATATTATGAATTGTAATAATGGCAAAGAAATGTAAATTTATTCAGAAAGCTGTTTAAGGTGCATTGGCATATAATTGTGGAATAAAACGACTTGTGATTATTTTTGGATATTCATCTCTGAGGCTATAACTTGTGGTGTGCGTGTTTAATGGTGGGGTCACAGTACATAGTAGTTGATTATTTATTAAGATTGGGTGTTGTTAAGGGAAATGGAACTCGTGACAACCCGGATCCCCGATCCCGGATTTGGGGGTGTTACAGAAGTGGTATCAGAGCTAAGCGTTATAAAATTCAGAGATGAAGTGACGTTAAGATAATAAGTACACTAAGATAAATAAGAACTCTTGCCAAGTTCATAGTCGGGCTACCTAACGTAGTACTGACAGTTAAAACCCTTACGGGAACCCTAATAAATATTGTGATAGTAACATAGTTCGTTCTCGTATAGGGCAGAGGGGCACCGAACCCTGAGGTTCAGGAGCATCAACATGAGGATGTTTTATTACAAGCTGGAGATCAAATTGTGAATCCGATGGAGTACCCTAATGAGGGACCGGATGAGATTCATATTGAGAATGTTGCGGTTGAGGATGTTATTTCGGAAAGGATTGTGGCTGAGGAGGATATCATGGAGGATCCTGATGAGAATGAAGAGAGGACCGCTGAGGAATTGATGACCGTAGTCAGGGCGACTACCAGAGCAAGAATGGCCGCGAGGGTGGCACTAGAGGATGAAGAGTTACCAAGGGCATAAAGGTTAATGAGGGCAGAAGGAGTGGGGCCTTCCACGACCCCAATTATACCAGTATCAGACCCTCTTCCAGAGGCTCCTGTAGACATTCATGAGGTTCCACCAATTCCTGTTCCATCCCCGGTACAGAGCCCAGAACCTACTGAGGAAATTCCACCTTTATCTCCTGCACCATTGTCACCTGATACTGTGCTTGGTTATCCATTTGGATCTCCTGGGTCTGCGCCACCTGCACCCCATGGACTGCTAGATGCTACCACTCAGGCTTCTCTTATCGCCAATTATCATATGACTTTGGGTGGCCTGTCTGAGGCCCGTAATGTTAGGAGTGATCTGTTGGATCGACTTACTGCACCGAGGATTGAGGGTGGGGTACTTCCGGCAGGATTAGCTCATAGCATGGAAAGGATTGAGGCTACCACCCGTGTTACAGCTAGAGGCCATCTCGAGGGTCAGATTGATCCGGCTCTACTTGCAACAATCTTAGACCTCATCACTTCTGTGATGGAGCAGGTTAGGGATGTCGTGCGTGCTCGCATTTCTTGATCCATGGTAGTGTGCAGAGCCAGAGCAATCAGACAAGAATTTCATGCAGCACCGCTTTTGGAGGATTAGCCTAAGTTATGGATGATTAGTTTTAATGACTAGATGATTATCTATGGTAGTACTTTTGGGTTATAAGCGATCAGATCAAATGATGCAATTCTCTTTAATATGTTCAGTTGTTGTACCCTCGAACAAATGGTTATGTATATATCCGTTAATTTCAGTTCAGATCAGTTTATTTGTGAAAAGATCACATTGTTAAATGCACTATTAACACTTAAGAGAGTGTCATGAAGTTTATCAAACTTAAGAATTCATAATTTGCAATCGTGCAAGGACTAAACGAGGGAAAGACTTAAGCAAAGTACGTAAGACAAATATCCAGAGATTCTCAAAAAAAAAAAATTCCAAGTAATATGCCCCCACAAGGAATAAGACTAGGGTCAAACCTTGAATGTGATAATCAGGGAGGTCGCAATTAAGATATAAGGAACCCAGAATATAATAAAGTGAAAAACGAGGATTTTAAATTAAAAGATGACCCCAATTATGGGGAGTAGGAAGAAATATTTAGACTAAGAAAACAAAAGTCGAGCGAGATAAGGAGACCCGAGACGGTACTCCTATACGGAAATTCATGGACCTGTCTAAACAGAACTTATACTTTATTCCCAACCACCACCTTGAGGGAAACAATGTAGTGGGAAATTCTTTCAGGACCTTTAAGTCGCTAAGCTCTCAGAGTTCCAAGGAACAAGCGAACCCAGTAGAGGCGAGAGCCTGGCTAAAGAAAATATAGGAATCATTTGAGATTCTAAATGATGGACGAATCACAAAAGACTGTTTTTGTCACTTACCCTCCTAAGAAAGAGGCCACCCGCTGGTGAAAGACCAAGAAAGGCACAGAGCCAGAGGTTAGAATAAACTGATTAAAAGTTAGTCAATTGTTTTCGGGAAAGTAATTCCCAAGGTTATGGAGATAGTGTAAAATCTTTAGAGCCAGAACAAAGGCGGACGAGTATGATGAAATATGAAGCTAAGTTGTAAAAGTTGTCAAGATTCGTTCGGATGACAAGAATCCCAGAATGATGTGATGTTTGAAGTCAATGATTAGTGGGTTCATGAATTAATGATAAGAGAAAGGAAAATAAAAAGAAACTGAAGTGGAAAGGAATATAAAGGCAATAGAGTTTGAGGAATGATAAGGGAGTTGGGTATGAGGAAACCCTAAAGACTCGTAGCAATAGAAATAGAAAAGTATGTAATCGTCAGGATGAGGGTGATTCACCATGAGTTAAAGTTGATGATTGAAGGAACAAGAGATACATATATTTTATCCCCTTTAAGTTGGGAGGATTCGAGGAAGGTTGCGATGCAAGCATAGAATTCTAGTAACGATGATGTCTAGAATGAGATCCCAGATTCGATTTTCAATGTCGAGGGAGTTTCAAAGGTAATTGTGTATAAGCTCGAGGAAGAGCATGGGTCCATAGAATGATGGACGGAATAGCAAAAATATTTAAGCATGTGAAACGCGATGCGATAATACTTGATGTTGATATATATACGTATATGATTTGTTCTCCTATGACAAACCTCTATAATTCAGAGGTAGGTTCCAAGCCACATATTTTGTGGCAGTATATTTTTTTTTTCATATATACAATTCTCTTCAATTCGTTATTTTCTCTTCTTTTCATTTTGTATAAGCTAAGAAGAACAACCCTTCCAGAAGGGGAGGTATTGCCGAATGACTATCTATCTGTGTGATAGAAGCCGAGTAGGATACCAGCTCTTGTTTAATTGCTTGTCAAGTACTAAAGGCTAGCCACCTTCTGTACTAACTATGCAATAGAACAAGTGTTCATGATCATAGTGATCTCTCAACAAATTCCTTTACTTCTATATGATTGATCAAATTTTGGAAAATAGAAACAGCTGAAAAAGGAGTAGTAAAGTTATGGTGGTATTTGGAATGGAAACACATTCGTGATACTAAGGTTGACGTGGTTATTAAAAGGTTATAGAACGCTAACGAGCAAAAGTATAACCAGTATAATATTAGGAACGGAAGGTAGTAGCGATTACGAACTGGAAAATAATGGGTATTGAGAAGCAAAAGCTCTAATGCTAAAAGCTATAATGAGAGTCTGTGCAATAGACTTGAAAGAAATTGGAATGATCACTTAACACATATTGAGTTTTCTTACGATAATAGATCATATGTAAGTATTGAGATATCGCCTTATGAGATCCTTGAGGGAAGACAATGTCGATCTCCCTTATGTTAGGATGAAGTTGTAGAGCGCAAGATGCTCGGACCAGCAGTGGTCCAAAGGACCAAGGATATGATAGATATAATCAGAGGACGGCTGGTAGTAGCCCAAGATGGACATGATAAGTATGTTGATTTGACACGAAAGGACAAAGAGTATGAAATAGGGGACCTAGTAATGTTATAGGTATCCCTTGGAAAGGATTGATGAGGTTCGGAAAGAAAGGAAAGCTAAGTCTATAATTTGTTGGACCCTTGGATATATTAAGACGTTTGGGAAGTTAGCATATGAGCTAGCCCTACCCCCGAACATGTAGCAAGTCATAACATGTTTCACGTATCAATGTTAAGGAAGTGTAATTCGGATGCCAGATAAATAGGGGCATATGAGCGCATAGGCATGCGACCAGACATAACCTATAGGGAGCAACCAGAAAGGGTTATAGATTGAAAAGGAACAAGTGCTTAGGAGAAGGGTTATCAAACTAGTCAGAGTTTGATGGAAGAACCACAATGTGGGAAAATTTACTCGAGAGTTAGAAAGTGCAATGTTAAGAAAGTATCCCTATTCATTTTCTATCTGATTCCGGGACGGAATCCTTTTAAGGAGGGGAGACTGTAATAACCCCAATTTTTGGAAAATTTTTGAAACCCTTATGAATAGTGTTTTTGCTGAATGAGAAAACTTTTCATGCCACACTAGGTAGGGGTTCTTTTATGGATATTCTGAGATTTTATTGGCACTCTGTATTACATATAAGTGTATGTAAAGATCGTCAGAATCCAATTCCGAAGACTTTGATTTTTCCCAGAAATCCACTATATACGGAAAGAATTGAGTATAAGGTAACAGGATAAAAAGGATTTAAATTAAAGGATTATAAGAGAGGATCATAAAAGGAATACAATATATTGAGAAAGGTTAAGGGAACCTAAGTAATAAGATCCCGGGTATGATCCCTCAAACGATAAACGAAAACGAAAGTTAAGCGAACCGTATAACAGATCAGCGGTCATTAGGCAAACAATTAGGAAGTTAATCAAAGGGATTAGAGAGGATGATGTCACCCAACCAATGAGAAGAGGACAAGGAGGGGAGGATGACATCATGAGGATGACCTAAGTATGACATAAGGGAAGGAGGTGTGGTTGATTAATAACCACACAAATTTCATGGTTAAAAAGGTAATTTACCAAAATCAAAAGCTAGTAACCAAGCAAACAACTCACAAAACACAAAGATATTTCATTTCTTCATGAAGCTCTCGGCTTCTTTCTTAACAAAATGAAGATCCAAGCTCCACCACCTACTATTTAGCAAGGTATTTATCTAAGCTTCCCTATGGATAGTTACATACTTCCTATAAGTTTAAGCTTCTAATTCCAAGCCAATCTTTTTCTATAAATCATGGAAGAAGATGGTGAATAGTGTTTTTCAAGAACTAAAATTTGTGTTCTTGAAGTTTTGTTTAGATTAAGCTTGGATAAGAACTTTAAGGGTGATTCCAAGCCATTCTCTTGATTCTCCACTCTCCAAGGAAGGTATAAACTACAAACCCTAGCTTTAGTTTTGAGTAATTAGGAATGAATATGTTTGATATAGTATATGTGAAGCATGATGCTTGTTTGTTTAAAGTTTGGTTGAGTTTGTAGAGATTAGTTGGTTTGGTGGTATTTTTGGAGTTGTAAATCTTGATAATTAGTTAAAGAACCTAAGTAAAGCTTTTAGTTCATGTGGGGAATAAGTATAAATTGTTAATGTTGAGTGTTGGGGCTGTTATGATGTAGTTTGGATGGAGTTTTGATTGGGTTGTGAATTGGGGTTGAATTGTGGTGGATTTGGAATGGTATAAATTTGGGAAATCGCGTAAACATAGCCGTCGTAATGCCCGATTTACCGTAGACTATTTTTTTTGTTCTTAACATCAGAACCCTTGAACTCACTGCTAGGTTTTGACCATTTCCATGTTTAGATAGTTCATGTTACGAGCTTCGTTTTGATATGTGGTTCGTTTGATTCCGATGAACGGTTTAGGAGAAACGGCCGTTTTAAGTAACGACGTTTCGCGAACGAACCCTTACCCCTCGCCTTACTTTGAAACATAGGTTAAAGACCTTAAAGGACTAATTGAAGTATGAAACATTTATGTAAGGTGTAATAGGAATTTGGTAAGACACTCGCGAAGGAATCGCCTTAAAACTCGTAATGGTTAAATTATTAAAAATGGTGGAGCCGAGGGTACTCGAGTGACTTAAGAGAATCAGTAAGCGCAAAACGAGCGTTAGAGTCTGAGTTGGTTAGAGTATAGATTTACAAGTGACTTTGGTTTAATTCCAACTTACTTGTTGCTTATAGGTTACCAGACTCGTCCCGAGCCATTCGTAACCCCCAGTCGCTCAGGCAAGTTTTCTACCCGTTATACTGTTGTTGTGATGTATATGTGTATATGCATGATCCTGCGATAAATGCATATTTGTTATTAGCAAATTCTTGCGATATATTGTAGCATGTGATATGGTATATATGCATGCATGTTTCATATTCTTGGATTATATATCTGTTGGTTAAAATGCTTACAGTTGCATAATACCTATGCTAGAGATAAGCGGTATTTGAATTTACCCTTAGTATAGGGGATCAAAAGGTGAACATATTTCTAAACCGGGAGTCGATGTTCCCGAGTATAATATATATATTTTTATATATATATGGTTATAGTTTTCAAAACTATTAATCTAATAAGGTTTATTCGATAACTTTAACTTTATTTTATTATTGAATATTATTTCGAATATTCATCCGAGGACTTATGACTCCTTTATATTATTATTGAATATTATTTCGAATATTCATCCGAGGACTTATGACTCCTTTATTTTATTATTGAATATTATTTCGAATATTCATCCGAGGACTTATGACTCCTTTATTTTATTATTGAATATTATTTGGAATATTCATTCGAGGGCTTATGACTCAGTTTATATTATTTAATGATTATTAATTGGATAGTCATTTGAGGATGTATTGACTCCTTTATTTTATTTAATGAATATTATTTATAATATTCATTCGAGGTATTATGACTCCGCTTATTATTTAATAATATTCTTTATTTTATTTAAGAATAATGTTCGATAATCAAACTTACTTTTGATATTCAAATAAAGATATTACTTTCGTATAAGTATATCTTTGGTTATTTAATACTCATTTCAAGTATAAGTCTTACAACTTCTACTTCAATTATTTGTATAAAGATTATTCTTTATGGGAATATTATTTAAATAATAATATTCAGACATTTTCTAAATATATTGGGACTGATTTACTTCATTAAATCAGCATTACTCCAAACACTCTTTAAAGTGTTTTCGAGTCTTCAAAATGATTTTTAAAAGTTAGAGCGGATCCCAAAACTCATTTTTATATTTAAGATCTTCCTTTTAAAAAGGGGATTTAAATACTCGCTCAAAACCTGAGGGATCCGGCTCTATGGTGTATTTTATATTCGCAACAAGGTTGCAGTTTTGGTAAATGAATTGATTACTTACCCAACGTTCGGGAAGTAAGTCCATCTATCGAGTCGGCATAAGCAACATGGGCTCAGTGGGCGTCCATGATAGTGTAAGTGGCTCAGTAGGAGTCCATCAAATGCATAAGTGGCTGAGTGGCAGTCCAGTATAAGGTCCTATTGTGACCAGGGTGATGACCAGTGGGGAATTCGTCCATCTACTAGTAGAAAAGGTTACTTATTGGTATATTTGCCTGATCAGCAAGATATCAGGTTTATGCCAAAATTCTTTCCTTTCCAAATTTATTGGATATTGCAATTGTGTTCATACTTTACATGACAGAGGTTTTCAGGAAACGTATATATATATAGGTGTATATATATATCGGGACTTAATGAAGTATATCATAACTTCATTTCCTTCAAAATATTTCAAAGATTGAATCTATTCAAGTCTTATCTTGTAGTCTCATCAGTGTGATGAACTTTTGAAACTAATTATAACTTGAACGGTGGTAGTTCAAGTAGTATTTGGAAAAGATATAAGTATATTGGAGTATCTTGTAACTTCATCTTTTAAACTTATATCTAGTAAATGATTATCTTATGCATGACAAAGATTTTCAGAAAAACGTTGAGACAAGGTTAGATATATGAGATCACCTTGCAATGATATTTTTATACAGTTATACACTGGAACTCTGTGTGTATTATGCATGGAAGAGGACTTCCCATATTTTGAAAAGTATATATGTATATATATATACTGAATATTTTGCGACTTCATCACATTAAGATATCAACTTGGTTCATTTCTTTTGACCAAGACTTTCATGAGTACTATGAGAAGGCTCATATATTGTTAATCATTATACATATTATTTTGGTGGGCTTGCTGCTCACCCTTGCTTCTTCTTTCATCACACAACATCAGATAGATAAGATGAACATGACCAAGCTCCCAATTCCCAAGCGGATAGGAAACGTTCCGCAGCTTTCTGGAAGCGTTGAGGCCGCTGTAGCTGAGGTAGAAATTACCAATAGGCTAAGTTTTCAACTAATAATGTACCAGACTTATGTATATTATGAATTGTAATAATGGCAAAGAAATGTAAATTTATTCAGAAACCTGTTTAAGGTGCATTGGCATATAATTGTGGAATAAAACGACTTGTGATTATTTTTGGATATTCATCTCTGAGGCTGTAACTTGTGGTGTGTGTGTTTAATGGTGGGGTCACAGTACAGAGTAGTTGATTATTTATTAAGATTGGGTGTTGTTAAGGGAAATGGAACTCGTGACAACCCGGATCCCCGACCCCGGATTTGGGGGTGTTACACTCTACATCCTTTCTGCGTGGATCAGCATACTTTCGTTGTCTATCCCAAGCCGCGATCAATCGATTTCGAATCAAATCTACCACTTCTTTCATTTATTGAATTGGTTCGGGGCCAATTACCTTTCGCTCTCCAACTTCATCCAAATAAAGAGGTGATCTACACTTCCTTCCATAAAGAGCTTCTTACGGGGGCATTCCAATACTGGCATGAAAGCTATTGTTATACTGTTATACGAAAACTCTACCTGGGGCAAATGTTCATTCTAATTTCCTTTAAAGTCCAAAGTAAAAGATCTCAACATGTCTTCTATGGTCTGAATCGTACGCTCACTTTGCCCATCTGTCTGTGGATGATAAGCAGTGCTCATCTTGAGTCGAGTTCCCAAATGTTCTTGAAATTGCTTCCAAAATCTGGAGTTGAAATGAAGGTCTCTATCCCATACAATAGATACTGGGAGTCCATGGTGAGTAACAATTTCCTTTAGATACATATGAATCAGCTTATCCATTGAGAATATCTCGTTAATCGGTAGAAAATGAGCCGATTTAGTCAATCGATAAATTATTACCCAAATAACGTCGTGATTAGATTTTTTCCTTGGTAATCCAACTATAAAGTCCATCACAATATGCTCCCACTTCCATTCAGGTATCTCTAAGGGTTGAATTAGTTCACTCGGTTTCTGATGTTTGGCTTTTACCCTTTGGCAAGTGTAACATCTACTAATCCATTGTGCAATCTCCTTCTTCATATCCGGCCACCAAAAGTTCTTCTTTAAATCTTGGTACATTTTTGTGCTTCCTGGGTGAATAGAAAATTCGGAGTTGTGAGCATCCTTCAAAATCTCATTCTTCAATTCTTCCACATTCGGTATCCAAATCCTTGATGAGAATCTTAGAAATCCTTGATTGTCTTTTTGGGTGCAAATCTCTTCTCCGGTCAACTCATTCATCCTTTGATTCATTACTTTTTCTTGGCACTTCTTAATCTTTCCTAATAATTCTGGTTGAAAAGTCATCTTACAAATCATTTCTGTAGGCACACTTGGAGCTCGAATCTCAATTTCCATCTTCTCAAATTCCTTCGATAACTCTTGGGCCATAGTCAACATAATCAATCTCTCTTTACAACTTAAAGCATCCGCTACCACGTTTGTTTTCCCGGGATGGTAATTGATTGAGCAGTTGTAGTCCTTAATCAACTCCAACCATCTTTGTTGCATCATGTTTAATTCCTTCTGAGTGAAAATGTACTTAGGCTCTTGTGATCCGTATATATCTCACATTTTTCTCCATATAGATAATGTCTCCACAGCTTCAAAGCAAATACAATTGCAGCCAGTTCCAAGTCATGAGTTGGGTACCTTTGCTCGTGAGGCTTAAGTTATCTTGACGCGTAGGCTATCACCTTCCCGCGTTGTATTAAAACACAACCCAATCCTTTGTATGACGCATCACTGAATATTACAAAGTCTCCTTGATCATCTGACAAGGCTAATACTGGAGCGGTGACTAACCTCTGCTTCAACTCTTGAAAACTCTTTTTATATTTCTCCGTCCATTCAAACTTCTTAATCTTTCGGGTCAATTTTGTCAATGGTACTGCAATCTTTGAGCAATCCTTCACAAATCTTCGATAATATCCAGCCAATCCCATGAAACTTCTAACTTTAGTCGGGTCTTCGGCCTTTCCCAATTCATTACAGCTTCTATCTTTGCTGGATCTACTCGAATACCTTCACTTCCGACGATATGCCCTAGAAATTAAACTTCTCGTAGCCAGAATTCACACTTCGTAAACTTGGCATGTAACTTCTCTGTTCTTATAGTCTCCAAGGCTATTCTCAGATGTTCGGCATGTTCTTCCTCGGTCTTTGAGTATATTAGAATGTTGTCGATGAACACAAAGACAAACTTATCCAAATACTCCTTGAATACTCGGTTCATCAAATCCATAAAGGCGGCTGGCGCATTTGTCAATCCGAATGCCATAACTAGAAACTCGTAATTTCTGTATCTGGTTCTGAAAGCAGTCTTTGGTATGTCTTCCGGCTTAATCTTCAACTGATGATATCCCGATCGTAAGTCAATCTTCGAGAAATAAGTCGCTCCCTAATGTTGATCAAACAAGTCATCAATACGAGGTAACGGATACCTATTATTGATGGTCAATTTGTTCAACTCTCCATAGTCGATGCACAATCTCATACTTCCGTCTTTCTTTTTCAAAAACAGAACTGGAGCACCCCACGGAGATACACTTGACCTTATAACTCCTTTATCCAATAACTCTTGTAGTTGCTTAGCCAATTCCTTCTTTTCTGCTGATGTCATACGATAAGGTGCCTTCGATACAGGTTCCATGCCGGGCGCTAAGTCGATAGAAAACTCAATTTGACGATCAGGCGGCAATCCAGGAAGTCCATCTGGAAATACATCGGGAAATTCGCTAACTATCGGGATACTTTCTATATTCGGCATTTCATTAGATCTATCGATTGCATTAGCCAAATACCCTTTACATCCTTGTCTTAACAATCTTTTTGCTTGAATCAGGGTCAAAAATGTTTTAACTTGTTTCTGTCCTTTGAACTCTACTTTCTTTCCTTGAGGGGACTTAAGAATCATTTTCTTCTTCTTATAATCTATCTGAGCACCATGCTCTGCTAGCCAATCCATTCCTAATATAACATCAAATTCTCCTAGTCGAAAAGGTATAAGGGAATCAGGGAAACTATAGCCTGAAATCTCTACTTTATACTGAGGACAAATACTTTTAATGGATACTTTTTCTTGATTAGCCACAATGATAGATAAGGGTTCAACTAACAGTTCAATTTCACAATTTGACTTGCCAACAAAAGATTCAGATATGAAAGATCTAGTAGCTCTAAAATCAAATAGCACTTTAGCATTGATGTTGTTGACAGAATGCGTACATGCCATAACTTCAGAACTCTGAACAGCATCCTTAATATTCATGTTGAATGTCCGGGCCTGAGCAGGATAGGAGGGAGGAAACACTGGAGTTGCGGATTCAGAAGGTTGATTTGAAGGTGATAGAGTATATATTTATATATATTTTAAAGGATTTTATTCTTAAATTTATATTATTATATCATTAATTGGATAATATTAATTAGAGTTTATTGTTTTATGACAGAAAATAAAGAATTCCCAACTTTATATGAAATTGGCCGTATTTAGACTTAAATCATAAGTAAATTCGGATTTATTGGGTTTCACGCGCATACATCACTGTTTGGGTCGTAACTTGAGTTCTATACATCAGAATTGGGCAATCTTACAGCCCATGCGAAGCTAAAATAATTATCTACAGTGTAGAAGTGGTCCAACACCAAGATTCCAATTGGAGAAGCCCAGAATCAGGCCTGGAAAACAGAATTCGAATTTTACATTAGAATCTAATTTATTTTGGGAAATTATTTATATATTCTTGAAAAGCATTAAAAATCTTTATTATATTAGGTTTTAGACATATTGTATACAAAGGACTATAACATATTGTATAAGAGAATAGTTCGATAATTGTAACTCTTGAGAGAAGGGATAGAAACATCTTGAGAGGGAGATTGGAGAAAGGAGTGAAGGGATTCGTCCGGATTTCAAAGAAACTCTTCAAGTTGTATTCTTTGTATTCAAATTCTTAACTCATGATTTGTGGTTTTAATATATATTTGTTTTCTTCATATATCATGAGTAGCTAATCCCTTAATCCAAGAGTTGAAAAGTATTCTTTGGCTTGTTGTGTTTGTTTAGTTGTATTGTGAATTTCTTGTGATTGTTAATCTTTCATTGAGGGCTTAACACAATTGAGGGACTCGTGAACATATGATTGTATCTATAGGAATTATAATAAATCAGGAGAGGAGTTGTCATTCTAGTACATGATATGATAGACACAATTTAAGTATTTGATCGGGAGATTGATATGAGAATTGTGAAACTTATAATCCTTGGCTTTGAATAGTCTATAATTGTACTTTGTATGACCATGGGAGTGGCGTTCAATGGATACTTGTAGGCACTATAATCTACCTTGGGAGAGGATTTTATAAACATTAGAAGGATTGGTTTTAACAAAACAAGAAACACAAACTAGACATTCATAATAGCCATTGAAGAACCCTTATTCTTGGATTGTTTCTCTCATATATCTTATATAACTTTTAATTATTTATTAGATTAAATCAGTGGATAGTTAAAACACCCATAAAATTATTCTCCACACTTCTGAACTGTAAGAGATAAAAGACTTGAAATTGGTGTTGATATTAGTCCTTCCCTGAGAACGAAACACTGAAAATTACTTCAACTAATTGGTGCCGCTGCCGGGGAAGGCAGCAATATCGATTTTGAGTTAATTGTTTCTTATAGGTTGGATTTTAATCTTTGTATATAGTTTTTTTTTCTTCTTTTTGTTTTTCTTTTGCCTGTCTACAGGTTTCTTTGAGGTAGACAACGTAAATATTTGAGTTGAGAAGACGACATGGACAACAATTTTTGCTGGGATAACGCTCAAGATTTCATCAGCAATCAAGAACGATATCAAGATTTTAATTCTTTTCGGGATTTTAAAACGTATCAGGTGAACTCGTTCGATTGTTATAACTCATATTATGCTCCATACCCTCCTAGCACGGATTTTTCATATTCTTTTGATAATCAATACCATGAAGATTCATATGTATGCAATGGTATTGATGAGAGTTTGAGTCATTATAATCCTTCTTTACTTTCTTTGGGACTTCTTAAACACTTTGATGACTCAAATTTTGAGATTGCTAATAAATGTGATATTCCATGTGAAGTAGAATCAATAGGTTGGTACGAGGAGAATGCTAAAAGGAATAGTTTTATTAAGGAAGTTCAACTTGTGATGCATGATGGTTGTCTTCAAGTTCCTCCTTGTGTCAATTTTCCAACGATCCATGATTCTTGTTTAGAAATTGATTATAATTTTGTGTCTGATGAGTCTACTTATTTAGTTAATGAAGTCCCATGTGTGATATCGATAATTTGCATACAATTGAAATTCTACCAAATTTAGAGAATATTGGTAGACGAGATAAAAATTGATGAGTGTCCAATTAAAATTGAGGAGGGATTTAAGATTGATGAAATTAGAATTCTTGTTTTGGAATATAGGGATCCAATTTTGGAGGAGTTTAAGAGTCATATTTATGATGATTATTCTAACGACTTTTCTAGCTACTTTGATTTTTCTGAGTCTCTTGAGAAAGTGTGGATCATAAAAAGTTTCTTATATTTTTATGGATCTAAGATAAATTTGCACATCATAATGTTAATACTGATTCATAGATATGTGCATTTATTTGCTTTTTCACCATATTGATGATGCTAGTTGTATGTACAAGTCAAGCTAATGACATTAAAGAAGCGCTACTTGGGAGGCAACCCAAGATTATAAGATTAGTTAGATTTTGTTTTTTGTTATTTTTACTCCCACGTGTTGCCTTAATGTATTTGTTTGAAGTGATTAAGGTATTTAGAATGATTTTGGACAAGAATGGAGAAACAACATGGTCATGCAGGGTGTCAACATGGTCATGCAGCACAACCTATACCTCTCGGCTGATTTTTAAGAAAATGCATGATCATGCAGATTTTTAGCATGTTCATGCAGTAGAAAAAAAACTCACGGCTTCTTTTTGGAGGTTCAGCATGCTCACGCAACTTCATTAGCATGACCATGCAAATGGAAAAGAAACCCACAACTTGTTTTTAAGGGTTTAGCATGGTCATGCATGCTATTTGTAACGCCCCCAAATCCAGGGTCAGAGGATTTGGCCGTCACTATAAAATCTCAATCCAAATTAACCTGTTAAATCAATAAATAAATGCCAGCGGAAGATATTTATCATAAATGACCCCAAACTAATCCAAGATCTTTAAAGGTTACAGTTCTAGAAATAAGAAATCCAAATTCCACAAATAAATTTTTCACTTTCTTTTAAAACTCTTTTCGATAAATTCCAACTCCAAACTAAACCCACTAGTATAACTTCGAAATGAAGCATACTAGGCCCAACTATAAAATAATACAATTATAATATAATATAATATAAACAACTTTACATAAAAGAACTTACACTAATTCGCAATCCTGGACCAACCACTTTCTAAAAGCTTCTTCTTTGCTTCCTTGAATTACGCAGCTAAACAGTGCAAGCTAATCCTTACTGGAGGTTAAATTTAAAACAGGCAAGTATGAGCGGAAGAAATGCTCAGCAAGTTCATTATAGTAAATATCGGGTCATTTTAATATAAAACTGACATCTGCAATAGCGCAGAACATTTGTGGCTGGTGGTTTCGGGACCCCGTAGAAAATGCTTCTTTTATGCCTCGGGTATTAGCCACAGCTCTTAAAATCATAATTTGCTAACCATAACATTTTAGTTGAGGAACCCCATAATTGATTTCTTAATTGTATTCAAAACCATTTTGATATTTTTGAGCAAAATGCTTCAGCAATACTTTGAATCTTAACGAGAATAAAAATCGTAAAACAGTGTTTACGGAAATATCGTAAACCATAACAACAAGAAGCAATGATTATGGATTGCATCATAAACTTTACTCAAAACCGAACTCTTCAAATTAATACTTACTTTGTTGTCATATCAAATTAGATATCAATACGAACTTTGATGCTCACAACACCCATACTGAAGTCAACATCAATCATCTATACTAATACCACCTTTGATATTTAACAACAACGTAAGTATCAGCATAAATCAGAATTTGAATCAAAACCGCAATTCACTTTTAATCCAAAACAGAATCAGTACTTTTAATCCAAAATAGAATCAGTTGATAAATCATTTATTCTATGATTATCAAAATAATAAAGAAATTTAAATATCAATTTAGATTGGAACCAATAACATTTCATGTTGTTCTCGATGATCAGTCGCGAAACAACACCGGTATCCCGCAGTCATGCCGTAAATATAGGTAGTACCTGTATCCCGAAGACATACGGTACCTATAGGACGCCAGAAAAGGCATAACAAGCCTTGAAAGATATTATAACTGGACCGATATCTCGATCACCTACGCTGTAACCAATAACCAGTAACCATTCCAATCTTAAAAACTTTTTTATTGAAAAAGGAGTCGAATCCTTCGAGATCCTAAATAATTTTATTCCTTCATTCACTTGGGCAGGAATACTCACAACAAAATCATCTTTCTCAAAATCCAAAACATTTATAAATCCAGTAATTTGATAAGTAAAATCACTTAGCTATTCTGAACATAGAATAGCAGAAGAGTACTTTCATAAACAGAATCATTTAATTTAGCGATATATAAAACATTTATCTATTACGAACTGAATAGGGAAAGCAATACTTGTATGATAAGATTCAAAATAAATATCACTTGAATGATAAGTGAAGTCAGGAGTACTTGCCTTTGGGATTTAGTATTTAGTCACACTCGCAAAGATGCATCAATTCTGTCATTCTGTCTCAAAACATCAACGTCTTTCTTTTCAACACTTCACTGATATGTTGCTCATGCGATTGCTAGAAGCCAGATACCCAATACCATTTCATCACATTCTTTATTCAACATCTTGTCCTGCTCACTCGAACGATCCACATCTATAATTAAAAGATATAACTTTAATCGTCTAAACGAGAATTACTCGATGAACTACACGTCAAAATCCTATCGTCTACCAATGCGATAACCCCCACATAAGGAGACAGTCAAGCACAAAACATTTGACAAACATATGCACGTAATTCACATAACACTTAAACACATAACTCGCGTATCACACATGTCTAGGTTCGTCAAAAGGTTCGACTCGGTATGTTTAAAACGGAAATCGGGTCAAAAATATAATTTAGAGATCAAAAATTGACTCAAAATGATTCGTAAAACAAGCGACCTTTTGAAACAAAAGGATTTGGGTCTCAAAAGTATTTTTAATGAAAGCGGAATATTTTTCTGAGTCTGTACGCGTTTGTTTCGTATTAAACGGACGAACGGTTGATTTATTATGAATTTTTGAACATTTTTTGGAATAAAACGGGTCTCTAAATCATTTTATAAATAAATAATAGGGCTCGAATACCCGAAAATATTTTTATAAGAATTATCGAGCCTGGAAAATAATTTAAAATAATATTTTAAAACTCGAATCTATTTTTCAAAATTTTTAAATCAAAAATAAATAATTAAATCTAATTAGGTAATCAATTAAAATTAATTAAAAACAAATTAAATTAATTAATTAATTAATATTTAAATTAATTAACTAATTAAATAATTAATTATCAACTAAAATTAATTAACTAAATAATTTGGATTTATTTTCAAATAATAATAAAAATAATAATCTTCAGAATTGAAAATAATATTTTCTTGGAAATCGGACAGCACCTCCTCCATTTCTCAGACTGCCAGTCGATATCATATCGACACAACCAACAACAATCAACACAATAATTTATATTTACGCGTATAAACACTCCAGAAATGTATAACACGGCCACCTGAACCAAAACTCGGACCAAAATTGACTTCTCCAACAATTTCTAAAAATTATGAAATAAATATATAAACACAAACATGCTATAATATACACAAGTACGAAGGCGGAATTTCGGAATCGTTACCCAAAATAAATTATGATCACCCCGAAGAGAATATCTAATGTCCGGAAAATATCTCAAGAAAAATCCAAAATTCATATCCATAGACATATACACGTTGAGATGCCATGTGGAGTAATCAACACCGTCATACTCCTTTTTAATGTCCCGAAAATAAATTAAATCGGAAATATAACGGAAATATGTCCCGCAATTTATCTCCTCAAAATCTTGCAAAATATATACATATGCGTAGATATCGAAGCGCTGATCGTTATTATATATAACAATTGAAATTTGGACGAACGGTTTGTAAGTTATGAATTTTTGAAAATTAAAAATATATAAATATATGAGAAAGAGGAGAGACAGAAAGAGGGAGAAGGAAGCTGGGGAGAAAGAAAAGGGAAGAGGGGGACGGGAGGAATTGACTGGGTAAAAAAAATATGGGGGGTGGTGGATGGCGCAGGCGGGTGGGGGGCAACAGGAGAGAGAAATGAGTGACCAAACAGAAGGTGAGGCGGTGGTGTTGTGTTTATCTAATTTTTTTTCATATGCAGCAGCCACGCATCTGGTGAAACATAGAAATGAAACATGTGTCCCGTAATTGACACATATCCTCTTTTGAGCCCGATTCTGTTCCGCGCATCGCTATTTAACGAACCAGATTGCGGGTGAATAAAACCCGAAAAATTACCAAATTAATTCTAAAATTCTTGGAATAATTAAAAGTAATAAAAATAAAATTTTCATAATTTTTAAAATATTTTTTACTTGCGCGCTATACCCGTATTTTACAATTAACGAACCGAGCTGTACTTGAAACAATTTCAGAAAATCACGAAAATATTCTTAAAATGTTACAAATATCCCAAAATTTATAAAACCATAAATTTTGAAATTTTTAAACAATTTTTGAAATGCAATTTATACCCGCTTTTAACAATTAAACGATTCAACGCGCATGGAAAATTAATCCCAAAAATTCCTAAAATAATTTTAAAATTCTCAGAATATTCCAAACTTAAATAAATATGAGTTTCGTAATTTTTGAAAAAATTTAGAATTAAATACAGATTTTACAAATAAATAAAATCAGAAAATCATACGGGGCTAAATAATTGATGAAATATTGATTTCTAAATTTTATAAAATCCCAAAATAATTATTGTAATTATAAAGTCATAAAAATAATTTTAAAGATAATTTATATATTTATGAAATTAAATTTTCAATAAAATTACTTTTAAAGACAAAAACAAAACGATACGACTCAGTAATTAATAATACGAATAATCCTCCATCACAACTGAGTCCCACACAATTAATATTACATACAACACCTAGTAGACAGAATATCCATTCAATCTTTAATATTACTAAACCAACTTAATTTACCGATATCAATGAAATGCCTCTCTTTCAAATAAACTTTGAAAATAATACATTTTAGTAAATATTTTCAGAAATTAACAAAGATCGATAAAACACTTAACAATTAGCACATTACACTTTAATAACACAAATTCGT
Organism: Apium graveolens; assembly: GCF_009905375.1. NCBI lineage: Eukaryota > Viridiplantae > Streptophyta > Magnoliopsida > Apiales > Apiaceae > Apium > Apium graveolens. The sequence goes on from NC_133650.1 coordinate 149,052,911, forward strand.
CAAACAGGAATAAAATATCCACCATTTTATTCCTTCTAAATCATAAAAGCACACATATATATATATTCAAATAATATTTATAATAATTCTAAAATACGGGATATTACAATCTACCCCCTTATAAGGATTCCGTCCTCGGAATCTGCAGAAGAGAGCACTAGGGATCTTCTGGCCAACTTTCCAATCTTGCATAAGTAACTTTTCTCAAAATTTCCAATAACACTGCAAATCCTTATACCACACAGTTATCACGTGAGCTTCACTCCCCACCATTGTTCCTTCCACGTATCATTTGACCAATTTCTCAATAGAATCACTTTTACTAATTGCGAGGAAGAAGAATAGAGAGAAAGAAAAAGAAAGAGAGATAGAGATAAATAGAGAGAGAAATAAAGAAACAGATAGACTTCGATATACGCCCCTGATATTTTAATCGCATTGCAATCCACTGCTGCTCTTGGTAATCCCATCACATAACCCTACTTTGACTTAAACAGGATAACTCAGCTTAACTTGATTGGCATACCTTCGAATGTTTGGGATAATAAATCATGAAATTTCAAAGAGAAAAGAATTTGATACCATAACGGAACCAAAATATGAATTTGAGAAAAAGTATTGTTGAAATAAAAGAATAACTGAGAGATCAATATGATCAAATAAAACTTGGTGTTGCGTGCCAAAATCAAGACACTACTAAAGGTTGTTAACCTTCATATATTCACAACACACACAAGTGATGGCCTCCCATCCAACTCCTATCACACAGACAGGTATACCTTGTGTCCCCTTATAATTAGGGTTGTTCATCTCAGTCAGAATAAAAGAAAATCAAAAGAATCCAAAATCAATGGAATAAAACTGGAAAGATTTCAAAGTTGGTATTTTTGAAGGAAATGAAATCCAGAGAACAAAATTCTGGCACAAAATGAATAAACCGGTGTTAGGGATTATGTCTTCTAACTGATATTTCTTTTTGAGAGAAGTCAAAAGAGTTTATAGAAAGGTATTGCCAAAGTCTTAATACTTATTTTCAATTTGAACTCTTCTGTTGACTCGCCATCCGATTCTAGACACTTCTTCATATTATAAGGATATCGATAATCTTCATCGTCGTTGAATCGTAGTCTCGGCAGATTCCACCATATAAGTTTGCAGCTTCCCGAAGTTCCATCCAGCTGAACACAACCATCTCGAACGAATGCGCCTATCTTAACTTACTCGTTGGTACTATATCCAATAGTCCAACAGGAACTCGATATGAGCTCAAACGTCCTCACATAGCTATACACACTCCTATACACTCTCGTTTCTAGTTTACTATAACCTCAGCTCTGATACCAACCTGTAATGCCCCCAAATCCGGGGTCAGAGGATTTGGCCGTCACTATAAAATCTCAATCCAAATTAACTTGTTAAATCAATAAATAAATGCCAACGGAAGATATTTATCATAAATGACCCCAAACTAATCCAAGATCTTTTAAGGTTACAGTTCTAGAAACAAGAAATCCAAATTCCATAAATAAATTTTTCACTTTCTTTTAAAACTCTTTTCGATAAATTCCAACTCCAAACTAAACCCACTAGTATAACTTCGAAATGAAGCATACTAGACCCAACTATAAAATAATACAATTATAATATAATATAATATAAACAACTTTACATAAAAGAACTTACACTAATTCGCAATCCTGGACCAACCACTTTCTAAAAGCTTCTTCTTTGCTTCCTTGAATTACGCAGCTAAACAGTGCAAGCTAATCCTCATTGGAGGTTAAATTAAAAACAGGCAAGTATGAGCGGAAGAAATGCTCAGCAAGTTCATTATAGTAAATATCGGGTCATTTTAATATAAAATTGACATCTGCAATAGCGCAGAACATTTAAAATCATAATTGTTGAACCATAAAATTTTAGTTGAGGAACCCTATAATTGATTCCTTAATTGTATTCAAAACCATTTTGATATTTTTGAGCAAAATGCTTCAGCAATACTTTGAATCTTAACGAGAATAAAACTCGTAAAACAGTGTTTACGGAAATATCGTAAACCATAACAACAAGAAGCAATGATTATAGATTGAATCATAAACTTTACTCAAAACCGAACTCTTCAAATTAATACTTACTTTGTTGTCATATCAAATTAGATATCAATACGAACTTTGATGCTCACAACACCCATACTGAAGTCAACATCAATCATCTATATTAATACCAGCTTTGATATTTAACAACAACGTAAGTATCAGCATAAATCAGAATCTGAATCAAAATCGCAATTCACTTTTAATCCAAAACAGAATCAGTACTTTTAATCCAAAACAGAATCAGTTGATAAATCATTTATTCTATGATTATCAAAACAATAAAGAAATTTAAATATCAATTTAGATTGGAACCAATAACATTTCATGTTTTTCCCGATGATCAGTCGCGAAACAACACCGGTATCCCGCAGCCATACCGTAAATATAGGTAGTACCCGTATCCCGAAGACATACGGTACCTATAGGGCGCCAGAAAAGGCATAACAAGCGTTGAAAGATATTATAGCTGGACCGATATCTCGATCACCTACGTTGTAACCAATAACCAGTAACCATTCCAATCTTAAAAACCTTTTTATTGAAAAAGGAGTCGAATCCTTCGACATCCTAAATAATTTTATTCCCTCATTCACTTGGGCAGGAACACTCACAACAAAATCATCTTTCTCAAAATCCAAAACATTTATAAATCCAGTAATTTGTTAAGTAAAATCACTTAGCTATTCTGAACATAGAATAACAGAAAAATACTTTCATAAACAGAATCATTTAATTTAGCGATATGTAAAACATTTATCTATTACGAACTGAATAGGGAAAGCAATACTTGTATGATAAGATTCAAAATAAATATCACTTGAATGATAAGTGAAGTCAGGAGTACTTGCCTTTGGGATTTAGTATTTACTCACACTCGCAAAGATGCATCAATTCTGTCATTCTGTCTCAAAACATCAACGTCTTTCTTTTCAACAGTTCACCGATATGCTGCTCCTGCGATTGCTAGAAGCCAGATACCCAATACCATTCCATCACATTCTTTATTCAACATCTTATCCTGCTCACTCGAACGATCCACATCTATAATTAAAAGATATAACTTTAATCGTCTAAACGAGAATTACTCGACGAACTACACGTCAAAATCCTATCGTCTACCCATACGATAACCCCCACATAAGGAGACAGTCAAGCACAAAACATTTGACTCTCATATGCACGTAATTCACATAACTCGCGTATCACACATATCTCGGTTTGTCAAAAGGTTCGACTCGGTATGTTTAAAACGAAAATCAGGTCAAAAATATAATTTATCGATCAAAAATCGACTCAGAATGATTCGTAAAACAAGTGACATTTTGAAACAAAAGGATTTGGGTCTCAAAAGTATATTTAATGAAAGCGAAATATTTTTCTGAGTCTGTACGCGTTTGTTTCGTATTAAACGGACGAACGGTTGATTTATTATGAATTTTTGAACATTTTCGGAATAAAATGGGTCTCTAAATCATTTTATAAATAAATAATAGGGCTCGAACACCCGAAAATAATTTTATAAGAATTATCGAGCCTGGAAAATAATTTAAAATAATATTTGAAACCTCGAAACTATTTTTCAAAATTTTTAATTTAAAAATAAATATTTAAATCTAATTTGGTAATCAATTCAAATTAATTAATAACTAATTAAATTAATTAATCAATTAATATTTAAATTAATTGACAAATTAAATAATTAATTATCAACTAAAATTAATTAGCTAAATAATTTGGATTTATAAAATATTTATCTATTACGAACTGAATAGGGAAACCAATACTTGTATGATAAGATTCAAAATAAATATCACTTGAACGATAAGTGAAGTCAGAAGTACTTGTCTTTGGGATTTAGTAGTTAGTCACACTCGCAAAGTCGCATCAATTCTGTCATTCTGTCTCAAAACATCAACGTCTTTCTTTTCAACACTTCAATAATATGCTGCTCCTGCAATTGCTAGAAGCCAGATACCCAATACCATTCCATCACATTCTTTATCCAACGTCTTGTCCTGCTCACTCGAACTATCCGAATCTATAATTAAAAAATATAACTTTAATCGTCTAAACGAGAATTACTCGACAAACTACGCGTCAATATCCTATCGTCTACCCATACGATAACCTGCACATAAGGAGACAGTCAAGCACAAAACATTTGACTCACATAACACTTAAACACATAACTCGCATATCACACATATCTCGGTTCATCAAAAGGTTCGACTCGGTATGTTTAAAACGGAAATCAGGTTAAAAATATAATTTATCGATCAAAAATCGACTCAGAATGATTCGTAAAACAAGCTACCTTTTGAAACAAAAGGATTTGGGTCTCAAAAGTATTTTTAATGAAAGCGGAATATTTTTCTGAGTCTGTACGCGTTCGTTTCGTATTAAACGGACGAACGGTTGATTTATTATGAATTTTTGAACATTTTTCGGAATAAAACGGGTCTCTAAATCATTTTATAAATAAATAATAGGGCTGGAATACCCAAAAATAATTTTATAAGAATTATTGAGCCTGGAAAATAATTTAAAATAATATTTTAAAGCTCGAAACTATTTTTCAAAATTTTTAATTTAAAAATAAAAAATTAAATCTAATTAAGTAATCAATTAAAATTAATTAATAACTAATTAAATTAATTAATCGATTAATATTTAAATTAATTGACAAATTAAATAATTAATTATCAACTAAAATTAATTAGCTAAATAATTTGGATTTATTTTCAAATAATAATAAAAATAATAATCTTCAGAATTGAAAATAATATTTTCTCGAAAATTGGACAGCACCTCCTCTATTTCTCGGACTGCCAGTCGATATCATATCGACACAACCAACAACAATCAACACAATAATTTATATTTACGCGTATAAACACTCCAGAAATGAATAACATGGCCACCTGAACCAAAACTCGGACCAAAAGTGACTTCTCCAACAATTTCTAAAAATTATGAGATAAATATATAAACACTAACATGCTATAATATACACAAGTACGAAGGCAGAATTTCGGAATCATTATCCAAAATAAATTATGATCACCCCGAAGAGAATATCTGATGTCCGGAAAATATCTCCAGAAAAATCCGAAATTAATATCCATAGACATATACACGTTGAGATGCCATGTGGAGTAATCAACACCTTCATACTCCTTTTTAATGTCCCAAAAATAAATGAAAATGGAAATATGTCCGGCAATTTATCTCCTCAAAATCTTGCAAAATATATACCTATGCGTAGGTATCGAAGCGCTGATCGTTTATATTTATAACAATTGAAATTTGGACGAACGGTTTGTAAGATATGAATCTTTAAAAATTAAAAATATATAAATATACGAGAAAGAGGAGAGACAGAAAGAGGGAGAAGGAAGCTGGGGAGAAAGAAAAGGGAAAAGGGGGACGGGGGACGAGAGGATTTGACTGGGTAAAAAAAATATGGGGGGGGTGGATGGCACAGGCGGGTGGGGGGCAACAGGAGAGAGAAATGAGTGACCAAACAGAAGGTGAGGCAGTGGTGCTGTGTTTATCTGATTTTTTTTTTCATATGCAGCAGCCACGTATTTGGTGAAACATAGAAATGAAACATGTGTCCCGCAATTGACACATATCCTCTTTTGAGCTCGATTCTGTTCCGCACATCGCTGTTTAACAAACCATATTGCAGGTGAATAAAACCCGAAAAATTACCAAATTAATTCTTAAATTCTTGGAATAATTAAAAGTAATAAAAATAAAATTTTCATAATTTTTAAAATATTTTTGATTTGCGCGCTATACCCGCATTTTACAATTAACGAACCGAGCTGCACTTGAAACAATTTCAGAAAATCACGAAAATATTCTTAAAATGTTACAAATATCCCAAAGTTTATAAAAACATAAATTTTGAATTTTTAAAACAATTTTTGAAATGCAATTTATACTCGCTTTTAACAATTAAACGATTCAACGCGCATGTAAAATTAATCCCAAAAATTCCCAAAATAATTTTAAAATTCTCAGAATATTCCAAACTTCAATAAATATGAGTTTCGTAATTTTTGAAAAAATTTAGAATTAAATACGGATTTTACAAATAAATAAAATCAGAAAATCATACGGGGCTAAATAATTGATGAAATATTGATTTCTAAATTTTATAAAATCCCAAAAATAATTATTGTAATTATAAAGTCATAAAAATAATTTTAAAGATAATTTAAATATTTATGAAATTAAATTTTCAATAACATCACTTTTAAAGACAAAAACAAAACGACACGACTCAGTAATTAATAATACAAATAATCCTCAATCACAACTGAGTCCCACACAATTAATATTACATACAACACCTAGTAGACAGAATATCCATTCAATCCTTAATATTACTAAACGAACTTAATTTACCGATATCAATAAAATGCTCGGCTTTCAAATAAACTTTGAAAATAATACATTTTAGTAAATATTTTCAGAAATTAACAAAGATCGATAAAACACTTAACAATTAGCACATTACCCTTTAATAACACAAACTCGTCAAACAGGAATAAAATATCCACCATTTTATTCTTTCTAAATCATAAAAGCACATATATATATATATATATATATTCAAATACTATTTATAATAATTCTAAAATACGGGATATTACACTATTGGCATGATCACGCGCTGGATTGGCATGCTCGTGCAGTTTATTAGCATGCTCATGCAACATAACTACATCAACAAAAGAAGCGGTACGAGTTTGCGTAGACTCAATCGAGCTGGACATGGATCAGACACTTCAAGCATATAAATAGGGGAGTATTTCTTTCATTCTTTTATATTTTAGAATTATTAGTTTAGCATGTCATGAAGACATTGACTCATTTAAGTGTGGGGATGTATTTTCAGTAGTTGCATTTTACATAAAAGAAATCATATAGATTGCATTATATCATATAGTGACATTGTATGCTAGTTGCATTGCATTGTATTTCATATCATAGCATGATCTCAAATTAGTAGTAGTCCAAGTTGGTGACCTCTGATGATATTATGTGTACCTTATATTTGACTGTCTTGCTATGATCACCGGCTAAAGATATTGCATGCGCAGTGTCACTAGTGCAGAGATTATTTCTTAACATACCATTATTATATTCTTGTGATGAGACTGAGATATGCTTGTTTCTTGAGGGGTAGCCACTTGTTGATGATTAGAATTTTGACTATTCTCTTTTGAGCTTATGATAAGTGGCATTTTATACCACTTAGAACGTCTTAAAATGGCTTAAATTGGTGTCTTGAAATCAAGTATTTTGTGTATTTGATGCGTTTTTCTAGTGTTTATGCATTTCAGGGTATTAGTTGCATTTCGGGGGAGGAATCATCAAGAATAAGCATTGGCATGTGTTCACATTGCGAGAGGAAAGAAACGGGCAGATTACGGCGAAGAAACGGAGCAAAATCAGATTTTTTCCAGTAGAGGTCTGAGCGCCCGCTCAGCATTGCTGAGCGGCCGTGCAGCAAGCTGAGCGCCCGCTCAGCTATGCTGAGCGGCCGCGCAGGGTCGGGGAAAAAAATATATTATTTCAGGACTTCTACTTCTGTTTGGTTTCCACTTCTATGTAATCTGAGTTTTATGGGACTATTATATAAGTAGATTTGAGACGTTTTCACAAGTGTGGATTGAAGAAGATTGTGTTTTTATGCAAGGAGCGAAGGAGATAAGGAAGAAGACCGATTTAGCACACCGCAACGAAGAGGAAGCATATTTTCTTGTGATTCTTGTTTTGTTGTAACATTGGATGCTAGTTTTCTTACTTTGAACTTATTTACTCTTGTGACGTACTCTATTTTAATATAATTAGTTTAGTTATTATTTTCTTGTGTTTGTTTATCATGATTTCATATGAACCCATGATGACGATAAGTGCTATTATGGACTAATCGTGATCATGGGGTTGCAACGGATTTAATATGGAATTCTTTAGATAATTTGTTAATACTTTAGTGTGTGATGATTGTATGATATCTAGTATTGGTTGTGCGTATTCGTCTTATGTGCGTCGCGAACATATAAGATAGGGTGTTAATCTCTTGTGAAGCGACGGTGGATCTTGAGATTTAGAACTTGCCATGCTAGCATAGGTTCATGTATGTTGTGCATGATTAGTGGGTAACTCTAACAGTTTTATTTTCCCTATGTAATCAAAAGGAATAACTTGTGCTTAAATCATTGTGTTGTCAATTTCTGTAGACATATAGGAACTCAACATAATTGATGATTATTCAACTTCTATCTTAATTGTGGATGCTTGGTAGAATGGTATTAGTACAATGAAAGTTGGCTTTTATCAGTTTCGTGTTATTCGATTAATATCATCACTGTCACATGCTAAAGGTAATAACAATGGCTATTGAAGGAAGTAATAATGAAGTTGTGATCTCATGAGTGTTTTATTATTGATAATTTGAAGTGTTAAGTAAGTGATTAATTAAGTAGTTAATTATAGTTAATATTTAATCAACAATCTTAAGTGTTAGTGTCTTAACATTGAGAAGTAATCATACATTGGTGAGTGAGTTTAATTAGACAATAATTTAGTCTGAGTCTCTGTGGGAACGAACTAGAAAGTATTCTATATTACTTGCGAACGCGTATACTTGCGTGAATATTAGTGCGTGATTTCGCCCTAACAAGTTTTTGGCGCCGCTGCCGGGGACTCGGCGTAATTGTTTAGTTTATGTACTTACCATCATTGGTCATTAGGACTCAGTGATTAGGACGTAGTAGTTACTTATTGTTTCCGGTTGTGTTTCAGGTACTTTAGCAAGCGTTTATGCAAACTCGTTCTCGTGCTCGCAAGAGGACTTTAGATACAGCTGAGGAGACAGACGAAGTTCTTGATATTACGGAGAAGTTAGATTTTGAGGATTCGGATTCAGGAACTGAGCGGAAAGAACCAGTAAACATGGGAGATCGTATTGTTCAAGCTGATCCAGCTCTTATGGATTTTTCTCGGCCTAAAATTGATGACATTCAGTCAAGCATCCTTCATCCGGCTATTCAAGCTAACACCTTTGAAATCAAGCCGGGCACTATTCAGATGGTGCAGAATTCTGTTTCTTATGGAGGAGCGGCAACTGAAGACCCCAACATGCACATATGGAATTTTGTCGAGATCTGCAGCACTTTTAAGTATAATGGCGTGACTGATGAGGCTATCAAGTTGAGGCTTTTCCCATTCTCACTGAGGGACAAGGCTAAAGACTGGTTACATTCTGAACCAGCTGGGTCCATCACTACGTGGCAAGATCTTGTGCAAAAGTTTCTGGTGAAGTTTTATCTGATGGCAAAGACTGCTGCTATGAGGAGTGCTCTTACTCAGTTTGCGCAGCAACCTACTGAACCTATGTGCGAGGCTTGGGAACGCTACAAGGAAATGTTGAGAAAATGTCCACATCATGGAATGCCGGATTGGATGGTGATCACTGGTTTCTATAATGGTTTGGGGGCCCAATCTCGGCCCATGCTCGATGCAGCAGCTGAAGGCGCCTTATGGGCTAAAAGCTATACTGAGGCGTATAATCTTATAGAGACGATGGCTGCAAATGAGCATCAAAACCCAACTCAGAGGATAACGTCAGGTAAGGTAGCAGGTATTCTGGAAGTTGATGCAGCCACCGCTATTGCAGCCCAGCTCCAAGCGCTATCAATGAAGGTTGATTCTTTGGCTACATATGGAGTTAATCAAATAGCTATGGTTTGTGAGCTTTGTGCAGGTTCTCATGCTACGGATCAGTGTTCTCTGGTTAATGAATCTGTTTAGTATGTGAATAATTATCAGCGACAATAGCATCCTGTGCCAGCGACCTATCATCCTAACAACAGAAATCATCCTAATTTCAGCTGGGGGAATAATCAGAATGCTATTCAGCCACCATATCAGCAAGGAGTGAGTAAACAGTTTAACCCACCTGGATTCCAGAAACCACAGCAGTATGCTACAAGGCAATCATATCCTCAACAGGGAAGTACGGTTGCACCTACTAGTGCTGATTTTGAGGAACTTAAGCTGTTATACAAGAGTCAGGCGGTTTCTATCAAGACCTTGGAAAATCAAATCGGTCAATTAGCCAATGCAGTGCTCAATCGTCAACCTGGCACTCTTCCTAGTGACACGGAAGTACCAGGCAGGAAGGAAGCTAAAGAGCAAGTCAAGGCTATTACCTTAAGGTCTGGAAAAGTTGCTGATGCTGAAAAGGCAAAAGAAGGAGAAGCTGAAATTAGTGATGAAGAATCTAAGAAAAAGGAGAAAGCGGCGGAACCAAGGAAGACTACTGTTGAACACACTCTGCCTGAGGCTAATACAGGGGAGAAACAGCTCTATCCTCCACCACTTTTTCCTAAAAGATTGCAACAACAAAAGCTGGATAGACAGTTCGGGAAGTTTCTGGAGGTGTTCAAGAAACTTCACATCAATATACCTTTCGCTGAGGCTCAGGAGCAAATGCCTAGTTATGCGAAGTTTATGAAGACTATTTTTTCAAGGAAGGTGAAACTGGATGACCTTGAAACCGTTGCTCTCACGGAAGAATGCAGCGCTGTTCTGCAGCAAAAGTTACCACCAAAACTGAAAGATCCAGGAAGCTTCACCATTCCTTGCACCATTGGCAATCTGACTTTTGACAAGTGCCTTTGTGATTTGGGAGCAAGAATTAATCTAATACCGTTGTCGATCTTTAAAAAGTTGGATCTGCCTGATCCAAAACCCACATACATGTCTCTACAATTGGCTGATCGTTCCATTACTTACCTAAGGGGCATAGTGGAAGATGTGCTCGTCAAGATGGATAAGCTCTTCTTTCCTGCAGATTTTGTTATTCTGGATTTTGAGGAAGATAAGAAGATTCCCATAATCTTGGGAAGACCTTTCTTGGCTACTGGCCATACCTTGATAGATGTGCAAAAAGGTGAACTTACTATGCGGGTACAAGAGCAGGATGTGACCTTCAACATATTCAAGGCAATGAAATTCCCTACAGAAGATGAGGAGTGCTTAAAAGTAGATGTGATTGATTCTTCAATTACTTCGGAACTCGATCGCATGTTAATGTCTGATGCATTGGAAAAGGCCTTAGTGGGGGATTTTGACAGCGATGATGAAGATGGAAACGAGCAATTACAATATCTGAATGCTTCTCCCTGGAAGCGAAAGCTGGACATGCCGTTTGAATCTCTTGGTACTTCTGACCTTAAGAATGCTGAAGGAAAGCTCAAACCATCAATAGAGGAAGCACCTACCTTGGAGCTCAAGCCATTACCTGAACACTTGAGGTATGTTTTTTAGGTGATTCATCTACGTTACCTGTTATTATTTCATCTGACCTTTCAGGTAGTGAGGAAGACAAGCTCTTAAGGATTTTGAGAGAATTCAAATCGGCTATTGGATGGACCATAGCAGACATCAAGGGGATAAGTCCTTCATATTGTATGCATAAAATTCTGCTAGAGGAAGGTAGTAAGCCAACTGTGGAACAGCAGCGAAGACTGAATCTCATCATGAAGGAGGTGGTGAAGAAAGAAATTCTGAAATGGCTGGATGCAGGCATCATTTATCCTATTTCTGACAGCTCGTGGGTAAGCCCCGTACAATGTGTACCTAAGAAAGGAGGTATCACTGTGGTTGCAAATGAAAAGAATGAGCTCATCCCCACTCGAACAGTTACAGGATGGAGAGTATGCATGGATTATAGAAAATTGAACAAAGCCACAAGGAAGGATCACTTCCCTCTTCCATTTATTGATCAGATGCTTGACAGGTTGGCGGGTCATGAGTATTTTTGTCTTCTGGATGGTTATTCAGGGTATAATCAGATTTGTAGTGCACCAGAGGATCAGGAAAAGACTACCTTCACTTGTCCATTTGGCACGTTTGCTTTTCGCAGATTTCGTTTGGGTTATGTGGCGCCCCAGCCACTTTTCAGAGATGTATGATGGCTATATTCTCTGACATGATTGGAAATAATGTCGAAGTGTTCATGGACGACTTCTCCGTCTTTGGACATTCATATGATGAATGTTTGAATAATCTACACACCGTACTCAAAAGATGCGTGGAAACTAATTTGGTGCTCAATTGGGAGAAATGTCATTTTATGGTGCGTGAAGGCATTATTCTTGGGCATAAGGTCTCTAACAAGGGTCTGGAGGTGGACAAGGCCAAGGTGGGAGTCATTGAAAATCTTCCCCCACCTAACTCTGTGAAAGGAATCCGTAGTTTTCTTGGTCATGCGGGTTTTTATCGGCGATTCATCAAGGACTTTTCAAAGATATCTAAGCCGTTGTGCAATTTGCTTGAGAAAGATGTGCTTTTCAAATTTGATGATGAATGTTTGGCAGCATTCGAGACTCTCAAGAAGAGTTTGATCACTGCACCAGTTATTACAGCACCAGATTGGACAGAACCATTTGAGATGATGTGTGATGCGAGTGATTATGCGGTAGGTGCAGTTCTGGGACAGCGCAAGAAAAATCTCTTCCATGTGGTCTACTATGCGAGTAAGACTTTAAATGGGGCCCAATTTGACTACACCACTACTGAGAATGAGCTTTTGGCTATAGTCTTTGGTTTCGAGAAATTTCGATCTTATCTACTTGGTACGAAAGTAACAGTATTCACTGATCATGCGGCTATTCGCTATCTGGTTTCCAAGAAAGATTTGAAGCTGAGACTCATTCGTTGGGTGCTTTTACTTCAGGAATTTGAGTTAGAGATCAAGGATAGAAAAGGTACTGAGAATCAAGTAGCTGACCATCTCTCTAGGTTGGAGAATCCCGATTCTACTTCACAAGATAGGATGTTAATCAATGAATCTTTTCCGGATGAGCAGTTGTTTGCAATTCAGGAGGAAGAACCATGGTTTGCAGATATTATAAACTATCTCGTCAGCAATGTAATGCCTCCTAATTTGAAATCCGCTCAAAAGAAGAAGTTTCTGCATGAGGTGAAGTGGTATATGTGGGATGAACCATATTTGTTTAGACAGGGAGCTGACTAGATCATCAGGAGATGTATCCCGTTCTGTGAGACGGAGGGGATATTACGAGACTGCCATTCCACGGTTTATGGTGGACACTATGGTGGTGAGAAGACGGCAGCTCGTATTCTGCAAGCAGGTTTTTTTTGGCCTACTTTGTTCAAGGATGCTCATCAGTTTGTTTTAAGGTGTGATCGTTGCCAAAGAGTGGGAAATTTGACAAGGAAGGATGAGATGCCATTAAATGTGATGCTTGAAGTCGAGGTCTTTGATGTTTGGGGAATCAATTTCATGGGGCCTTTTATCTCGTCTTGCAATAATCAGTACATCTTGCTGGCAGTCGATTATGTCTCAAAATGGGTCGAAGTTAAAGCTTTACCAAGAAATGATGCAAAGGCAGTGCTAAATTTTCTTCATAAGCAAATTTTCACAAGGTTTCGAACACCTCGGGTAATCATAAGTGATGAAGGATCGCATTTCTGCAACTGTAAGTTCACTTCTATGATGCAGCGTTATAATGTGAATCATCGAGTAGCTACTGCCTATCATCCGGAAACAAATGGTCAAGCGGAAGTGTCTAACAGAGAGATAAAGCGCATTCTAGAGAAGGTTGTTTGTCCGTCAAGGAAGGATTGGTCTTTAAAGCTCGATGAAGCTGTTTGGGCTTACAGAACAGCATACAAAACTCCACTTGGTATGTCCCCGTTTCAACTTGTCTATGGTAAGGGATGTCATTTACCTGCGGAGCTTGAGCATAAGGCTTATTGGGCATTGAAGAAGTTAAACCTTAATCTAGATGCAGCTGGGAAGAAGCGAATGCTTCAGTTAAATAAACTTGATGAATTTCGACTTCAAGCGTACGAAAACAACAAAATGTACAAGGAAAAGGTAAAAAGTTGGCATGAAATTGATTCCCCAAACATCAAAGACCTCGACTTCAAGCATCACATTTAATGGCATCTCATCCTTCCTTGTCAAATTTCCCACTCTTTGGAAACGATCACACCTTAAAACAAACTGATGAGCATCCTTGAACAAAGTAGGCCAAAATAAACCTGCTTGCAGAATACGAGCTGCCGTCTTCTCACCACCATAGTGTCCACCACAAACCGTGGAATGGCCTACATTATTTAAGGATGCACATCAGTTCATTTTAAGGTGTGATCATTGCCAAAGAGTTGGGAATCTTTCCAGAAAGGATGAGATGCCTTTAAATGTGTTACTTGAAGTTGAGGTCTTCGATGTTTGGGGAATCGATTTCATGGGACCATTTATCTCATCCTGCAATAATCTGTACATCTTGCTAGCAGTCGATTATGTCTCGAAATGGGTAAAAGTCAAAGCTCTACCAACTAATGATGCAAAGGTAGTGTTGAGTTTTCATCGTAAGAAGATATTCACAAGGTTTGGAACGCCACGAGTTATCATAAGTGACGAAGGGTAGCATTTCTGTAATCGTAAGTTCACTTCTATGATGCAACGCTACAATGTGAATCATCGCATTGCTACTGCCTATCATCCGCAAACTAATGGTCAAGCTGAAGTGTCTAATAGAGAGATCAAGCACATTCTAGAGAAAGTCATTTGTTCGTCAAGGAAAGATTGGTCTTTGAAGCTCGATGAAGTTGTTTGGGCTTATAGAACACCATACAAGACTCCACTTGGGATGTCCCCATTTCAACTTGTCTATGGTAAGGGATGTCATTTACCTGCGGAGCTTGAGCATAAGGCTTATTGGGCATTGAAGAAGTTAAACCTTAATCTAGATGCAGCTGGGAAGAAGCGAATGCTTCAGTTAAATAAACTTGATGAATTTCGACTTCAAGCGTACGAAAACAACAAAATGTACAAGGAAAAGGTAAAAAGTTGGCATGACAAGAAGCTATCTCTTAAGTCATTCGTGCCGGGGAAACAAGTTTTTCTATTCAACTCTCGTCTCCGAATTTTTTCTGGAAAGTTGAAATCAAGGTGGTCTGGACCATTTATCGTCAAAACTGTGTTTCCACATGGAGCGGTGGAGATTTTTGAGAATGATTCGGGCCAAGCATTCAAAGTAAATGGTCAGAGATTGAAGCACTATTCTGGGGATACGGCAAACCATGAAGTGGTTAGTGCTGTTTTATTGTCAACTTGATAGTATAACTTTATGTCAAGATAATGACATAAAAGAAGCGCTTCTTGGGAGGCAACCCAAGATATGAGACCATAGGACACCTTAGAATATAGTACTTTATCCAAAAACCCAAAAAACAATCCAAAAAAAGTTGCAGAATTTTTTTTTTCTAGTAGCCTAGCACGCGACAGCGTGCCAGCAGGCGACTGCGTGCTGGTAGAACGCGACCGCGTGCGACCCTGACTGTTAAAAATCGTTTTTAATGTAAAAAAAATTCTAGTTTTTATCGAGAGTATTCCAGAAGCTATATCACCCATTAATCCACAGTTTCTTCCCATACTTTGCCGCAATCCCCACTCCTAATCAAATTTTAACCCTAATCTTACCCTATAAATACATACAACCTATCCATACACATCCCACACACTTTCAACTCTACAAAATCTCTCCTACATACCAAACACAAACTCTCCAACTCTTATTCTCAGTTCTCATGGCCCCAAAGAGATCATGAACTGTGGGTAGCAGCAGCACCAATCCGACTACTACTGATTCTTCGAGGAATGCTGTTGCGAGGCCCCGATTGTTTGATAGGGCTGCTGAAGAAGAGTATATTAAGCTTATTGTTAAGCCTATTATGAGGGAGGAGGGGTTCTTACCATCTGGGAGGGATGGTGAGTTTATACCGATGATTGCTGAGAAGGGATGAATTACATTATGCAAGTCACCTGAGGCGGTTTGGATGAGTATTGTTCGTGAGTTCTATGCGAACGCCAAAGCCGACAAGAATGGGTTTTCTGTTGTTCGTGGGCTTACTATTGACTATCCCGAAGCGATTTATCGTGTGATTGGACAGCGACAAAGGAAACCACATGAGGAGCACTGGAATTCAAAGGCCCTTGAGGACTTTGATTTAGACTTGATTGTTGCTACTCTCTGTGAGCCGGGCACGGTGTGGAAGTTCAAAATGGGATCCAACAATTATCATACTTTCTCTGCTATCACGATGAACAGGTATGCTCGTGCTTGGAATGCGTTTATATGTGCTAATATTCTTCCTTCTTCGCATGCACGTGAGGTTATAGTGGAGAGAGTGAGGTTGTTGTGGGGGATTCTGAATGATGACTGTGTGGACCTTGGTGAGTACATCTACCAAGGGATTTTGAAGTTTTTGAGGGGGAAATTGCAATACTCTATCCTGTATGCCTCTATTATCACGAAGCTTTGCAAGGCAGTTGGAGTTCAGTGGTCTTCTTATGAGCAGCTGCAGATGCCGGCCGCTCCTATTAATTCATCGAATTTGCATGCAATACAGGAGTGGACGGGTGGAGAGCCCGAGCCACATGGTTTGGGGTATCGGTTTGATCACCTTCCAGGAGGAGTTTCAGCAGCTGGTGCTACCATGGCTAGGGCCAGTCAGGCTTAGGGAGAGGCAGGCTCTTCGAAAGCCCAGGGAGGAGATGGTTCGGGATTGGCTGATGTCCAGTACAGGAGGCTTTCGATGAGGATGGATGCGATGTATGAGTCGCAGAGTCGGTTTACGCAGAAGCTCACCCAGGCACTTGGGACTGCATTTAGAGGCTTTGGAGCTAACATCCAGGGGCCTGTTTTTGGTGAGGATTCTGCTTATTCCCCTCCTGACACTCCACCCTCTGAGGTGTGATGATGATGATTCATCTGAGTAGGTATACCCTATGTTCCTTTCTATTACCTTCACTGGGGACAGTGAAGATTTTAAGTTTGGGGGTAGTAGTTAAGGAACATATTTGTGTGTGTGTCATGTAGTTGCATATTCATGATAGTTTAGTTCATATAGTTGCATATTTTTGCCATGTAGTTTTTTTTATTTATAGCTTTATTTATCATGTCATATAGCTCATGCATATGCCATGATCCCTTTATTTTGCTTTACCGATTAATATGTTATATTGATGCGAGTGTAGTGATAGCGTTAGAGTGATGTTGAATCTTGTTAGGTTGACATGCATGCTAGAAACACTTGTAATTTCACTAAGTCTTAGAATATGCTTAAGGACTAGATCATTGTCATGGTTTAATGGTTTTTGAGGTTAATCTATTGCTTATACTTAGAATGCATGCTAGGCTCTTAATGATAAAAGACATTAAAAGGTAAAAATTGGAGATAGAAAATTGGAATTCATTGCTAGTTATGGCTAGGCGTCAAATGGCTAGTAGTCGGCTTGTATTATATACGAGTAGTCTAGGGTTGAGCAAGATGGAGCGAAATGCACTTGCTCAGAAATTGAAAAAAATATATGTGTGAAAAAAAAAGAAAAAATATATATATGGTGTAATGTACAATTGATCACGAGTGGGCTCTTTGGTATTCGAGTTATTAAGTTCTTAGAGGACTTTGTGCCTAGTGACCTAAGGCTTTTATAGTCTGGGATCCGCTAACCTAACGCTCGCTAAATGGGTATCATTGCATAAGTCTTTTGTGGACCTCACTCATTGTATGACCAAATAAGCATTTGTTTATGTGTTGAATAAAAGCATGAATCCGTAATAAACTCTAATAATCTTGTAATGTTATAAGTCATTTTGTGTCTAGAATATATTTTTCGTATAAGCGTGTGATTGCCTTGAGGATAATTAAGTTATGATGATTGATCTAGTTTTGAAGCATATCTGTTAAGCATTCGCACACACCACGTTTCTAGTTGTATGTTAGTTTGCATAATTTGATTGAACTTTAGTCACCTAATTGCATTTGTTGATATGTGATGTGTTAGTTGGTTTAGTCATCGTGAGGGGATTGCCGCATTTATATAGTTGCATTCATGCATGTTTTATTTTGAGTTTGAGTCTGTGATGCTTGAGGACAAGCATCGATTCAAGTTTGGGGGTGTGATAAGTGGCATTTTATACCACTTAGAGCGTCTTATAACAACTTGAATTGGTGTCTTGGACTCAAGTATTTTATGTATTTGACGTGTTTTCTAGTATTTTTGCATTTCAGGGTATAACTTGCTTAGATAGGTGGTTTTCATCAAATAAAGCTTAAGGAAGTACTTGGAATCAGTCTAGGGGTGATGAGCAAAGAAATCAGCACAAACAGGAGTAAAATGAAGAATTTTCCAGAAGAAGAGCACGCGACCACGCGCCAAGAGCAAGCGACCGCATGCCAGCACGAGACCGCGTGAAGGGAGCAAGCGGCCGCGTGCGTGCGGAATTTCAGATTCTAGTTTTATTTATTTTCAATTCTGTTTGGGCTTCTGTTGGCATGGTGACTCCTGGACTCTCATATAAACCTTATGGGAAGACGTTTTCTGAAGAAAAAAATAAGAGCGAAGGCAAGAAGATTGAGAAGACCGTTTTAGCACGCAACAACGAGGAAGAGGAAGCATTAGTTTATCTTGTGATTCTTTTAATTCATTGTAACAATGGATGCTAGTTTTCTTTATGCTTTGAACCTTAATACTCTTGTGACATACTTTATTATTTATTAAGTATTTTTTTCAGCCTTATATCGTTGTGTTAATATTATGCTTTTATATGAACCCATGGTGACGATGAGTTCTATTATGGGCTAATCGTGATCATGGGATTCTAGCGGAGTTACTATGGAATTCTTTAGTTATTTGTTTAATACCTTGGTATGTGGTGATTGTGTGATATCTATTATAGGTTATGCTTATTCGTCTTATATGCGTCACAAACATGTAAGATAGCCTGTTAATCTCTTGTGAAGCGACAGTGGATCTTGAGATTTAGAACTTGCCATGCTAGCATAGGTTCATGTATTGTATGCATGATTAGTGGGTAACTCTAACCATTTTACTTGCCCTGTGTAATCATCATGAATAACTTGTGCTTAAATCGTTATGTTGTCAAATTATGTAGACATATAGGATCTCAACATAATTGATGCCTATTCAACTTCTATCTAAATTGCAGATGCTTGGTAGAATGGTATTCGTACAACGAAAGTTGGCGTTTGTCAGTTTCGTGTTGTTTAATTAATATCATCACCATTACATGCTAAGGTTAATAACAATAACTATTGAATGAAGTAGTAATGAAGTTAGGATACCATGTGTGTTTAATATTGTTAATTCAAGTGTTTAATTCTCGTAGTTAATATTAGTTAACCAACCTTAATTGTTATTGTCTTAGCATTGAAGAATAATCATACATTGGTGAGTAAGTGTTAATTAAATATAATTAATCAGAGTCTCTATGAGAATGAACTAGAAATCATTCTATATTACTTGTGAATGCATATACTTGCGTGAATTATTTAACGCATGCTTTTTGCCTAACAATACGCGGTTATAAATAAAAGGGTCAGAAAACCTATAGATTATAACACCCCAAAACCCAGATGATCTAAGTTCATCCTATTCTCTAAATTCCTATCTTATATTCATTTATCCTATGTTGTTCAGTGACTCAAAACCTGTAACTCTGATACCAACCTGTGATGGACCCACAATACTAACTAGCAGGAATATGCATCATATAGATTAAACAATAAAGTACTACAAAAGATAGACTATTAAGGCTGCAACCCTTATCCACAATCCCCGAATCCACAAGAATGAGTTTGAACAACATCTAACATCTTCATTATTACAAACCAAAATATCTTAAGTCAAATTACTACCAAATTTTAACCCAAAGTTTACAACTCTTAGGGAACTACTACTTCCCTACCTGCTCCAACATCTGACGGTAGGCATACCCCGAGTCCCTAGAAGTCTTACATGCGGTTTGCTTGAAACAAACCATCTTCGGGTTTCACTGAAGGGATAACATCAATAACAAACCTGTGAAGCCCTCCAAATCCGGTTCAGAAGTTTGGGGTTCACAACACACACATACACTCAATATATATACCTGCTTATGAAAGTAATATATGTAAAGACCCTACTTACCATAACCATGGATCGCAACAGGTTAAAGTATGAAAACAAGCCACAACCTTAACTTTTATTACATCGTACCAAATCCCAACTAGTTTCGCTTACAACTAATAATGATATTATTCTTACAATCTTACATAACTCATCTACATTATAAAGCTCCTGCTAACTCGGTCCATCTTATCCTGGAATCCTAGCTCGCACACTGGACTAGGAATCCTCATTACCAACCATTTCCTTTTTAACTGTAAAATAACATAACAGATTTACAAGAGTGAGCTAACTAGCTCAGCAAGTCATACTCAGTTACAATAATGATTAGTTGAAATGATTCATAAGAATCAAGTTTCTGGATAATCAATGAATAGAATTGGATATTCTTTTCATTTTTAAAAACCAAGGTTAAGGTGCTGATCAGTCACACACTAACCTTATACTGGATCCAAGGCACGCGTTGGCCTAATATGACCACGAATCTGGTCTGACCACAAATCTGGTCCATATTTATAAAACCATCCAATTCTAAAACAATTAAATATGATAACCATTGTAATTCAATAAAAATAGAATCATGATTAAAAGTGATAAAGCATTTATCTCAGAGCATAAAACATTTTACAGGTATCACCAGGGTGTATCGAGGTATATATATATATATATATATGAAGAATGGCTTCAAGCCGGTTGAAGAATCATGTAATTGATGAACAATGGTTCTATGGTAACACAGGGAATAGATCTTTGATGTCATAGGGTATTATGGGGTATATAAGTTTTTGTATGCTCAAGAAATTCTGTTTCAATATTTGGTTTATGGTGTGTATGTATTTGCAGAGTAGTATTGTATTGGTATGGTTTAATATCAGAGAAATCAACCGTTGGTGGTTTACAAGAAATAAAGCTTATAGCTCAAGTTCAATGATATGATCAGGGTTCAAGGTTGAATAGTTTAAAGTGCTTGCAATGTAAAACAAGATTTATTTTGAATACTAGAAACATGTTATGAGAAAGTTCAGAAATATTTGCAATATATCTCGAAGAAAGGTTCAGAAGGACTTCCCTTATCATAGATGATTTCCAACTTTACTTGTACTCATTTAAAAGTTCTACTCATCAATCACTTTCCTTTTTTTTCTATGTCATGCTTATATTCATCAATCACTTGCCTTCTCTTTCTACGCTTCAATTCTATCTACGGATCACTGACTTTCTTTTTCTATGCCTCGCTTACTCTACTAGGCATCACAAACATCTATCAATACTCAATCTCATACTATTCTAATCGTCACATAGACGTCATAAGCTTTTATCTACCCTTCGTTTTACCCAAATCCAATTTACGGAATGAAAGTTACAGCAAAAACCATCAAACAATAACCACATAGGCATAGAACCCATCAATTAGATAACACGTAGCACATAGCACGCAAGATATTCGATCAAAAAAAAATCAAAGAAGATGCAGGGTCAAAATGACTTTCCAGGTATTTAATACGAATTTTTGAATATTTTTTCGGAATTAAAGTTGGACTCCGAATCATTTTATAATTATATAATAGGGTTCGAACACCCGAATATGACTTTAAAATAATTTTATAATAATTATCGAGCCTTGAAAATAATTTTAAATAATATTTTAGAACTCGAAACTATTTTTCGGGATTTTTAAATCAAAAATAAATAATTAAATCCAATTAAATAATTAATTAAAATTAATTAACAACTAAATAAATTAATTAATCAATTAATATTTAAATTAATTGACTAATTAAATAATTATTTATCAACTAAAATTAATTAATTAATTAATTAAGATTTATTTTAGAATTAAAATAATAATTTTCAAAATTAAAAATATTGATTTTTGGAATTTAAAATAAATAAAAATAATTTCTGAAAATAATTGTAAAAAGAAAATATCATTTTTGTAAATAACTAAAACAAGAATATAATTTTTTAGTATTCTGGAAAAGCCAGGGACTGATCTGTAAAATCCATGAAACCACAAGGGTTAAAACGTAATTTTCCCAGCCCTGGTCGTCTTCTCCGGAGAAACAACGGCGGCGGCGCTGCCGGCCACCGTCGACCGCTCAGAACTCGACCAAAAGCTCCAGTACCGATCCCTATTACGAGATGATCATTAATCTGCAACTCAAATCGCCAAAGACTTCGTAAGTTGGCTGGAAAATTGCGAAGAAACTCGCCGGCGGCGAGAACTTCGATCAATCATGCAGCCCAACTCCGACATCTGGTGGTGATTTTGATTACACCAATCAATTCCTGGTGATGAGACGAACACATGGATCTATACCAGACATCCCAGAAGTTCACGAATCAAAAATCCGGCAAGAACATAAATTTTTCCGGTGACTTTATTCAAGAACACTAAAAACATTCAAATCCAAAGATCAAACCAACTTTTCTACATGTTATTGAACTCTATTTTTGACATATAATATACCATATTGACCAGAAAAATATTTCTACACGATGGAATCATCAAATCATATCAAAAACATCAAGAACAAAAATTCATAATTTAATCCATAATTAATTTGAAATAAATTAAATAAATAAGAAAAATACATTGATTCTTGCACAAAAATAGATGGTGGATTCAGAAAGAGGTTTTTGAGAGCTTCGTTTTGATATATTGCACGCCCGAATCGGAGTTCGATAACGCTTTCATTTGTGCGATTGATTTTCAAGAACGCGGTATTTTATTAGGATATTCTTTGGGTTTTACTGGTTTGTACGGTCTGATTATGATTTTACGAGAAAAATGAAATAAAAAAAGGGCTATTTATATTTACGGCATATTAGTACATTCTGGATCGTGTTGGATCGATAAATACATTGTTTTGCCGCTAAATAACTATAAATACGATCATTTTGGATAAACATTATCCTGTTTTGGATAAGCAATATCCTGTTTTGGATAAGCGCTATCCTATTTTGGATAAGCATTATCCTGTTTTGGATAATTATCAAATCCGGGCTTTTATAAAACAATTTATACGAAGATATTGTTATCGAAAAGGGTTAGCGTATCGAAAATATTACGTCGGGCCGTGCACGGGTCAAACCGTAATCCGAATCGAAAAAGTCAAAACACGGAAAATGTCTGGAATTACCATATTGGGTTAGGAAGGAGTTTTCGGAAGAGTTTCGGGTTGTAAAAAAGTAAAAACGGTTGAGGTTGGACGATTCCCGGCTTTAGAAAATGATTTTGTAATTATTCAGAAAATAATTAATAAATTCATAAATCAATATAAAATCATATAACACTCCAAAAATTACTAGAAAAATACCTTAATTATCTATATTTTATTATGGACATAATAAAATTAACATACTTATACTTTACCATATATAAACATCCACATAACAACACCAATCATCAGATAATTCACCAAAAATCATAATATAATCACATAATAATTATTTATCAATAAAAATAATTACACGTTATGTCCCGTATATTACAATATTAATGAGCAAAACACTCAGCAAGTGAATAATTGTGTATAACAATGTATCATAAACTCGATAAACAATATGAAATCTCAAATAGATGATCAAATTCTAATAAGTGAATGGAATTAGAATTCACACAGCGCTATGAGTAATGAGGGGTGATCAGCCCACATCAAAGCTCTGAAACACATAACAAGTGATTCATAACCTTTGAGGATCCTCGGCACATATTGGCCATATAAAACCATCAGGCTCCCTGCTACTGAGGTTTTAACAATGACTGGCGCCTCAGTCATTACAAAATATACTATCCAATTTCTTTTAATCAATTAATTTTAATTTAAAAAGGGTTCTTGATCAAGGACAAGATAACAAGGGTTGATATTGACAAAGTTCAAATGAAGGAAACGATACTAGTGTTTGGGTTTCCAAAGGAAATGATTCTAGGTTTTGAGGGTATTAGGATTCACATGATTTATTAAGGAACGATTGTAGGGTATTCACATGGATATCAGGTAATATATGAGAAAAGGAATCAATTCAGGTATGGAAGAGATTAACTAGATTCAAGACTTAATCATTGGGTGATGTAGGGACTAATTAATCTTATTGAAACTGTAATTATGAATTCACAGGGTTTTTAACCACAAGCAACAGAATTATAGAGGTAAGTTGAGAGTTCACTTTCCTGTACTACGCTTACTGAGTACTTGAATGGAATCATCCAAGGGCTCCTTTTCTGGCCTCCTACTTGAACCTATAATAAATAGTATCCTCGTTACAACTCTTGCTACTACCCTTTCGCGTATACTATAAATATGCATATACACATATACACACTTATATATATATATATACATTTAAACACAATTAATTTCAAGTAATATATGCTTCACATAATCCACATAACACATAGCAAGGAATGTCATGTCAATAGTACACTTAGATCCTAATTACACAAGCAATTATCCATTTAACAAGTAATTATCAAGACTATTACTCCCGTTTTCATTCAACTTCTTGTACTTAGTGTTCAGGATAGAAAGCTCACTGACCAATCCGTAACTTTGCCATATTTAGCTAGATCGTGTCGTAAGCTTCGTTTTGGTATGTGGTTCGCTTAGATCCGATGTACGTTTTAGGAGAAACGACCGTTTTAAGTAACGGCGTTTCGCGAGCAAACCATTACCCCTCGCTTAACTTTGAAACCTTGTTAAGGCCCTTAAAAGACAAATTGGATTACGAAACAATTATGTTAGATGGGCTAGGCAGTTGGTAAAGTACTCGCAAAAGAGTCGCCTTAAAATTCGTAACGGTTAATTTATTAAAATTGGTGGAGCCGAGGGTACGCAAGCGATTAACACAAATCGTTAAGCGTATAAGCGACCAAAAGCGACCGTTAGGGTATGAGTGAGTTTTGACTAGTTTCTTAACGACCGTGGTTTAATTCCGGCTTATGTTGTTGTTCATAGGTTACCGGACCCACTCTAAGCTTAAGTCTACCCCGGAACGCTCAGGCAAGTTTTCTACCCGTTATACTATTGTTGTGATGTAAATATATTGATGCATTATCTTGAGATAAGTGCATGGTTGTTATTAGCAAATCTTGAGATATATTGGAGCATGTTGATATGATATATATATATATATATGCATGTTGTGAAATCTTAATATTTTATTATCAATTTAAATGCTTATAAATTGCATAATACCTATGTTAGAGATAAGTAGTAGTTGCGTATACCCTTAGTATAGGGGACCCAAAGGTGAACATTTTTCTAAACTAGGAGTCGATGATCCCGAGTATAATATATGTATATTTATATATATATATATAGTTTTCTATAACTATTAATCGAATAAGGTATATTCAATGGTTTTGAATAATAATCAAACTTATTTTCGATTATTCAAATAAAGATCGTACTTTCGTATAAGTATATCTTTTGTTATTTATTATTCATTTCAAGTATGAGTTTTAAAACTTCTACTTCAATTATTTTTTTAAAGATTATCCTTATGGGAATATTATTTAAATAATAATATTCAGATATCTTATAACATATCAGGAATGAATTATTTTATTAAATCATCATTACTCTAAACATTTTTTAAAATGTTTTCGAGTTTTCAAAATGATTTTAAAAGGTAGAGCGGGTCCCAAAACTCATTTTTAGATTTAAGATCTTCCTTTCGAAGAGGATTTAAATACTCGCTCAAAACCTAAGAGATTCGGCTCTGTGGTGTATTGTTGGAGCAACGAAGTTGCTAACTTGATAAAAGAGTTTGATTACTTGCCCAATATTCGGGAAGTAAGCCCAATCGAAATGCGTCGGCATAAGCAACATGGGCTCAATGGGGGTCCATGAAAGTGTAAGTGGCTCAGTGGGAGTCCATCAATGCGTAAGTGGCTGAGTGGCAGTCCAGCATATGTCCTAATGTGGCCAGGGTGATGACTAGTGGGGAATTCATCCATCTACTTGTAGAAAAGGTTACTTAATGGGTATCTTTGCCTGATCAGCAAGATATCGGGTTTATGCCAAAGTTTTTCTTCTTTCCAAATTCATTGGGTATTATAACTCTGTTTATAATTTTCATAACGGAGGTTTTCAAGGAAAGTATGAGATATATATATATGTATATATATATCGGGACTTAAAGAAGTATCTCGTAACTTCATTTCTTTTGAATAATTCAAAGATTGAATCTATTCAAGTCTTATCTTGTATTCTCATCTATGTGATGAACTTTTGAAACTGATTATAGCTTGAACGGTGGTAGTTCGAGTAGTATTCGGAAAAGATATAAGTATATTGGAGTATCTTGTAACTTCATCTTTTTAACTTATATCTAGTTAATGATTATCTTATGCATGACAAATATTTTCAGAAAAATGTTGAGACAAGGTTAGATATATGAGATCACCTTGCAACGATATTTTTATAAAGTTATAAACTGGAACTCTGTGTATATTATACATGTAATAGGATTTCAAAGATTTTGAAAAGTATATATGTATATATATACTGAATGTTTTGCGGCTTCGTCGCATTAAGATATCAAACTTGGTTCATTTCTTTTTGACCAAGACTTTCATGAGTACTATGAGAATACTCATATATTGTAAATTATTATACATATTATTTCGGTGGTCTTGTTGCTCACCCTTGCTTTCTTCTTTCCTCACACAACAACAGATATACAAGATGAACAGGACCAAGCTCCCAATTCGTGAGCGGATAGGAAACGTTCCGCAGTAACCTGTAGGCGTTGATGCTGCTGTAGCTGAGGTAGGAACTACCAATAGGCTAGGCTTTCAACTTTTGATGTAATAGACTTATGTATATTTATGAATTGTAATAATGGCAAAGAATATGTAAATTTATTCAGAAACCCTTTTGAGGTGTAATGACTTATAATTGTGGAATAAAATGACTTGTGTTATTTTTTTGGTATTCATCTCTGAGACTATAACTTGTGGTGTGTGTGTATATTTTGGGGTCACAGTACGCAGTAGTTGGTTGTTTACTAAGTTTGAATGTTATTAAGGGAAATTTAACTCGTGACAACCCGGATCCCCGACCCCGGATTTGGGGGTGTTACAGAAATGGTATCAGAGCTAAGCGTTATAAACCTCAGAGATGATGCGTCGTTAAAATAATAAGTTCACTAAGATAATAAGAACTCTAGCCAAGTTCATAGTCGTACTACCTAATGTATTACTGACAGTTAAAACCCTTACGGGAACCCTTATAAATATCATGATAGTAACATAGATCGTTATCCTATAAGGTAGCGGGGCGCCGAACCCTGAAGTTCAAGAGCAATAACACGATGATGTTTTACTATATATTGGTGATCAGATTGAGGATCCAACGGAGCACCCTAACGAGGGACCAGATGATGTTCATATTAAGGATGTAGCAGTTGAGGATGTTATCCCAGAAGGGATTGTTGTTGAAGAGGATCCCGTGGGAGATCCTGACAAGAATGAAGAAAGGACCGCTGAGAAATTAATGACCGTAGTCAGGGCGACTACCAGAGGTAGGATTAGCCGGTTACTATCGTAGGTTCATTCAAGTTTGCAAAGATAGCATCCCCTTTAATGCGTCTTACTCATAAGACTGAGAAGTTCAAATGGACAGAGAAATGCGAGAGCAGCTTCCAAGAATTGAAGAAAAGATTGGTGACGGTTTCTATGTTGGAGTTGCTGGATGGAAAAAGAGATTTTGTGATTTATAATTGATGATTCACACAAGGGATTAGGTTGCGTGCTTATGCAACACGGTAAGGTAATCATGTACGCGTCAAGACAATTAAGGGAATATAAAATTCGATATCCCACCAATGATCTTGGGCTCACGGCAATAGTTTTGCCCTAAAGATTGGAGGTACTACTTGTATGGATAGGAGTGCAAGATTTACACAAACCATAAGAGCTCAAGTATATTTCCACGCAGAAAGAGCTTAACATGCACCAGAGGAGGTGGTCAGAGCTAATCAAGGATTACGATTATGAGATTCTTTATCATCCAGGGAAAGCCAATATGGTGGCTAACGCCCTTAGTAGAAAGGAGAGACTCAAGATGACAAAGTCTTTGGGAGAGTTGATAAGAGATTTTGAGAAAATGAAAATAGAAGTGAAGGTAACCGGAGCCGGTACTGAAAAGCTGTTTGAGATTGTAATGCAGCCCGAATTATAGAAAAAGATTCTATTGTGCCAAGAAAAAGTGATGAATGAAGGCAGAGATCCAATGACAGGAGAAGAGATTAATATCGAGAAAGATGATAAGGGAATAATGAGGTATTCCTACAAAATTTGGGTTCCAAATGTTTAAGAGCTTAAGGACTGGATCTTAGATGAAAACCATAGTTCGAGGAATAAGATTTAGGGCAAACCCTGAATGAGATAGTCAGGGAGATCGCCATCAAGAAAGAAGGAACCCATAACATAATGAAGTGGAAAATAAGGATTTAACATATAAGATAACCCCAATTATGGGAGAAGGATGAAACATTTCATACTGAGAAAATAGAAGTCGAGCAAGATAGGGAGAACCAGTATGGTACTCCTATGGGGCAATTCATGGACCTGCCTAAACAAAACTAATACTATTACCCCAACCACCACCCTGAGGAAACAATGTGGTGTGAAATTCTTTCAGGACCTTTAAGTCGCTAAGCTCTCAGAGTTCTAAGGAACAAGCTGACCCAGTTGAGGCAGGAGCTTGGCTAAAGGAAATATAGGAATCATTTGAGATCTAAATGATTGATAAAGCGCAAGAGACAATTTTTGCCACTTATATTCCAAAGAGAAAGGCCAACGCTGGTGAGAGGCTTAAAAATAAATGAAGATAGTATAGAGGATTAAGAGCCAAACCAAAGGCGGATGAGTATGATGAATCATAAATCTAGGTTATGAAAGTCGTCAAGGTTCGTCTGAAGGACATGGATCCAGAATGACGGGATGTTTGAAATTAATGTTCATATTGTGTTGCTTCATGAAATGGTTGTAATAGAAACGAAAATAAAAAACTGAAAGGGGAAGGAGTATAAAGGGATATAAAGGAAATATAGTTGAGAAGCGATAAGATAGTTAGGTATGTGAAATCCTAAGAAACCCTAGCAATAAACATAGAGAAGTTTTTCATCATCAGCACGATGGTGACTGATCATGAAAATAAGGTCAAGGTTTGAAGGCGTAAGCGATACGTATAATTAATCCCCTTGAAGTTGAGAGTATTCGATGGAACTTTGAGATAGACCGAGGGATTAATGAGGAAACACGGATGGACTGAGGAGACAGGATAACAAGAAATTGGGAAAATGGGATTAAGGAAGTGACCTTCAAGAATGTGAAGTGTATGTAAGACCGGTGGCATGATACCCAGAAAGGGAGACGCCAGGTATAAAAGATATCTCAACATTGAGATGACGGTTGAGGTAAATAATGGAGATAAATGAATAGTTGGAACTATAAAAGTTCACATTGAACACAACCAATATCTTCCAGAACATCCCTGTTATCATTACCAAATCGGGAAAGAAAAGCGGATAACCGCTGTTATCTTTTGGAGGCCATATGGATTGACCTCAGCTTTAATAAGGATGTTATTGTGAAATTTGGTATAGACTATCGAGGTGGGAATGATTGAATAAGATAATCTATCAAGGATATATGACTTGATTTATCCATGAAAGGATGCAAGTACCTTCTTAAAGGCGGAATTAAGGATAGAACCTCGATAACTTGAGATGAACTCTAGGGGAATGCATAAAGGTTGGCATTTCACCCTTAATAGGGACATTATGAGTTTTGACAGTATGAATTGGAAAGGATTAAGGTAACAACAACCTTTAAGGATCAGTGGAGAAATTTTTCAGAAGTATATAGACAATGGTTATGTTAGATATATTTGAGATGTCATGTCTAATATATTTCATGTTTAGTTTTCAGATCTTAACAAACAGGAAATATCAGGACTTACTGAAATCAGGACTTACTGGAAGTCAGAACATAATATCAGGACTTGAGGTCATATCAGAACTTAAGTACGAGAGGACTAACGGTTAAGGAAGGAAGCTGATTTACAGGAAAGAAGATCGAGACTAATACAAAAAGAATATATGCATGGAAAGAGTTAAAGGACTTAAAGAATTGTATAAGATATCTGATTGATATATTTTAGGAGACAGAATTATATTCCATATCAATTAGAAGTTATCTTGTAACTATGGATTATATAAACACAGACATAGGTTTACACTATATGTGTTATCATTATCGAGAAGATCATACATTGTAACCTAGCAGCTCTCGTGATATTTGTTCATCACTGAGAGAGAACAGTTCCATTGTAACAGAGTTTATTATATTAAATATATTTGTTTACTGTTACTTTTGTTCAAAATCGATTTGATTGTATTCTATACTGTATTCAACCCCCTTCTACATTGTTGTGTGACCTAACAATTGTTATCAGAGCCTATCTGTTAACACACATACAGTAAATATCCAAACAATCATGTCTGAAGAAGCAGAAAATCCAACCAAGCCCACCAAAACTGAAGAAACTAAAAACACTCAAATCCACAGTCGATATGAGACAATTAGGGTTCCCATACTGAGACCTTCTGAGTATCCCATATGGAAAGTGAAGATGGCTATGTTTCTGGAAGCTATTGATCCAGAATACCTTGACAGAATTAATGAAGGACCGCATAAGCCAACCAAGCTCTCTGTTGTAATTGCAGATCAGCCAGCAAAGACCATACCAAAGGAGAAAAGTGAATATACAGCTGAAGATATCTCATCCATTGCCAAGGATGCAAAGATAAGGCATTTGCTGCACAGTGCCATTGATAATGTCATGTAAAATAGAGTAATTCATTGCAAGACTACAAAGGAGATATGGGATGCTTTGGAGACAAGATGCCAGGGAACGGATGCAATCAAGAAGAACAGGAGGACTATACTCACTCAAGAGTATGAGCACTTTGATTTAAAAGGTGATGAGTCATTAACTGACTTATATGACGGGTTTGTCAAACTCTTGAATGATCTGTCACTGGTGGACAAGGAATATGATCTTGGAGATTCAAATCTGAAATTCCTTTTAGCTCTTCCTGAAAGTTGTGATTTGAAGTCTACTACTATAAGATACAACTATGCTCTTGAAGAAACTACTCTTGATGAAATCTATGGTATGCTCAAGACTCATGAACTTCAGATGGATCAAAGGAGCAAGAGACATGGGAGAAAGTCAAGGACAGTTGCTCTTAAGCCTGAAGAGCAATCCCCCAAAGTGGTCATCTCAAAGAAAGGCAAAGGAAAGGCTCTCATCACAAAGTCTGATTCAGAATCATCAAGTTCTGATGATGATGATTCAGAAACTGAAAGTTTACCTGAAGTAGATGCTGATGAAGAGATGATAAAATTGTGTGCTCTTATGGTGAAGGAATCATAAAGATTGCCTATAGAAAATTCAGAAGGGGAAAGAAATTTTCCAGGAAAGGTGTAAGTTCTGAAAAGAAAGGTTTCAGAAAATCTGAAGGCAAAGGTGCAAAGTCTGACAGAGGAGATAACTCAAATGTCAAATATTACAACTGTGGTGAAAGAGGCCACATATCTCCTGACTGCAAGAAAGGAAAAAGTGACAAAGGCAAGGCACTTGTCATAAAGAAGAAAAGCTGGACAGACACTTCAGATTCTGAAGATGAGGAGAACTATGCCTTGATGGCAAATGCTGATAGCAGTCCTGATGCTACTAAGTTAAAGGTACCTCAAACAACTTATGCTTTTCATATTGATAATATTAATGAGTTGAGATCATATCTTAAAATCATGTTTATTAGTTACAGATATCAAACTTTAACATGTGAAAGATTAACTTCTGAAAATCTTGCTTATAAGAAAAGGAATGATTATTTAGAAAAAGAGTTAGTTATGTTCCATCAAACTCAGAAAGAGAGAGATGATGCTTTTTATGTTAGAGATGAATTGCTAAAATTGAATAAATCTCTCAAAACTGAGTTAGAAAAAGAAAAAAAGATTAGCAGGACTTGGACTAACTCTGGAAGGACAACTCAGAATCTATTAAGTAATGGAAACTGGAAAGAGGGCTTAGGTTATGGAGATGATAAAAGTGAAAAAGGAACTGAACAAATTGAGCCAATTGTTGTTAAACAAACTGTTAAGCCAAAGGTAAATCCTATTAAGTTTGTAGCCAGTTCTGTAGAGTCTGATTCTGGAAAGATGAAAGAGTCTGTGACAGAAGTTAAGGAGAAGTCAACTTCTGACAAATTAGAACAGGATAAACAAGCTGAAGTCAACATAGGCTTAATGACGAAGAAGCAGCTTAAGCATAAGCTGAAAGAAATAAGGAATGTCAACAAGGTTAAGGCAGCTAGGAAAAATAGGAATGGAAAGGAACGTGTGAATAAAAGCAATAAATTTATGCCTGTTCCTAATACTCCTAGAAAGAAATGTTATAACTGTGGAAACTCTAACCATCTAGCTTCTTTTTGCAGGAAGAATAAGAATATAAACTATCTACCTCCTAAGTCAGGAGTTAAGAGTCAGTCTGTTAGGTTTAAGCCATAAAATCCTTATTTTCATTGTGAGTTTATGGCATTCCATTTATACTTGTAAGGAATATCATAGTTTGTACTATGATTATTATCTAATAAAACCTTCTTTGAAGAAAGTTACTTTAATTCCTTCTAGTGTAAAGACTGATGCAAAGTCTGATATAAGTTCTGATAAACAACATGTTAGCATAAACTCTGATATTAAATCCGCTGCAAATGCTAAAAAACTTAAAAAGGCCAAAGGATCCAAGCAAGTCTGGGTCCTTAAAACTAACCATTAGTGGTCTTTGTGATTGCAGGGTAACAGGACAAACATCCTAGTACTGGATAGTGGATGTTCAGGACATATGACTGGAAATAAAGCCCTGCTCTCAGACTTTATGGAGAAATATGGCCCACGAGTTTCTTATGGAGATGGCAACATGGGAAAAACTTTGGGTTATGGCAGTATTAATCTTGGGAATGTCATCATTGAATCAGTAGTTCTTGTCTCAGGACTTAAACACAATCTGCTAAGTGTGAGTCAAATCTGTGACAGAGGTTATCATGTGGTTTTTTTGAAGAACACTGTGAAGTTGTAAGCAAGTCTACAGGCAAAGTGGTTCTGAAAGGATACAGGCATGGTAACATTTATGAAGCCAAACTTTCAACAAGTACTGATGGTTCTGCAATCTGTTTGTTAACTAGAGCATCAATTGAAGAAAGCTGGAATTGGCACAAAAGACTCTCTCATTTAAACTTCAACAACATAAATGAGCTTGTAAAGAAAGATCTAGTGAGAGGATTTCCAAAATCAGTATTTGCTCCTGATGGCCTTTGTGATTCATGTCAAAAGGCAAAATAAAGAAAATCTTCTTTCAAGAGAAAAACTGTGTCATCAATTCTTGAGCCTTATCACCTACTGCATATTAATCTATTTGGTCCAGTCAATGTCATGTCTATTGCAAAGAAGAAATATGTTATGGTTATAGTGGATGAGTTCACAAGGTACACTTGGGTGTACTTCTTGCACAAGAAGAATGAAACTGCATTTACTCTAACTGATCATGTCAGACAGCTGGATAAGTTGGTCAAAGATTCTGATAAAATTATAAGAAGTGATAATGGCACTGAGTTCAAGAATTCAAACATGGAAGAGTTCTGCAAAGAGCATGGAATCAAACAGGAATTTTCTACACCTGGAACTCCACAGCAAAATGGAGTTGTAGAAAGAAAGAACAGGACTCTCATTGAAGCTGCACGAACTATGCTTGATGAAGCAAAGCTACTAACCTACTTTTGGGTTGAAGCTGTGCAAACTGCTTGTTTTACACAGAATGCAACACTCATAAACAAGCAAGGAAAAACACCATATGAGATGGTGAAGAAAAAGAAGCCAAATCTGAAATACTTTCATGTATTTGGTTGCAAGTGTTTTGTTCTTAAGACTCATCCTGAGCAGCTGTCAAAATTTGATCTAAAAGTTGATGAAGGAATTTTTGTTGGATATCCACTTTCCACAAAAGCCTTCAGAGTCTACAATTTAAGAACAAGGGTTGTCGTGGAATCTATCAATGTATCTTTTGATGATAAGAAGATTACTGGACTTGAAGATTTCAATGATCACAATCAGCTCAGATTTGAAAATGAAGACTTAAATTCTGATTCTGGAAATTCTGATAACTTATACTCTAATCCTGTAAGTACTGATGTCATTGAATCTGTGGTAACAACTCCAAAGGAAAATGCACCTGTCCAGGGGGAGCAAGATGAGAATCCTACCACATCTCAAGACTCTAAAGAAGCATCAGAACATGACACTGGCTCTTCAAGTTCTGATTCATCTAGTTCTGATGAGCCAAATTCTGATAATTCTGGAAGCTCTGATACTTCAAATCCTGAAGGATCCAAGTCAAATTCTGAAGTCTCAGAGAGCATAACTACAGGGGGAGCATCAGAAAATGCTGATGGAGACAACATGGATCATGGGGAAGGATCCAGTTCTAGAAGTCAACTTCAATCTGTAAGGAAGTGGACCGAATCTCATACACCTGACTTAATTATTGGAGATCCTGAAGCAGGTGTCAGAACTAGAACCGCAACATCAAATGAATGTCTCTATCATTCTTTTCTATCTCAGACTGAACCAAAGAAAGTGGAAGAAGCTCTTCAAGATGCGGATTGGGTGCAAGCAATGCAGGAAGAGTTAAATGAATTTGAAATAAATAAAGTCTGGACCCTAGTGCCAAGACCAAAGAACAGATTAGTTGTTGGCAGAAAATGGGTGTTCAGAAACAAAACTAACAGTGATGGCATAATTACAAGGAATAAAGCAAGGCTGGTTGCTAAAGGCTACTCTCAATAGGAGGGTATTGATTATGATGAAACATTTGCACCAGTTGCTAGATTAGAAGCCATAAGGATCTTTTTGGCTTATGCTGCTCACAAAAAGTTTAAAGTCTTTTAAATGGATGTGAAAAGTGCTTTTCTTAACGGAGAATTAGAAGAAGAGGTCTATGTTGAACAACCTCCGGGCTTTTTAGATTCAAAATTTCTAAATCATGTCTATAGGCTTGACAAAGCACTTTATGGCCTTAAGCAAGCTCCTAGAGCATGGTATGAGACTTTAGCTCAATTTCTTCTGGAAAATGGATTTCACAGAGGTATAATTGATAAAACACTATTCTACCTCAACCATGGAAAGGACTTACTTTTGGTACAAATATATGTTGATGATATCATATTTTGTTCTACAAATGCCAAACTATGTGAAAGGTTTGCAAAGCTAATGTAGTCAAGATATCAAATGAGTATGATGGGAGAACTCAGCTATTTTCTGGGACTACAAGTCAAGCAAAATGAAGAAGGTACTTTTATCTGTCAATTTAAGTACACCAGAAATTTACTGAAGAAGTTTGGAATGCAAGATAGTTCAACAGCATCCACTCCCATGGCCACTTCAACCAAGTTAGATAAAGATACTGGTTCATCAGTAGATATTACTAACTACAGAGGTATGATTGGCTCTTTACTCTATTTAACTGCAAGTAGATCTGATATCATGTATGCTACCTGTCTTTGTGCAAGAGTTCAGGCTGATCCAAGAGAACCTCACTTAATAGCTGTGAAAAGAATTTTCAAGTACCTTAAGGGTAAAAATGATCTAGGATTGTGGTATCCTAGAGAATCAGATTTTAAGCTAATAGGTTACTCAGATGCAGATTTTGAAGGATGCGAAATAGACAGGAAAAGCACTAGTGGAAGCTGCCAATTTTTTGGAGGCAGATTGGTTTCTTGGTTTAGCAAGAAATAGAAGTCAATTTCCACATCAACTGCAAAAGCAGAATATATTATTGCAGGAAGTTGTTGTGCACAGATTCTTTGGATGAAGAATTAGTTACTGGATTATGAGTTAGAATTTCCTAAGATCCCTATTTACTGTGATAATCAAAGTGTTATTGCTATGACAGGTAATCCAGTTCAACACTCAATGACAAAGCACATCAGTATTAGGTACCATTTCATAAGGGAACATGTGATGTAAGGTATAGTGGAATTGCATTTTGTTCTAACAGATCAACAACTAGCAGATATCTTCACCAAACCACTATGTGAAGCTACTTTTACAAGACTGGTAAATAAACTTGGAATGGTTTCAGGTTCTTTCTCTAAATCTGCTTAGTTTTTATTCTTATGCATC
This sequence comes from Apium graveolens, assembly GCF_009905375.1. Lineage (NCBI taxonomy): Eukaryota > Viridiplantae > Streptophyta > Magnoliopsida > Apiales > Apiaceae > Apium > Apium graveolens. The sequence continues at coordinate 149,089,293 of NC_133650.1, forward strand.
AGACTTTATGATCAGTGTTTACAGATTGTCTTATCTTCATGAAATCTGTTCTTTAATTGAAATTCATTAAATGCTAATTGTTATCTGATGTGGATCTTTAAACTCTGATAGTGTTTTGAATGTTCTGTGACTATTCAATCCAATGAGGATAACTGTGTCAGATACTGACCTAGTAGTCTTTAACATACTAGAAATCCCATGTTTGAATTAGTTGTTTATGTGGAAACTCAATAACACAAGCAAATTCTGATTTTGAGCTTAGTCAAGTTTACTTTGTGTATCTTATTACTAAGTCACAAACTAGATTCTTGCTTCTTATATGTTAGATTCTGATGTCAGTAAATCTTAAGAATGAACTAAATGCTGATAAGCCTCACTTATCAAAAGAAAAGAAAAGAAAAGAAAAGTCAGGTACTCCTTTGAGATCTAGAGTAAATATGTGGAAGGGAAGACCCAAGTGCATTGCTGGTATTAAGTAATATGCATTAAAAAGCAAATAAATTTTCTTGGTGACTTTTCACATTCTCTGATTACTGGAGAAATTCTTTGACAACAACATAAATTCTGATAAGTAGTCGTGACTCACTTACACTAAGAAGCCACTGTAAAAAGGAATTTCAAAAGATGCATAAAATGAGCACAAACAGTTGAGGTGGACTCTTGCATACATTTATTCTAATGTAGACTTCATGATTGATGACAGATTTTAAGTACTTTTCTTAGTTATGCCTTATTTCTAAGATGTACTGAAGTTTATCAGACTTTAATCTTTATCTAATATTCTGCTAAATGCACACACTTTCACTCCATATGAATGATGAAAATTATTGTGGTGATTAAGTTGTTTTTGACAAACAGTTAAGTGTCATTTGCATAAATTCTGAGGACAACTACTGATGGAAGTTCTGATGATTAAACTCTGAAGGAAACAAGTCAGTATTTATATGAAGAATCACAGAAAATGATATTCACTTTTTGAGTATAGAAGCCATATTCTGATGACTGTTAAAAACTGATATAAGTTTAAGTTTTGTTATTAAATCTTGATGGAATCCTTGATGCTTACGTGGCATTATTCTTTACTTGACTTATTTGTGGTAAAAATTGAAACAGTCATATTTAAATCAGAATATATTTGGGTAAGATAAAAACAGTCATAATCATTATGGGTTAGTGGTAAACGTGTTTGTCCTGAAAAACTGCATGTGCACGGTAATTATTGCTTATTTTACGTGCCCATTAACTCCTGCTTTCACTGTTTACTGACTGTTCACACGTTTCCAGGTGTAAAGTGTATCCCATGCTTAAAAAATATAACTGTTGAGTGGAGAGAGTATATATATGGGAGTTAAAAGATTTTCTAATCTTTTACTTACTTTTCTATTCTTAATCTCTTTTATTCTCTCTCTCTAATATTCTCTGAAGCATTTTCTTTCAGGACTTTTATCAATCACCTTGCAAACACTATCTTTATCACTTAATTTCTACAGAGACGGCACCAAAAGACTTGATTTTCAATGGAGCTAAGTTTGTTCCTAATAACTACTCGTCTATTCTTAGTAAGGCTGAAGCTCCGTCGGAACTTCACTTTATTCATGATTTCCTTGCTAATTCTGATATTGGGTACGCTCTAACCCAACCTGACGCAATATCTGGAATCCAAGTACTGGAGTTTTGGAGAAGTGGAGTATATGGTGATAGTGGTGCTCAAGGGTCCCCAAGTATTATCTCTACAACAGGGGAGGATGAGCATGTCGTGACGTTGGCCACAGTTTCTCAAGCACTGCAGCTACCTGAGAACTGCGTTTACTCAACTGTTGAGGAGCCAGTTCCTTAAAATATGATGCTCAGTCTAGGGTATGAAAAGACATTGGCAAAGCTGGGTCAATTGAAGAGATCCAACATAAGGAGGGAATGGAGTTTCTTCTTTGACTGCATTATAAAGGCCTTCGCCAACAAATGTTCAAATTTTGATGCAATCCTTATACTCAGTCAACAAATCGGGTATGCTCTCATTAATTAAACTGATTTTGATTATGCAAGTTCTGTTTTAGGCTTTATTGGGGATAGGATGACAAAAAATAGGAATACTGTCTATTTTGCTAGATTATGTCAGCTTATTTATAGTTTTTGGTGTGCTGATAAGCCCCAATTAGCTAGTGAATTACTTCCATCATTTAAACTAGCTAAAAGAGCTTTTAATGACTTATTATCTATTGATAATAAGAAGGTTGTGTTGAGACCCCTCCAAATACCTTTATCTATCAAACAAGCCTTAATAACCTATAATACGGTTACATACACTGTACTATATCCTGATGTCCAACCATCAGCACCTACCACCACTACCCAAACACCTCAAACTTCTCAACCACAACCAAAATCTACCATCAGGACATCTGTCAAACCATCACCTTAATCATTACAACCTGAATCATCAGCACATACCATCAAATCTTCATCTTCCAGGCCAAAGAGGAAAAAGTCTGTTCCTCAACCTCAACAAAAGAGAAGGAAGATGATTCTCAGAGATGAATCTGATAGTGAAGAGGAAATAATTGAAGCACGGGTTCATGCATCAGAACCTGTGACAGTTGGAGCTGAGAATGTTACTTCTCAGAAAGAAACTGCAGCTCAAAGTTCTGATACTTTGAAAAGGAAATCTGTGAGTTCTGATGCTGCAGCAGCAACTCCTTCATTGGCAAGGAAATCTGTGACAGTTGCTTCACACACTGTTGTACTGTCAGAACATAATGAGTCTTCCTCAAGTTCTGAAGAAAATGTTTATATTGAGACTCCAGTTCCCATTCTGGGAAAGGAAGAATTGGTGAAGAAATTTGTTGAAAAGGAAGCACATATTCCTTGGGAGGATACTCACAGAGGTGTAGAGTGGACCAAGAAGTGGAATGACACTGATTTCATTCCTAGTTCTAACATTCTGATAAAGCATATTGCTAAAGCTGATGAGTTGCTCATAAATGCTGATTTAAAGACACAATTCAAGATCACTGCTCTATCTACCAAACATCTTCAAGGTCTACATTCTTCTACTCATGAGAAGGTTGATACACTAAAGGAACATGCTAATAAGCTAGATCTACAGATCAAGCTTGACAAGAATAGGTATATCAGACCTACTCTTGAGAAAATTGAAGCCATTGAGAAGATTCAAGAGAAGCAACAGGCCCAAATTGATGAGGTCCTGGCTAACCAAGTTTCTCAGAAAGCTCAATTGGATAAAATCCATTCTTCAGTTGAACTTTTTCTTTCTCTCTTACTTCCTGATGATGCCAAAAAGGGGGAGAAGGTAGTTAAGTACAAATGCTCACCTACTCAAATACTGAAGAAAAAGGATGATAAAAGTGATGACCAAGGAAACTCTGATAAGAGTAGAGGTCAAGGAAAAGTTTTAGGAAAATCTTCTACACATAACAAGTCAAGTTCTGATGCTATGAATGCTAAAAGTTTGAAGTCAAGTTCTGATAAGCAAAGTCTGATGTCAAGTTCTGATATTCTGATTTAGTCAGGATCTAAAGTCTCTCAGAAGTTTTTACAAACTCTGAAGTTGAAAGGGAAGCAGACTACTGTTTATTACAAAAATCTAAAAATCCAGACACTTGATGAGGAGATAGCTAGAAGATTATTTCTGAAACAAAATCCAGGAATGGATTTGGAAACTCTCAAGGAGGAAGAAGCTAGATTTGCAGCTGAGAAGACAAATCTTAAGTCTAAAGCTTCTGATACAAAGAAACCTTCAAGGCCTAAGGAAAAAGGCATTGTGATCAGGGAAAAGTCAAATTCTGAGACTTCAAAGTCCAAGACTAGATCACAAACTGAGATTGATCCTAGATCAAAAGGAAAAGAAAAGGTTAGTGAACCTTTAAAGATTGAGAAAAAGATAAGTTCTTCCATTCCAGTCTATCAAACTATAATGCACGATGATGATTTTATAGAAGATGAAACTGTTCAAGTTCTGAAGAGAAGAAAGATAGTTGAAGAATCTAAAAAAACCTCTGACACTACTTAAGTTATTCAGAATAAAGAACAGCAAGCTACAGAAGAAACAACAAATTCTGATCAAGTTAATTTGGAAAAGATGACAATTGCTGATAAGAAGAAGCTGTTATGGAAGAAAGCTACTCTAGTTGAACCAAAATCCAATCTTATGATGAATCAACTTGCAACATTTGGGTTGAGATCCAAGCAACCTAGAGATAAAGCTGGATTAGGTTCTGATGAAGAAAAGATACAAACAGGAGTAGAAGTTACTCTAAGAGATCCTTTCATATTGACAGACAAACCATATGAACAAATCAAACAAAAGCACCTTGACAAAGTGATGTCTGCTCAAATCATGATGGATGCTCATGATAAGGAAAATCTAAAGGAGAAGTTGATTTTATTTCTCTATGACGGATTAACTTACAGACTAGCTGATACTGATGTGCTAAAGAAGTCTGTCAGAGAACTTCAATATATTCACTATCTTCTGGAAGTAAAATATGATGTTATAAGAAGATGGTCAGAATATATTTTGAAGGCTATAAGAGATCTATTTAGAATCTCTGGTACAAAGACTTCTCCGTATATACCAATGATTATTGAAGATGATGGAAGAGAAATTCCTATGCTGAAGAATTCTGCTAAGGTGGAAGTTATTCTGAAAGGAAAATGCTTATGTTATAATGAAAACTCTTCACGTCCTAGAGTTATCGGACTTGGTGATGGACTTGAAAGAAAATCAATTCAAGCTCTCAGAATAACCATTTATCAAATTGGTGATGGTAAAGATGAAGAACTGATGCAGGTCAAAGCATAGTTAGTTGAATTTCTGAGGAAAGCTAAAGACAAGCAGGTAAGAGATTTTGTTAAGAATCATTATGGATTCAGATTGATCCAGTGAAGTTGGTAAAGCTACAACGACTGTAAGTTGTAGTTAATAATCTTATTAAACTCTCATTGCATTTGAACTTAAATGTTTTTGACATCATCAAATCTATTAACTTGTATATTTTGTATAATTTACAAGCTGGGGGAGATTGTTAGATATATTTGAGATGTCATGTCTAATATGTTTCATGTTTAGTTTTCAGATCTTAACAAACAGGAAATATCAGGACTTACTGAAATCAGGACTTACTGGAAGTCAGAACATAATATCAGGACTTAAGGTCATATCAGAACTTAAGTACGAAAGGACTAATAGTTAAGGAAGGAAGCTGATTTACAGGAAAGAAGATCGAGACTAATATAAAGAGAAGATATGCATGGAAAGAGTTAGAGGACTTAAAGAATTGTATAAGATATCTGATTGATATATTTTAGGAGACAGAATTATATTTCATATCAATTAGAAGTTATCTTGTAACTGTGTACTATATAAACACAGACATAGGTTTACACTATATGTGTTATCATTATCGAGAAGATCATACATTGTAACCTAGCAGCTCTCGTGATATTTGTTCATCACTGAGAGAGAACAGTTCCATTGTAACAGTGTTTATTATATTGAATATATATGTTTACTATTACTTGTGTTCGAAATCGATTTAATTTGTATTCTAAACTGTATTCAACCCCCTTCTACAGTGTTGTGTGACCTAACAGGTTCTAGTATTAGTAAATGGTATTTTGATATGCCCTGTATCTGGGGAATACAGGAGGAACGATTCAAGGATAACCTTAGAGGTCTTACAAGGAGAAAGGTAATATTCAAAGTTCTGAAAAATAGAAACCTTGATAAAGGAAATATGACGTAGTTATCATAATGCCAGGTAGGCACGTATTGAATGATAAGAAAGTATGGATTGACCCAATGAAGGTCGAGATTAGTGAAAACAAGAAGGACCCAAGATAAAAGATGTCCTAAGTATGATCGAGAGTCAGTTGTGACAATGTTAGCCTCTAAAGACCGAGGCAATAACTTATGGAAAAATGGTGATATTTTTTTTCTCACCAAAGCTTAAGGAAGAGCATTTTCACACAAGCAGTGATTGGAAATGAGGTAGAAAATTTAGATGGAGATCGTTCAAAAGACATTGATTATAAGGAACTATTACTATCAGGAAAGGCCAATAAGTTGGCCGACACTCTAAGTGTAAGAGAGCAATTATAGGCGCTCGTGCTAGAGAAATATAGTGATGATGGTTAAAGCCGTGAAGGTTGTATTATGGTTTGAAAGATTGACATTCCTTCTTATGATTGTGCCATATTCAACCGTAATAGTAGTTTGGTAAAGATTTAATTTATGTAATCGCCATGAGCGGGCTATCTATCTTAGAAGGTCCTATCTTGAGATAAGCCAGGACCATGTTACGAAAGGACTAAATGAACCTTTGAGCTTCATGTCTCCTAATAAAGACATATGGTTAATAATGGTATTAACCTGCTATCGTTGCTTTCATTGAAACTCTTCTACAATTTTATCTGCTTCATGTCATATATGTACGTCAGGATCATGAGTGTTCTTCATGAATCATGAATGGTGATTATGTTACCTCCTTAGAAGAATCCAATACGGTAGGTATGGACTCTGTATGGTTAGATATTAAGATTTCATGGAAAACGAATTACTACAGTAGGTCAGCGGTGGACCATAGTAATGCAGCAATGATTCTGCGAGTAATGAGCCGATTACAACCGTGAGAGTTGTATTGGAATAGATGTTGAGATTGAGTACCATTAATCGGGTCGTGGTGATGTATAAGTTGTTATTGATAGACCAACTAAGCCGAACATTTACCTATGATATTTTTTTTCCTTTTTATTGATAAAGAGTACTATTACTATACGAAGAAGGTTGTGGTATAGCAATGGATTCTAATAACAATGATGTCTAGAATGAAACCCCAGATTCGATTTTCGCTGTCGAGGGAGTTTCAAAGGTGATTGTTTATAAGCTCGCGCAAGAGCATTGGTCCATAGAATGATGGACAGAATAGTAAATATTCAGGCACGTGAATTCCGATGCGATAATACTTGATGTTGATATATATACATATATGTTTTGTTCTCCTATGATAAACCTCTATAGTTTAGAGGTAGATTCCAAAACAGATTTTTTGTGACCATATTTTCTTAAAATTGTTCTTTTTATCTCCTTTTCATTTCGTGTAAAATGAGAAGAACAACACTTCCAGAAGGGGAGGTATTGCCGAAGGACTTTCTATCTGTGTGATAGAAGTCTAGTAGGATACCACATGTTGTTAAATTGCTTGTTAAGTACAAAAGGCTGGGCACCTTCTGTACTAACTATGTGGTGTAACAAGTGTTCATGATCATAGTGATCTCTCAATAAATTCTTTTACTTCTATATGATGGATCAAGCTTTCGAAGATTGAAGCAGCTAGAAAAAGATTAGTATAAGTATGGTGGTATTCGGAATGGAAACGCGTTCGTGATACTAAGGTTGGCGCGTTTATTAAAAGGTTATAAAACTCTAGCGAGTAAAGGTATATCCAGAATAGTATTCTGTACGGAAGATAGTAACGATTTCAAACTGGAAAAGAATAAGTATTGAGAAGCGAAAGCTGTAGAGCTAGATGATATAATGAGAGTCTGTGTGATAGACATGAAAGAAATTTGGAATGATCACTTAGCACGGATTGAGTTTTCTTATAACGATAGATGATATGACAGTGTCGGAATATCGCCTTACGAGGCCCTGTACGAAAACAAAGAAGATTCCGATCTCCCTTAAAATAGGATGAAGTTGGAGAGCACAAGATGCTCAGGTCCAAAGTAGTCCAAATAACCAAGGACATAGTAGATCTAATCAGAGGACAGATGGTAGCAGTCCAAGATCGACTAGTGAAGTATGTCGATTTGGCCCAAAAGGACAAAGAGTATGAAGTAGTGAACCTAGTATTGTTAAAGGTATTCCCTTGGAAAGGATTATTGAGGTTCGAAAAGAAAGAAAAGCTAAGTCCACGATTTGTTGGACCCTTGGATATATTAAGACGTATTGGGAAGTTATCAAATGAACTAGCCCTACCCTCAAACATGCACCAAGTTCAAAACATGTTCCACGTATCAATATTAAGGAAGCATAATCCGAATGTGGGATATATAGGAGAATACGAGCGCATAGATATGCAACCAGACTTGACCTATATGGAGAAATATGTAAGGGTTATGGATTGAAAGGAGCAAGTGCTTAGGAACAGGGTTATCAAACTAGTCAGATTTTTATGCTAAAACCACAATGTGGGAAAAATTGACTTGAGAGTTAGAAAGCGCAATGCTAGAAAAGCATCTCCAACTGTTTTCTATCTGATTCCGGGACGGAATCCTTTTAAGGAGGGGAGACTGTAATAACCCCAATTTTTGGAATTTTTGAAACCCAGATGAATAGTAACTTTTGTTGATTTTGCTGATTGAGTAAAATTGTCATACCACCCTATGTAGGAGTTCTTTGATGGATATTCTGAGATCATATTAGCACTCTATAATGTATATGAGGGTATGTAAATATCGTCAAAATTTGAATTCAGGCACTTTGATTTTTCCCAAAAATCCACCAGATACCGACAGGATTGAGTATAAGGTAACATGATGAAAAAGATTTCAATTCAAGGATTATAAGAAAGGATCATTTAAGGAATATAAAATATTAAGAAAGGTTTAGGGAAGCCCAAGTATTAAGATCCCGAATATGATCCTTCAAACGATTAACGAGAACGAGAGTTAAGCGAACCGTAAAACAGATAAGCGACCATTAGCCCAACAATTAAACACTAATCAAGGAATTAGCACAAGATGAGGTCATCAAGCCATAGGTAATTGACATGTGGCAAGTTGATGACATAAGGAAGGTGATGTAAGCATGGTTAGTAGATATTTGTGCAAGATTGATTTGTGGCCAAGCATTTGAACCATGATTAATACTAAAGTTAACAAGTAACCAAGCTAAACACTACACAAATCACCAAGAAAAATCAAAGAAGCATTCTCCTTCATTCTTCTTCTCTTGCTCACGGTTTTTCTTCAAAAAAGCAAGGAGAAATTCCAAAGTTCATCATCCAAGCAAGCATAAATTCCTAGGTTGGTTTGGTGGGATTCCATAATTATAAACTTAGTTATACCATGAATCTAAGCTCTTGATTTCAAGGATTTCATGGCTAATCAATTCTCTAAAGTTTTGAGTGAATAGTGATTTCAAAACTTTAACTTTGTGTTCTTGAATTCTTTTGCAAGATCAAGCTTGTAGGAGGTTAGATCAAGGCTTCCTAGTAACTTATCACCCACCAAGGAAGGTATAAACTTCAAACCCTAGCCTTGACTTTATTTTTTAGTAAGTTTAATGGTTGGTTTTGAGAATGAGAAGCATGGATTATGATTATTAGTAGTTTGGTTTGATTTGGAAGTGATTTGGTAATTGAATCTTGGTTGTTGGTTAATGAATCTTAAGTTATAGTTAGTAGTTCATGTTTGTGGTTGAATGAGTTGGAAAACCTTGAGGTTATGGACTGATGTGGTATGGTTTAGGTGAAGTTTTGATTGTATTGATGGTTATGAGTTGGTTGGTGGTTAATTGGGGTAGTTTAAATATTGGTAATCGCGTAAACATAGCCGTCGTAATGCTCGTTTTCATTCAACTGCTTGTACTTAGTGTTCGGAACTGAAAGCTCACTCACCAATCTGTAACTTTCCCATGTTTAGCTAGATCGTTTCGTAAGCTTCGTTTTGGTATGTGGTTCGCTTAGATCCGATGTACGGTTTAGGAGAAACGACCGTTTTAAGTAACGGCGTTTCGCGAGCAAACCATTACTCCTCGCTTAACTTTGAAACCTTGTTTAAGGCCCTTAAAAGACTAATTGGATTACGAAACAATTATGTAAGGTGGGTTAGGCAGTTGGTAAAGTACTCGCAAAAGATTCACCTTAAAATTCATAACGGTTAATTTAGTAAAACTGGTGGAGCTGAGGGTACGCAAGCGATTAACGCAAATCGTTAAGCGTATAAGCGACCAAAAGCGACCGTTAGGGTATGAGTGAGTTTTGACTAGTTTCTTAAGCGACCGTGATTTAATTTCAGCTTATGTTATTGCTCATAGGTTACCGGACCCACTCTAAGCTTAAGTCTACCCCAGAATGCTCAGGCAAGTTTTCTACCCGTTATACTATTGTTGTGATGTAAATATAATGATGCATTATCTTGAGATAAGTGCATGGTTGTTATTATCAAATCTTGAGATATATTGTAGCATGTTGATATGATATATATATATATACATGTTGTGAAATCTTGATATTTTATTAAATTCAAATGCTTATAAACTGCATAATACATATGCTAGAGATAAATAGTAGTTGCGTATACCCTTAGTATAGGGGACCCAAAGGTGAACATTTTTCTGAACCGGAAGTCGATGTTCTCGAGTATAATATATGTATATTTATATATATATATATAGTTTTCTATAACTATTAATCGAATAAGGTATATTCGATGGTTTTGAATAATAATCAAACTTATTTTTGATTATTCAAATAAAGATCGTACTTTCGTATAAGTATATCTTTTGTTATTTATTATTCATTTCAAGTATGAGTTTTAAAACTTCTACTTCAATTATTTTTATAAAGATTATCCTTAAGGGAATATTATTTAAATAATAATATTCATATATTTTCTAACATATCGGGAATGATTTATTTTATTAAATCATCATTATTCTAAACATTCTTTAAAATGTTTTTGAGTCTTCAAAATGATTTTAAAAGTTAGAGCGGATCCCAAAACTCATTTTTAGATTTAAGATCTTCCTTTCGAAGGAGATTTAAATACTCGCTCAAAACCTAAGGGATTCGGCTCCGTGGTGTATTTTTGGAGCAACGAAGTTGCTAACTTGATAAAAGAGTTTGATTACTTGCCCAATATTCGGGAAGTAAGCCCAATCGAAATGCGTCGGCATAAGCAACATGGGCTCAGTGGGGGTCCATGAAAGTGTAAGTGGCTTAGTGGGAGTCCATCAATGCGTAAGTGGTTGAGTGGCAGTCCAGCATAGATCCTAATGCGGCCAGGGTGATGACTAGTGGGAAATTTGTCCATCTACTAGTAGAAAAGGTTACTTAATGGGTATCTTTGCCTGATCAGCAAGATATCGGGTTTATGCCAAAGTTTTTCTTCTTTCCAAATTCATTGGGTATTATAACTCTGTTTATAATTTTCATAACAGAGGTTTTCAAGAAAAGTATGAGCTATACATATATAGGTGTATATATATATATCGGGACTTAATGAAGTATCTCGTAACTTCATTTCTTTTGAATAATATTTCAAAGATTGAATCTATTCAAGTCTTATCTTATAGTCTCATCTATGTGATGAACTCTTAAAACTGATTATAGCTTGAACGGTGGTAGTTCGAGTAGTATTCGGAAAAGATATAAGTATATTGGAGAATCTTGTAACTTCATCTTATCAACTTATATCTAGTTAATGATTATCTTATGCATGACAAAGATTTTCAGAAAAATGTTGAGACAAGGTTAGATATATGAGATCACCTTGCAACGATATTTTTATACAGTTATAAACTGGAACTCTGTGTATATTATACATGTCTGAGGATTTCAAAGATTTTGAAAAGTATAAATGTATATATATACTGAATGTTTTGCGGCTTCGTCTCCTTAAGTTATCAAACTTGGTTCATTTCTTCTTAACCAAGACTTTCATGAGTACTATGAGAATACTCATATATTGTAAATTATTATACATATTATTTCGGTGGGCTTGTTGTTCACCCTTACTTCCTTCTTTCATCACACAACAATAGATAGACAAGATGAACAGGACCAAGCTCCTAATTTGTGAGCGGATAGAAAACGTTCCGCAGTTTCCTATAGGCGTTGATGCTGCTGTAGCTGAGCTAGGAACTACCAATAGTCTAGGCTTTCAACTTTTGATGTATTAGACTTATGTATATTTATGAATTGTAATAATGGCAAAGAATATGTAAATTTATTCAGAAACCCTTTTGAGGTGTAATGACTTATAATTGTGGAATAAAATGACTTGTGTTATTTTTTTGGTATTCATCTCTGAGACTATAACTTGTGGTGTGTGTGTGTATTGTAGGGTCACAGTACGCAGCAGTTGGTTGTTTACTAAGATTGAATGTTATTAAGGGAAATTGAACTCGTGACAACCCGGATCCCCGACCCCGGATTTGGGGGTGTTACAATATTTCAAGCTATAGAGGCATGGTTGGCTCACTTTTATATTTAACAACTAGTAGGCCAGATATAATGTTTGCTACCTATCTTTGTGCTAGATTTCAGTCTGATCCTAGAGGATCTCATTTAATAGCTATTAAGAGAATTTTCAGATATCTCAAGGGAACAGCAAAACTTGGCATTCGGTACCCTAAAGATTCTGGCTTTGATCTAACTGGTTATTCAGATGCAGATTATACAGGTTGTAAAATTGATAGAAAAACTACAACATGAACCTGTCAATTTCTAGGAAAAAAACTAGTATCCTGGTTCAGTAAAAAGCAAAATTCAATTTCTACTTCTACAGCTGAAGCTGAATATATTGCTGTTGGTAGTTGTTGTGCACAGATTTTATGGATGAAAAATCAATTGTTGGACTATGGTCTACAAGTGAATAGGATTCATATTTTCTATGATAACACAAGTGCTATTGCCATCACTGAGAATCCAGTACAAAATTCAAGGACCAAGCATATTGACATCAAGTACCACTTCATTAGAGAGCATGTTATGAATGGTACTGTGGAACTTCATTTTGTTCCAAGTGAGAAGCAACTTACAGACATCTTTACCAAGCCACTTGATGAATCCACCTTTACTAGGATGGTAAGTGAGTTAGGTATGCTTAATTACTCTTAATCTATTCTGATGTCTAAGCAAATTGGAATGCAACCAGAGTAAAAGTTGATATTTTCTTTCTTAGATAAAATTTTGAATAATTCAGAATTTGTATCTCGACGGATGCTCATTATACGTTGAAAATGAATATCCGTTGAATTATATCATCCGTCAAAATATCAATTATTACTCTAGGCAATTTTATCATCATCCGTCGAATTTTCAATCTTAGCCGTTAATTTTGAGCATCATCCGTCGAATTTACTTACATCCTGTATGTATATTTTAACGGATAATTTTAGAATTTTGATAGTTGTCTTTATTTTTAAACGGCTATTTTGGGCTAATTTGATTAGTTACTTTAATTTACTTTATTATTTTCGACAGTTTATTTCTAAGATAGTATAAAAGCCAAATTCATTTTTATTCTTCTCTTTTATCATTCTCAAAGCAATTTCTCTAACTCTCTTCTTCTCCAAAGCAAAACCTCTTTCTCTGCAAACTATTCTCATTCTCAGAAAATGGCACCAGTAGTCAAGATCATGTCCCAAACTGGGTTTGTGTACGAAAATAACAACTTCGTTGCACTAGTAAACAAAGAGATTGTTGCTTCTAATGATTACCACAAAGTGATGGACTTCATTTGAAGTTGCAAACTGAAATATGCTATGTTGGAGTCTCATGTTATCTATTGTGAAGTGGTTGAAGAGATATAGACCACTGCTGTTTACAACTCAAGTGACAAAACCATTACCTTTTCTCTCAAAGGTACATTCTATTGCATAAACAGTGATATAATTTGTGCATGTTTTCAATTGCCTGAGAATAATTCACTAAGCCCACACACAGACACATATGTGACTTCCATGCTCAGTTCAATGGGCTATGCTCTTGACCCCGCCAAGCTAGGTGATATCAGGAGAAAAGGCCTCAAAAAGGAGTGGAGCTTTCTCTGTGATTCTTTTAATAAAGTATTTTCTGGGAAAATTATTAATTTTGATGCAGTGACTTATTCACTTGTAAACATGTTATATATGTTGCTTAGTGATAAGTATCATAACTTCAGTGAGTATGTTCTATTTGAATTATGTTTTAAGCTATGAGACATTAAGAAAAGGTCTAAAAACATATATTATGCTAGATTCTTTATGTTACTGGCTAATTTTGTTTTTGAAGATTTTATTATTAAGAACCCAACCAACAAGCTTGATTGTTGGGTTCAAGAAATAAGGGTAATTAATGATTTGAACAGGGCAGACCATCACAATGAGGTCCCCCTACTTTACATGCCAATCATGGAATTACCTCAGGTAAGTGAGGTAAATGTCTATGTCTCTACTACTACTTCATAACCACCTGCTTCTTTGCCAACAACTGTGGCCATAGCACCTGTGACAGTGACCAAACAGGTGCCTACCCAAGCCACAAAACCAAAAGTTTCAAAATCCAAGTCAAAGAAAGCCCCCTCTAGTTTCTCTCAACAGAAGCTAGTTGTAAAATCCACTAAAAACCAAGAGGGGAGTGTGAAGGGAAGTGAGGCTGGTGAGGGAGAGGGTGAACATCAAAGAAGCCCTAAGAATAAGGTTGGAGAGGTGAGTGAATCCCAACCTAGCCATACTGCAATTTCCCAACAAAATGTAGTGATTAATAAGGACATTAGCTCATTGCTAGTTGCATCCTCCCAAAAGGATGTGACTATTGAACAAAGCTCTCAGCCAAGAGCACAGACCAAAAGGGTAAGAGACACAAGCTCACCCCAAACTTATGCTAGAAAAAAGAAATCCAAAACTATTGGGGATACATAGGGTGCACACACTGTGCCTACTGCAGTCAAAGACTCAGTACATGCACCTTCTCAAAGTCAGGTTCATGTGGCTCCAATAAATGTGGAGTCACTGCCAAAATCTTTAACAATAGAAGCACCTAACACACCAAATGCACCCACACTTTCACTGGATGTTGATATGATTCATACATCAATTCCTGATTTTCCATTTCTAACTCTCATGGAGAAGCCAAAAATCCAAGCAAGTAAGCATCATCTTTTAGATGATTTGTTGGCTCACTTGCCATTTCTTTCAGATTCTACTGAGAATACTGAGCTCAATCTCAAATCAATCATCACAGATTCTACAGTAGTCTCTACTCCAAACTCCATCATTCCTTCTATCTCGATGGATATTGTTCATCTATCGACTAGTGATTGTATCTCAACGGATGTGCTTCATAACAGTCATCCGTTGAAACTCTCAACTACTATTTCGACGGATGTTCCTCATCCGTTGAATATCACTACACCACTTCAAACTTCAACAAATGTTACAAGTGTAGATGATCTAGTAGTTATACAATCACTCTTAGGATTGAGGGAAGGGAGTGAATTGAGTGAGAGGCTGAGTTGCTCTTAGGAAAAAGGAGAGAAAAAGAGTGAAAACATATAAGCTATTTCTTCCAGCTTGGCAAAAATAAGTGAGGGGAGTTCCACCTTAGTAGGTGAAGGTGAGGGTGTGAGGGTGGGAAGCCAAGGGGAGCCCTTGATGAAAAAATAGAGAGAATATGAGAAAAAAGCAGGTACAGGAGAGATCAGGATGGAAACCATTGTTAGTGAGTTAATGAATGTTAGTGATGCAGAAAATATTCCAGCAAGAATATCAAGTTGTAATAGATTCTATCTCTTTGGATGCTGAGACATTTACTTATCCTGTTCCAGCATATCAAATTCTAGCTGGAAAGGGCAATGAGGATGCTGAGAAGCTACTCAACTTGGTGCACACTACTGCTTCTATGCAAAGGGCTAAGTAAGCCATCACAGCCATGCCACCCACAGCTAGTGATGACACTGATTATGGAACTGGTGGTTCTGAGGATCTATTTGGGGATGAAGATGATGATGAAAGAGATTCCATGGACATAAGGGGAGAAGCAGGCCCTAGCTCGAGATCAAACATGCCATCTTGGGTGTTTTCCAAGACATGTAATGAGCACCATTTCAAATCCACTCTGTCTCACATCATTCAACAAACTCAGAAAGCTCTTCAAACTACTACAAATACCAACACCATGAGAATTCTACAAGCACACTTAAACTCTCTCCAACTACATCAAATTCAATCTCTCAAACAAACTATGGATGTCACTGAGCTGAAGACAGAAATTGATTAAGTCAAGAAGGATGTTACTGACAGACTAGGTGCTAAGTTTGCCAACACAACCATGCTTGACATCAACAGACAACTGAGGAAAAATTCTGATCTAGCCAGCAAAGTGGACTCCTTCGACAAAAGACTCAAAAATCTAGAAACTTCAATAACTACAATCCATCTACATCAAGCCTAACAAACTCAGCTACTTCAAAAATTAGTGGTTGCACAGACCTCAACCTCCACTGAACTTGATGCTAACAAAAAGGGGGAGAAAGATATTATTCCATCTAGTCAAAGGGAGTCAACAAGTGAGGGGGAGTAGGTGCTCAAAATTCAAGTAAGTAATGTAATTGTTCCAGCAATTACTTTTCCAAAGCTACCATTCTTGGACAGCATTAATCTAATCAAGATAGCAGCTATTAAGTTGGAATCAAATGAGAAATCTAAACAGCTTGATGTTGCAGCAGTTGAGAAAGAACTGGATAACAAATGGAAGAAGATTGATGAAGAAATTCAAAAGATGTTTGGTCCAATTGAGAAGAAAGATAATGTCTTTTCTCAGTTCTCTCAATTGAGATAAATTTCAGCAATTGAAATGAGTCTAGGGAATTTAGAAAGTGGTCAACCCTCAACAATCAAGTCTCCAAAGGGCAGTGGGATTTTTAAGCCAAAAAGAAATTATCCAAAAACCTCAGACAAAAATCCACTGGACCTATCATAAGAAACCTCTAGGCCAGATGAAAAAAGCTTCTTGGAAGGTCCATAACTTTCTTCAAGGATCCTAGAGACTCAGTGCTAAAGAAAAGGATTGCTAAAATCTACAGAAATGGTAAACTAATATGTGTAGTGGCTGGACATCCATAATTTGTAGAAGCTAAGAAAGAGGAAAAGGTGAGGCTCAAACAACAACAAAAACAAGCTGCTCTAGAAGCCAATAACCAAGCTAAGAAGCCTGCAGTCACATAAACTGTTTTGCCAACTGAGAATCTGGGTGAAGGAAAGAAAGAAGAACCAAAGCAGATAAAAAGGAAGTTTAGATACAAGATGCATGCAAAGAGGAAGATAAATTTTGACGATGACAAGGAAGAATACATGCCAGTCCAATCTACAACCACAAGCCAATCAGCCATACCTACTGTGAAGGAGGTTGAGTTCAAGTTTGATCCCAACATCACCTTTCATGGTGATCCTGTTGTTCTAAAGGATGAGCCTATAGATTGGGACAGCTTGCCTCTTCGTGATCTAAACCTCCCCATCTTTGCTAAAACAAAGGAAGACAAAAGAAAGAGTGGTCAAAATAGTCAATCCTACCAAGCTCAAATCCAAGCAAGTGGCCAAACCCAAACCTACTGTCAACAAAGGAGATCAACTCTTCATATATGACATCAAAGAATTTTCAGACATAAATCTCTATCTGGATAAACTTGAAGAAGTCAGATCTATTGATGTCTACAAGCACCTTCCAGAGAGACTAGTCTTTAGGTACAAGGGTGGTAAGGAAATTACATGGCTACTACACAGAATTCTCAATGAAGGTTATCCATCTTTAGTGACAGTCTGCTCCTCAATCAAGAAAAACTTTGGATTTAACATAGTTTCCAAGAAAATGGTACTGAACAAGATTGAGGAGATAAGAAATAGATGGAGAGGACCAAATGCACTCTCAAGAGTATTATCTATTCCTTTTACTGGAGATAGGGTGCATTTGAGGCCATACTAGATCATGGAGTTCAAGGATGAAAAGAACATTAGAAGATTCTTCAGACTGGAAGATCAGCTAAAGATTGCAAGCAATGAAACTCTAAAAGAAATGCAAGAAAAGCTGGATCTAACTGATAATGAAGAATCAGAATTTTACAGACAACTCTAAAACCAGATTGAAGAGAATAATGTGAAGCTGGGAAAGAAGCCAAGGCAATCAAGGAAGTGATATTAATTTGCTCAGTCTAGAGGAGCACCTTGAAAATGATTTGTAAGACACTCTACAAATCTTTCTTTGTGAGAATTTTCAATAAACTGCAGTACTTGAAATTTTAATCTACTGTATTTCATTCTGTATTCATAAAGTATTTTGTTATCATCAAGTTTCTCTTAATTTATGGCTGCAATTCTAGTAGACATAAATTGGGGGAGATTGTTAGGAATATGTTGTGTACTTGATGATAACTTGAACAAAACACTTAGTAGATTTTAGTTAAGTGATTTTGTAGCTTTCAACGGATGATCACTTTCAACATCCGTTGAAAGAGTAGCTTATGTAACAATAAGACTAGTAGCACATTTCTGCATACTAGGATAGCTTAGTGAACTAGATGTTGTAGATTGTCCAAGCTATGTTAACTACTAGATTGATATGCAAGATAGGAGGTTTAATTGTAAATATTAGATGCCTTGTAATTGTGTGTAAATGAAGTATAGTTAACTATCAAAAGACGGTCTCAACGGATGTTTTACAAAGCTTCAACGGATGATCAACATAAGTCTCGACAGATGATCCACCTGAGTTTCAACGGATGATCAGACAAAGTTCCAACGGATGATCAATCTAAGTTCTAATGGATGTTCAAACTCAAAAGAGCAGTTGATAGTGACTTGACAGTCACATGCATTGATTGTATACAAATGGAATGTGGCAGCCTGTTTGAAGGTTTTAGAGAACAAAGAAGCATTTCCATTTCCATGCTAAACTGAAGATATTCAAAGATGCTGGAAAGAGAAGTGAAGAAGCATGATATTAGACTAGAACCATTTTGTCTTATTTGTTTGTCTTTTTATCATGTAACTTGGTAATATATAAACCAAGTGTAGCAAAGTTGAATAGATACTAAGTATTCAAGTGAGTAAGCAAAAACTAGAGAAATAGATAAGGTAAAATCTGTTAAGAATTTCTCTATAGTTCTTGTTGTTCAACTTGTAAGCAGCTGTGTACTTTTTGTATCACAGAGTTCTCTACTTAATACATATCTCTGGTGGAAAAGTTCAATCCACCAGAAAGTTTTTAAATACTTGTATTTAATTACTTTGTGATTTGGTTTCTGTTACATTCTTATTCCGCACCATTGCAAATCAAACACAGTTATTTATTTGTAGAAGAACTGTTCTTAAAACCAAAAAGAAGCCAAAATTACATTCAACCCCCCTTGTGTAATTCTTGTTTAGATTGTTTGGGAATAACACATAGAGCTTGCGCTCTTGTTTAAGGACAATCCTCAAGTTCCTCTGCCAGTTAAGGAAGTTTGTTCCTGTCAGCTTGTCCTTCTCAAGGACTGATCACACAGAGAAGTTGTTTGAATTGTTTGCCATTTGATATTTATAATTTTTAAAATACATAAGATAAATTAGTCTATAGATTTTTATTAAATTATGTTCAAGTGATTATTCATATATATTCAAAATATATATATCTCCTACTATTTTTATCAAATTAATAGCCCTAACTATTAATTCGGAAAGAATACCTTCTATATACTATCTACTGAGCCAAGATCCATATTTCATTATATCTTAGGACAGCTTTGGATTTTCTCTAAAAATAGATTATTTAGGTAGACAATATTTGTCAATTATATCAACTATATAACTCTTGAATAGTTTAGTGGAACAATATTTATTCGTATTTATCCAATAAATCTCACCAAACTCTATGCCTCTAAGTTCACAATCCTATTGTGATAACTTAGTTAAGTCAAACCTAAAGGTCTAAAAAGTATCATATACTTCAACACGCCTTCCCACGATAGATGGGAGTACTTCGCTCTGGCGAATCCACTCCTTATCGATCTAGGGAATAACGTGTTGGACATATTGAAAGGCATCTAAACAACTTAATATAAACATTAGGGTTTTCTTAGAATTAAAACGATCATGATCCCATCATAAAGAGATTCCCAATTTTTCCTTGAATAAAGTACTTCAAATCAATACTCGTCAATGGTTTGATTTCCAAGTAGTGAGGGAGTCATATCGGACTCGCTTAAAACCCACAACCTTATAAGTTCAATGAACCCATTTTTGACAAAATCGCCCCATGTCGGAAATAAAAAAGATTCGTATTTTATTCCGTTTTATAAACACGAGAATCTCATAATCATTTGTAAATTTTAAATCTTGAGTCATTACAGATTTTATCTTGTTTAAGAAGGCATGACATGGGTGACGTATCTAATACATACAATCATGCATGATTAATTTAATTAAAGCATGCATCATTTACTATTCTACATATACATTCATACATCAATATGTAAAATGCGGTATGTAAACATGCTTGGTTATGGCCTTTATCCTATGTGATCCTTTCAAGCTAATGAAAGGATCAAGGTCACTCTTTGGTGAAAAATATAAATACAATTACAAGTCTTCATTCTTCTTTTCTTCATAGTTGCTCCTCCTCTTGAATCACCCCTTCTAGAAGTACATTACATTGAAACAACCTATACTAATGTACTTACATAAGGAAACTCGAGTTACATTTGAGGTTAAACAGTTACAAGAATAATGAAAATGACATACAAGTCATATTTATAAAACCAAAACCATAAACTTTAATCTAAAGGTCTTAAGGCCATAACCAGCACCAAGCTCAAGGAACAAATAAAGAACATGTAAAATATAGAGGGGTCCGGGGGCGACAGCCCCCGGGAGGGGGTTTGGGGGCGGCAGCCCTAGGCTGGGGCCGAGCTAAAAAAAAGAATTTTTTTTCGAAGACCAGTCTTATTCAGAAATCATCAATTTCAGAACTACAAATCATATCTTTTCCAGTCTCTGCCACTACTGCATCATATGCAGTTTTAGAAGCATGTAGCATATACATACTAATCATTCCCCGTTTAATAGATCATGTCAATACACCATATGTCCAACAGTTTATACCACTATATATAAACCAAACATCAAACATAACATACAAATTGCATACTGATCAGTCATGACAAAACATAACGTGCTGGTATCATCATATATATACACATCACGTGAATATACAGAAAACTCTGTATAACAGTTTGATCATTAATCAACATAACAGCATGCATATTAAATCTCACAAATAAACTGTATTAATATACATACATGGCATATCTGATTCATGCTTAATATATTAAAAACTGTTAAACACAAAACCAAATCATCCCATTAATCACGTAGCTCTAATGCCATTGTTCGGGATTCGAGCACAAAACGCAATGGAAAAAAAGAATCCTTACCATAAGATATATGTCTAATGACTGGATAATTATGGAGAATAGGATTATGTACCTCAATAAATCTTTCCGTATAATAGTAATGGAAGTTCTGATCTTGATGAATCACAGAAGCCCTCCTTGCAAAGATCTGCTCTCCAAGCTATCCATACGAACGTACGATCGTCCAACGATCACCGGAGCTGGTACTAGCCGAATAGATTGCATCTTCCCTTCTCTCTTTCTCTCTAGCCTCTCTAAAACGTAGAGCTGCTAGGGTTTTTCTCAAAAATGAAATATGGCAAGTAACCCTAAAAATATACATCTTAATTTATATATAAGGGAGAGAGGATTAAGGCCTAACCCTAAACCTAATGGGCTTCTGAAAACAACCCATTCTGATTTCGGGTTTTTATTACTATTAAATTTAAATTCTAAAATATATATATAATTAATCAAGTCTCACTTAATTAATTTAATAATTAAATTCGAATTAATAATAATAAAATATTTAAATTCATAATTTAAAAAACACTCCGTTTTTAACGTTCATAGTGTGTGACCCTTTAGGTTATTACTATGTTGGCAATATTTTATTTTCTAACAATAAAATTATAAACAATTAGTGACATCTAGTAATACATCATTACTACCCAAGTAATAACAATAATTAGTGATTCAATTAAACCTTTCGTGAATAATGTACAATGTAATATAATCCCTTTAGCCTTATATTATAGATCAAACTCGAGGTAGGCATTGTGTCATCCTCTGTTAATGTTTAATCCTTGTTTCCTTGATCAATGAGTAAACTATTAAACAAATTAGTATTTGAGCACGGCCATGCATTTTATAGTCTTACTCAATCAAGAGGACATTAATATCACTCATTAATATAGGAGGGCTAAATCCCATCTAGATCATTCATATTTCTCATACAATTCATAATATACCTAATGTCTACTTTTATTATTACCCGGCCAAGGATAACTTTCAATAGTATCAAAGTATATTAATTCTCGTATAGAAATATAATGACTTCAGGAATAAGGACCAATACATCATTATCACTGTAAGATTAACTTATGACACTATAAACATCTACTATCTTACAACGGATCAATCCAACACCATGTATCTAATGCATGTGCCTTCGTTTTGACTTTAGTATCACCATATGTATGATCAATAAGATGTGATCATCAGTCAACAAACACACTAGTCTCAACGTATTTATTATCGTCCCTTAACAATAATACTTGACTAGGGACCTTTAGGAATATCAATACTATTCTCATAATCTCATTTTTAAGTCACGTACTTAAAGATATAGATTTACATATCATATTCCAATGACATTTATTAATCTAACATTTTATCGCAGAAAACAAGGATATATAAATTACTAAAGAATAATCCATAGAATCATAATTAATAATCCAAATGTCTCATAACATAAACATAATAGTGTTGTCTCTAGGGAACACACACTAACATTCACCACCTCTAGGGTTCTTTGACTTTCTACATTCATTTGCAAAGTGTCCAGCTGTTTCATAATTGTTGCATTCGAATTTGAATTTATCAACCAAATTTCTGTTTGTAATGAACTCCTTATTAAATGGCTTGGAGAAAGATTTTCTTTTGATTTTTAACTTATAAAATCTTTTTAATAGAGAAGCCATATGTTCATCCAGCTCTTCTAGTTCATTTATCGAAGATGAGTCACTCTCAGTTTCAATAGGTTTGGCCTTTCCTTTTGATGATTTTGATCTTGTTTCTTCAGCTTCATTGGTTGCAAATTCTACCTTGGCTTCCCCTTGCTTCTCACAATACTTTAATGCAACTAGAGCTACAAATTTATCTTTTCTTTCGCCCTTTTCAATTTCTTCATCCTATAGCATTTCCATCTCATAAGTCTTCAAGACTCTATACAATTTATAAAGAGTGTATTCCTTATATACATATGAGTTTCTGACAGAGACTGCTTTATACTTCCATTCCTTTGGAAAAGATCTTAAGAACTTTATATTAGAATGTTTAACTTGATAGAATCTTCCATGCAACTTTAACTCATTCAACAATTTTTGGAATCTGTTGAATCTTTCACTCAAGCCTTCTCTAGTAATAAAGTGAAAATACTCATACTGTTGTATATGAGATTGCATCTTGTTCTCTCTGACCTGTTCAGATCATTCACATAGAGTTTGAATGGTATCCTAAACATTTTTAGCTGTAGAGCAGTTCATGACACATTGAAACATGTCAGAATCTATACCATTAAACAGAATGTTCATAATCCTCTTGTCTTTGTTGACTTCTTCAAGATCCTCTAGTTAATAATCATCTGGATCTTTTACAACAATTCCATCAGTAACAATGGTTCCATCAACTGCAGTAAGCCTTGTGATTGTTGAAAGAGATATGTCTTAAGTCCAATCATGTATGAGGATTTAGGAATAACTTTTATGTAATATGTTTTGATTTCATTGATATTAATAAAAGACTTGTTTTGTTTTTATTGCGGGCTCTATCTATTTAAATGTTTAAATAAGATATACCACAGTTTAGAGTAAAGCTTTTTATGGATTGTGATGAGATCATAATAATGAGACCTAAAAGATGATAACTCTAAACTTAAATAGTTTCTGGTCGTAGAATTACTAACTGGTAATTAATAATCCGCAAAGATCGATACATACTATGCTTGCTTCATGATGAAGGATGTCTGTTCTCATAGACATTTGTGTGGTGACACTATAGCTAGTATGTAGGTGCTTATTATAGAATAAGTTCACTGAACATGACTCATACAGCTGAACAACTGATGGAGTTCACTCACGTGTCAGCGGTTGTTCACATATTGATAGTTGTACAAGTATCCTTAGATTTGAGGTCATCATAGTCATCTTGTGTACACTGAAATATGCTTTGGTTTAGTTCTTAGTCTCAAGGGACAATTATAAGGGCTCTACTGGGTATAGGAATTTGTACACGAAGATAGTGTATGATCAATAAAGGATCTACCCCTTCCTGTGAAGGAAGAGAATGTTCAATGCTGATCCACTTATGTTAGTTCAGGAATCTCTGGCCAGAGTGAATGAAATTAGAAAGGAGTTTCTAATTTACATTAAATAGAACTAAGCATAGTGAATGGGAAAGTAAGTGATTAAATAAGATAGGCTTGACACAAGTTCCATGCCTTATATTTAATCGTGACATTGCAGGGTAGAAGGAATTAATTGTACGGTAACTACTCACTGAATAGGTTCTTGGTATTCTAAGCAGTGAATTCGTATTATCCGGATAGTCGCGATATGCTGAGAAGTATCCCTCACGATGTAGAATAAATATGATTAATTAATTAATCATATTTAATGAATTGGAGAATTTATATAAATAATGATAAAATAGTTTTATTATTATTTATTTCTACTACCGGATTAATATTGAACCTACAAGGTCACACCATAAAAGATAATGATTTAATGGTGGAGGAATTAATTAATAATGGCTGATAATTATTTATTTATGAAATAAATAATTAATTGGCAAATTTAATAATTGATTAAATTAGATTTAATTGATTATAAATTAATTAAGAAAAGGTTCTTAATATTATTAATTAAGAATTTAATTTTTGGAAATTAAATCAAGAGAGAGAATTATTTCTAAAGTGTTTAGAAAAAGGATTAATAATTAAAAGGTGTTTTAATTATTAGTGAGAATAATAAAGGGTTAATAATAATAATAATATTTTATGGGAAAATTTTCAGCTGAAAAATTTGCCTATAAATATACTATTATAAACCCTATTTTTGCCTCAACCAAAAAGATTTACAAAACCCTAATTATCTCCACCTCCTCCTCCTTCATTACATCGTTTTCTTGGTGGATACCGGTGGAGTGCTTCACACTTGGGGAGCAGCTGCTAAGGATCTCCGCTCGTTGTTCTTAGATCGCTATTAAAGACCTCCATCTTTCCATTAACGTAAAGCTTCTTAAGGTAAACATACTGAACTACGAATTAAATATTATTTTTCGCATGGATCCTGCGGAGGGTTTCGGTTTTTTTTAAGATTTAAATTTACATTTTCGCTGCATTTATGTGCTAAAAACCCTTCAATGACATCAGAGCTACTTGTGAAAAGTTTTTAATTCATTTATGTGTTTAACTGTTTTCGATATATGGGCATGTACGTGATTCGCCATGATTTGATGTTGATATAATATGCTTATATATGTATGTTTTGAATATATGATATTCATGTGAGTTGTATAATCATAAGATGATTACGTAATCTGTATATATACTGATATATACATGATTTATGTTTGTTCTAATTATGAGAATCATATTAGATACGGATTCTGAATTGGCTGCTGCAGATTTGCTGAAATCTAGGTCTGGTGTCCGATTTACACAAATGAATACCCTATTCCATAGGTAAACGAGCTTCTGAATAAAACTGATAGTTAAAGCTATCAACGACTCGTCTGTAAGGCGTTTGACGTCGTTTACTGCCCGTAAACAGTGATTCTTGTTTTTCTGATTTGATTCTGATTTTTCTGATTTTTGTCATATTTTCTTTTTATGATTAGATCATGGATAATATGATATGTTAAGATCGGATTATGTGTTTTAACATGCTTTTATGTGTTGTATGAGCATGGTGGATGGTTATGGCCTTTCGACCTTAGTGTAATGGTTTTGGTTTTGGTTTTAAATACGAATTGCATGTCGTCAATCTTTGTAATCATAAATCTTGAATGTAACTCGAGTTATTCTTGTAAGTTCATTAGATCAGTTTTACTTTCAATTATGTAATGTAATTGAAGACTCAAGAAGGCTATCCAATGGAGGTGATACAAAGAAGAAGACGAGGCATACAAGAAGTCTAAACAAAGAAGAAGACTTATGTAATAAGTAGTTGTATTTATTTCCATCACCATATTAGATTGACCTTGATCTTTATCATGAGCTTGATAAAGATCACATAGGATGGGGCCATAATCAAACACATTTACTTTATTGCACTTTACATTTTGTTAGGTTCCAATAAGTTTGTAGAAGGGGGGTTGAATACAAACTATACCGTTTAATCGAATAAAATACGGAATAAAAAAGTGAAACAAAATTCAAGTTAAATAAAACTATTATTAAACTTGAAAGGTGTTACAACAACGGTATCGTTTACAAGGGATTAATCTCAAATAAATTATTCCAAATCTACAATAAATTCGACATGAAGTTTTTCTATTTTTGAAATAAAAAGGATCAAATGCTAAAAGCTATTTGAGATTAAGTTCTAGGGATTTTGATCCGCTAGATAGTTACACAAGAACAAGAAAAAGATTTCTAGTGGTTTAGATTTAACAATAAATACTAGAAATTAATGTCCTGAGAAATTGCAATAAGTTCTATGTTGTTTTGTGTTCTTCAGTTGGTTTTAATATTCAATGCTCTCCTGTTGAAAATTAGCTTCTGTTGTTTAAGTAATCAAACAACCACCTGATTTGTTGGCAAGACTATCCTTTTGAACTAGCAAGACAATCGGTGAGACTATTGATTGAACTGGCAAGACTATCGGCAAGACAATCTAAACAGACTTGGAAAAACTTTCGGTATGACAATTGGATTGTCATACCAGTTCAAATATCTGTCTTGCTGAGTTAATTTTGAATATTAATTCAAAATCATTTCTCAAAAATGCATAATATTAATTCAGAATTAATTAACCAATTAATTCAATTAATTAATAAATTAATCTTTGTAGATATAATTTATTTTCTTAATTTAATTATATGACTTAATTAATTAATAGAGAATTAATATTAATCTTGAACAGCAACCACTCTTCTGACAATCTTCTGAAAATCACTGAAACTTATGAATCCATTTCACCACTTCAATGTACTGTCTGGTTCATGAATGACTAACATCTGTGATGTTTCTTCATGTCTTGATTTTCTTCAGATTAAATCCCTGTAATTAATTGATACCCTGACAAGATCTCTGTCACTTGATTAAATCCACAATCTTGGTTTATATCACTGAGGCTTAATCAATTTCTTGAGCTTCTTCCAGTGAATTAAGTCCTCAAGTCTGTAGATGAACAATGTTACTTAATCCTTTGACATATGATACTTTGAGAGATCTTTCTGACGATAGAACCACTATTTACTTGTTACATCCTTATTTGAGTTGAGTTAAATCCTCGAATAAACAAATAGGCTGTGACATATGCCTTTCAATCTCCCCCTATTTGTTTTTTAGACAATAACAACAAATACCTAGAGGATAACTCAACTAACAAATAAGAAAAAGATATAAACAGTAATGCAAAGTAAATAGCAGAAAAGTTCTGGATTATATTTAACATTTTCCAGATTTCAAAAGAAATTTACAAGTGAATACAAGATAGATGATCCTCTAGACTGAACATATGACTACATTTGTCTATCTTGATTCATAAAGCTCTAAGCATATTACATTAAGTTTTGAGCTAATTGAATTCAGTTGTCTTCCCTTCCGAATTCACCTTCTTCCAAATCTTGAAGCAACTCCTTGTCAAAGACACGATCCTTTTCTGAAGTGAAGCTGGCTGGTCTGACTGGTTGAACTCCAACTGACTTTAGCTTATTCTTGAACTGATTGTACCTTTTAATATTCTTTTCACAATAAGCTTGAATCAGATCAGCAGCTTGAGTTTTCAACATGGTTGAGTATCCGGCAGTTCTTAAGTAATGTTCCATCTAGACAAGATGCTTAGCAGAGTAGTCTTTAAGAGATTGTGAATCGAGCTGGCAGATTTGAAGACAGTCAGACTTAAAGAATCTTACCTGATGAGGATTGTTGACCACTTGAGGACTAGCCCTGCTAGCAAACTCTTTGAACCTTTCTCGAAGAACTTCATTCAATTTTGAGCTTCTTTTGACTTTGTTGAGAAGAACCCAAATCTCTGATAAAGAACGATTCTCAAACAGATGAAGTGATACCTTGAAAGATCCTTCACTCTGACAATATACAAATATGCTCATTTCATTTAGAGATCTGTCAAAGGCAGCTGTGATCCTTGAGACTTCAGTCTTGATAGCATTCATGTACACATCAATGTTTGAATTAGAGATTTCCAGCTTGTCAAGAAGGTAAAGAAACTGCCTATCATTGTTTGTGCTCAGCTGAGGCATATCAAGTACTCTCCTAGCTTCATCCCATTTTTCACCAATCTTCAGTTTGACATCTCTTCTCCTTTCCTTAGCTTTAATATCGTGAAGACGTTGCTTTTCAAGAGTTTCTGTTCGTTGAATGTCTTTCCTCATGTCAATGATCTGGGATATCTTTTTAAGTTCAGCTTCTTTTCTCTTCAACTCTGACTGCTGCTGCTGAAACTCTTTCTCAAAAACAGGATCCACTTGAGCTTCCTCATCCCATTCTTCAAAATCAATTTCCTCCACAGCTTCAAAGAAACCATCTTTATCTTCCAAGACTGGTTCAGTGGGAATATCAAAAATATCAAAGTCATCCTGTTCTTCACTATAGTAGACATCATCAGCCTTCCTTGTGTCTCCAGCAGAAGAATCTTTTTCTTTTCCCTTTCCACTTCTCCCTTGCTTCTCCCCCTTAGTTGAGGAATCCCCTACAGATTTTCCTTTAGACCCTCCATGACCTCCATTACCTCCAGAGCCTGAGCCTCCACCAGACGGCCCTTCAAAAAAGGTTCTTTGCTCTTCATTAGGGCAGTGAGAATTTTTAATCATAAAATACAAGTGCTTCATCCCTTCATTGAGATGTTCCATGCCCGTCTCTATCTTTAGGAATCTGGAGGAGACCAGTGAATGGTTCATTTCAATCAGGTCTTCAAGAGAAGTCATTCTTGTATGGAGAGAGCAGAAGTTTGAAATGTCTTCAGCTGATAAAGTTGGAGATGCCTGGATTGAGTTAAGCTTTGGTACAATAATGGACTTCAAAGCTGAGATATCATTTCTAATGAATTCCAGCTGATTATTGACAGAGGTGGAAGAAGAAGACCGTTCAACCACTTGTGCTTTGAATGTTTGAGCTTCAACCTGACTTTTTGCAAGTTGTTCTTTCAGATCAGCAATTTGAGCTAACAGATTTTCAGTGTTTGTGTCTGTGTGTGCTCTCACCTGAATATCTCTCCTGTTTGGTTCACTCAACTCACGTGCTTGTGTTTCTCTCAATATAAGTGCTCGGGAGGAGCCATCCTGTTGCTGATCTTCTGTACCTGCAATTGAAATCACCCTAGCCTCTTCAAGAGAGGTCAGTGGTGGTGCAATGGGAATTCGCGAGTCCCGATCCTCAGTCAAATCTATCTTTTCATGTGAAATAGATGTCTGATTTGCTTCAGGGATAGATTGACCGAGTTGCCTTCCATTTTCTCCAGATAAATCTGCGAGTGGAGAATCCCGTGAGGGAGCCAGAGGTGTTGGATCTGGGAAGGGAGAAAATGACTTTATTAGAAGTGGCTGAGAGTCAGATTTTCCCTCAGAAGCATGTGACTGCTCTTCTGCCGTAACTATGGCAGGCACTGTAACCGACTCAATGTGCACTCCTCGCTCTGTGTCCTGAGTATCATCTATTGGTCTGTATGCTTCCATTGTGAGTAATGGAAGTGTGCTTGACTCAGTACAAGATGCCATGGCCCTATGGCGAATTTCAATAGATTCATCATGTTGAGAGAATGTCTCTAGTAACTGTTCACTGACCATATCAAAGTCCATGTCCTGTTGGGAGGACAAGGATGGGCTTTCAGATGCCTCAGTAAATGTTCTTCTTTTCTTGGGAGGAGACAGAGCTGAGGGTTCATTCACATCCAACAACATACTACTTCCTACTAACCTTCTCGGTAACATTTTAGATAATGGGGGAGAGGTTGAGACAGGTTGAGACTCTGTGTTTGGCTCTATGACCTGGGATTGAAGCTGCGGTTCTACAACTTCATGGTCAGCCTATCAACCACTGAGGGTCTTTCAACAGAAGTAGGAATAGTTTGAGAGTGAGGAATTATTACCTGCAGTGGAAGAGCATCTGATTTTTGAGCCTGGATGGCTTGAACCACTGGAGGTTGAGGTTGTTGTTCATGACCGGGAATATTGAAAATTGGTAAAGGAATGAAGGTGGCCATGAAAGCAGATACAAGTACTGGAACTTGCATGAATTTGAAGGAAGTGTCTTGGCGTATGTAGATCTTTTTGCTTACGGGAAGAGGTTCAGCTACTGATGAGTTAGCAAAAAGAGCCTTATGCTCAGATGTGAGGAGATGTTCTGCTATAAGCATGAGAAAGCGAGCGTAATAGCAAGAAACCCTACGATTTGTGGAATGATCACGTAAAGCTGTAGTGAGACGTCTCAGAAGAATGGGTAAAAGTAGTTTGCCAAAATTGATCCTTTGATTGAAAATAACCGCAAGACCAATATACTGCAGAGTGGAAGTGATGTGTGAAAGTTGGATTTAGTACAGTTGGTAAACACTTTGGAAAGTGTATCGAAGAAAATATCCCATTCAGAAACCAAATTGGATTTAGACAACTTGGTTAAACTAATCACCCCCTGATAGTGAATGGCATGGAAAAAGTTTGAAATATCATTTTCAGAGGGTAAATTACAGAAATTGTCCATTGGAAAATTTAACGCTCGATTGATGACTGTTTCATCAACTACATACTGTGTGTTTGCCACGGTGAATGAAAAAGATTTAGAATCATCGGCCACAGTAGAGGTTGTGCAAATCAGTCTAAGCAGATTGACATTTAATAGCATATTTGATTTAATAGCAGAGCTAACAATCAAATGGTCATTTAAAAATCTAATCCACGGCTTAATTTTTTCCACATCACACTTTTCTGGATTAAAATAACCAACATGATTATGCGAGACAATTTGGAAATTGAGAGCCATTAAAAATATAATAAAACACATACTTGCAGAATTTTAAGAATAATATTAAGAAAATTCGAATTAAAAATTAAAAAAATTAATGATTCGAATTAAATCAATTATATCCGAAAAATTTAGAAAGTAATGTATGTCGTTAATGTTCTTAACTCACAATATTAGATCTGCAAACTCACAAGACACAAAATTAAATAGAAATACCCAAAAACAAACAAAAACTGATTTTGAAGGGAAAAAAATGAAGTAAAAATAAAATTAAAAAAATGGGCAGCACTTCCTCACTGTTTGTACACACACGTATATGTATATATCACAGTTAAGTGTGCTGAGTAAAAACTCGAGCAAGAAGATAACAATGGCGATGGATTTGATCGAGGAGAGAGAGAGAGAGAGAGAGAGAGAGAGAGAGAGAGAGAGAGAGAGAGAGAGAGAGAGAGAGAGAGAGAGAGAGAAACAAGGCTGTTGAATTGATTTTAGAACTGAATACAATCAAAAATAAAAAAATATAATAAGTAGGACAACTGGTATGACAATCGAGGATAGTCATACCGATTGTCTTCCCGATTGTCATACCAGGAAAATGGTTGGAATTTAAAAAGGAAAAATATAACTGGTATGACAATCTGATTATCATACCGATTGTCATACCAGTATAAAATACATGAATTAAACCGAATAAACTAAAAAGACAATCGATAGTCATACCGATTGTCATTCTAGTACAAAATAAATAAATAAAAAAGGAATATATATGACATAAATTTTATTACTGGCAAGACTATTGATAGTCATATCGATTGTCTTGCCAGTATAAAACTAAATTGAAAAAATAAATAAAACACATATACACTGAAATGACTTTCAGCAAGACAATTTCAATTGTCTTGCCGATTGTCATTGCAGTAATAAAACAATTTAAACAGAATTTACACTTACAGAAAACATTTACAAAAATAACAATATTTCAGAAGTAATTATATTTTATTCCAAAAATAGATTTCTGTTGAATTTTAGCAAATAAAATTCATAGAAAAATATTTTTAGAGAAAATAAAATATTCTGAGATATTTAAAATTAACAAGTAGAATAAATAAAGAAGATAAGATAATAAAACTTACATAGAAATAAGCAAGAAAAAATGATAAATATGATAAAATAAATTTGCAAATGAATTTTTCATTCATGAAAAATTCATTTCTAAATTCATTCAAGAACAGAACTCAGATATTAACTAGTTTAATCACTAAAGCTATTCAACATACCCAATTTACCAACTAATCTGCTAAATGTGGATTCATCAAGTGGTTTAGTGAAAATATCTGCTATTTGTTCTTCTGTTGGAACAAAAAATAGTTCAACAGTACCATTCATGACGTGCTCTCTAATAAAATGATACCTGATGTCAATGTGCTTGGTCTTTGTATGCTGCACAGGGTTGTTGGTGATGGCTATTGCACTTGTATTGTCACATAGAATAGGTATTTTGTTCAATACAGAGCCATAATCCCGTAGCTGATTCCTAATCCACAGGATCTGAGCACAGCAGCTTCCAGCAGCAATATATTCAGCCTCGGTCATTGAATTGGAAACTGTTTGTTGTTTCTTGCTGTACCATGAGTGTAATGCCCCCAAATCCGGGGTCAGAGGATTTGGTCGTCACTATGAAACCTCAATCCAAATCAACCTGTTTAATCGATAAATAAATGCCCGCGGAAGATATTTAGCATAAATGACCCCAACTAATCCAAGATCTTTTAAGGTTACAGTTCTAGAAACAAGAATTCCAAATTCCACAAATAAATTTTTCACTTTCTTTTAAAACTCCTTTCAATAAATTCCAACTCGAAACTAAACCCACTAGTATAACTTCGAAATGAAGTATACTAGGCCCAAATAAAATATACAACTATAATATAATATAATATAATATAATATAATATAATATAATATAATATAATATAAACAACTTTACATAATAAAACTTACACTAGCCCGCAACCCTGGACCAACCACCTTCCAAGAGTTTCTTCTTTGCTTCCTCGAATTACGCGGCTAAACAGCAAGCTAATCCTCACTGGAGGTTAAATTTAAAAACAGGAAAGTATGAGTGAAAGAAATGCTCAGCAAGATCATTATGACATATATAGGGTCGTTTTGATATAAAACCGACATCTGCATTAGAGCAGAACATTTAAAATCATAGTTCCTGAATCATAAAATTTTAGTTGAGGAATCCCATATTTAATTCCTTAATTGTATTCAAAACCATTTTAATATTTTTGAGCGAAATGCTTCAGCAATACTTTGAATCTTGACGAGAATAAAACTCGTAAAACAGTGTTTACGGAAATATCATAAAACAGTGTTTACGGAAGAAGCAATGATTATGGATGAATCTTAAACTTTACTCAAAACACAACTCTTGATATTAATACTTATTTTGCTGTCATATCAAATTAGATATAAATACGAACTTTGATGCTCATAACACCCATACTGAAGTCAACATCAGTCATCTATACTAATACCACCTTTGATATTTAACAACGAACTAAGTATTCTCAAAATCAGAAACTGAATCAAAGCCACAATTCACTTTTAATCCAAAACAGAATCAGTACTTTTAGTCCAAAATAGAATCAGTTGATAAATCATTTATTCTATGATTCTCAAAACAATAAAGAAGTTTAGATATCAATTTATATTGGAACCAATAACATTTCATGCTGTTTCCAATGATCAGTCGCGAAACAACACCGGTATCCCGCAGCCATACCGTAAATATAGGTATTACCCGTATCTCGAAAACATACGTTACCTATAGGGTGCCAGAAAAGGCATAACTAGCCTTGAAAGATATTACAACTGGACCGATATCTCGATCACCTACGCTGTAACCAATAACCAGTAACCAGTAACCATTCCAATCTTAAAAATCTTTTTTATTGAAAAAGGAGCCGAATCCTTCAACATCCTAAATAATTTTTATTCCCCCATTCACTTGGGCAGAAATACTCGCAACAAAATCATCTTTCTCAAAATCTAAAACATTTATAAATCCAGTAATTTGATAAGTAAAATCACTTAGCTACTCTGAACACAGAATAGCGGAAGAATACTTGCACAAACAGAATTATTTAATTCAGCGATATGTAAACATTTATCTATTCCGAACTGAATAGGGAAAGCAATACTTGCATGATAAGATTCAAAATAAATATCACTTGAACAATAAGTGATGATAGGGATACTTGCATAAATAAGAGTAATTGCAGCGAATATAAAAAAACATTTAACTATTCTGAACTTGAATAGGAACGAAGAAATATTTGTAGTATTTTAGAAGAAAGGTTAGGAATACTTGCATAATATGATTCGAAATAAACGTCACTTGAACGATAAGTGAAGTCAAGGGTACTTGCCTTTGGTCCTTAGCAATCATACACACTCGCAATAACACAAATATCTCATGATGCTTTCTCAAGATGTCACCATTTCCTATTCTTAATTCTTTGATATGTCGCTAATGCAGTTACTGCGGTCTGATACGAAATCTTATCCAACTTCATTCTTGATCCCCAACGTCTGGTTCTATCCGTCTCGAACCATCCGTAACTACTGAACCACTATGCAACTCTCCCTTTTTCTTTTCTTTTGCTTGGTCTCACGCCCTTAATGCCCGATCCTATCATAAGCAAAAAGATACTACTTTAGTATCCTTCTGAAACGATTATCTTATCTCTACCCTTTCGCGATATACATATAGCATATAACAAGTAGCACATATTATAGTTTAAAACTTACTACCAACTCAGAATATTATTTAACACGAGAAGGCGTAACTTATGATAATATTTCTACGGAAAATTCGGCATGACTTATTCGTAATATGGACAATACCCTGAATAACCACACCACAAATACAACTCACAAGTCATTTCAATGTTCTTACCCAAACATATCCTATACGTGTTACGACTAACAATCATAACATGCTTTCAAACCATTGAAATCAAATAAGTCAAATAGATTTAGATACAGGGGAATTTTAGAAAATTTTGCCATGAAGTATTCGTAATTAGGACTATCCACCTGTTTTTCAATTCCACAATTTAATCTTATAACCAAACAAAATAAAGTTGCTTCAACTTGCAGCAACATAAAAGTAAACAAGCAAGAAAAGTACCCGCCCAGACTTGCGCCACCTAAACAATTAAGGAAAATTAACCGCTCAGACTTGCGGCACCTAAAAATTTAAATATACTTAATAATTTATAATATTTGAACTTACAGTTATATAATTTAGCATCACCAATTCAACTTGAGTAAACACCTAAATAAATCACCTTCCACATATATCACATAGACTAGTAACTATACACATATTCAAATCACACTCTAATAATTAGCAACTAAACTCAATCTCAAATAGGCATATACTAACATGTATTTCCATAAAACACATCACTATATATTCTCATTTAACATCAAGTTGCAAACAAAAGCTTTGTAAATAATTAAACATATAAAAACACATAACAAGTATCTTGGCTGCTCGATTTCACAAGAAACTAAGCTCGCCTCTGGATTTTTAATAAATTTATAAATAGGTCTGTTGTAGTGAAATTTGGTGGAGACTTAACTGACTCACATATCTAACTACCATAATAATTTCAGATGAAAGAAAGGTGTTTAGAGCTCCTATACAGAGTCGTCAATATGGCCAACATACCCTGTCCAGAAATTCTGCGCACCCTGCAATAAATAAATTGTATCTCAATTTGTACAAATCTGGAAGTAACCAAATTTTGCAGACATATAATTCAAACATAAACCTATAATTCTTGTTTTTTAACCATAAACCAATTAGGTCTCTAAACATCTCAAAAGAACCATCTAAAACAGGACAGTTTCCTTGCGAATGCTGAATTTTCTGCACTTAGATTTTATTAACTTTAATCAATTCTTAGCAATTAATTAAAACCATAGTCTCTATTAATCCAATTATCAAACACTTAGCATGCAAACCAATTAATCAAATCTTAATATCTTAATATTATCAAAACCACAATAAGCACAATTACAGAACAAAATATCTTCAAACATCCTAATCGATCCCAAAATTCATAATCAATAGAAAAAAATAACAATCTGAAAATTCACTCGCATAACATATGAAATTCTGATTTAACATCTAAATGAATTAATATTTATAATTTCGGACTCAGGAACACATCTTCGTCCCCGCCGGCTCACCGGAGCTCATCGCCGGCGGCGGGTCGACCCAGAGGTTCCTGTTTTCGGGCTTCCTATCACGGCTTCGTCCCTAACACGATACAAACACGCATCGTTAACATGATTCGTTAAGAACCAAACTCGGAATTCAAAAATCAATCTCAAACCCGAAGTGGGTCTCATGGAATTCAAATTATACATACAACTATAAGCTCATACAGTATGTATCGATGTTTAGGAGAATTAAAGCAGCAAGAATCCGCTCCCAATTTGGCCAATCGACCAAAAATCAAGAGAGAGGACCGAGAGAGATGGATATTAGGTCGATGGAATGAGAAGGAAAAAGGGCTGCTGATTTGAGTGAAGAGAATACAGGGGTGGTTTTGTAATTTAACAATTAAAATCTGATTTTTTTTATCTTGTATTCCTTTTATATTAAATGCTTAAAACGAAATTAACAATTATAAAACTATTCTGTAATAGCTGAAAATGATGTGAAGTATATTTTTAAAATGTAGAACACAAAATTAGATTTCTACCCATATTTTTAAAATAATTTTTGAGCATACGGTTTATTTTATACGAATTTCGCAAGATAAGGCTCAAAATAGAAATAAAGCTCATTAAATCATTTTAAAATACTCCAAACTCGAAATAAATTCAACTATCATTTTTAAAATATTTCTAAGGGTATTCTAGAGATAATAAATTAAATTTCACAATTTAATCATATACATATGATTAAATAAAAATATTTAAAGATCCACTAAACCCCATTTTTTTACATAATAAATCATGAAAATATCTTAAAAAAACATTTTGACCACAATGTCACTCACATATTAATCAAATAACACATAATCACATCTCTCAGATAATAAAATCTCATACTCACCAATTTTATATTTAATCCTTTATTTATAATTCCTTTTGTATAATCACTTATCACACTTCAAACCTCTTATTAACTCGCCAAACTGGAATAATCTATTTTTAAATATTTATTCACCAATTCACATAAATATCATAAAATTCAAATAACTCATATAATATTATTCATTTAACACGTAACAAAATAGTCGTTATATACTATTTTTGAATATTTTCACAACTCACCTGCTACGAGGGAGAATCTAAATAAAACCAAGTATATTTTGAAAATAGTAAAAGTAATTAAATACTCTCACATCAATGACATGAATCGATATCACAATTATCAATTAAAACATTAATCATTTAAAAACATGAATTCATCAAAGAGGAATAAAATATCCACAATTTTATTCCCTCTCAATTTGAAACAATCACATAAAATCATCCAGATATTAATAATATAAATTCTTAAAATTACTGAATATCACAATCTACTCCCCTTATAAGGATTCCATCCTCGGAATCAGCAGAAGAAACCACTAAGGGATCTTCTAGCCAACTTTCCATTTCCAAATAAACTCAATTTTCCAAAATCTCGAATAAATCTTGTATTTCTTGTATAATAATACTTTTACAGGAGCTTCACTGTGCACCACTGCTCCATTCACATCCTTTGACCAATTCTTCAATAGAATTACTTTTTACTGATTGCGAGAAAGAAGAATAGAGAGAAAGATAGAGAGAAAGAAAAGAAAGAGAGAGATAGAGAAAGAAGTAAAGAAACAGATCGACTTCGTTATAAGCCACTGATATTCTAATCGTATCGCAGTCCACTGTTGCTCTTGGTAATTCCATCACACTGCCTTACTTTGACTTGACCAAGATAACTCATCTTAACTTGATTGGCATACCTTCGAATATTTGGAATGATAAAATCATGAAATTTCAAAAAGAAAAGAATTTGAAACCATAACGGGACCAAAATCTGAATTTGGGAAAAAGTATTGTTGAAATGAAAGAATAACTGAGAGATCAATATGATCAAATGAACTTGGTATTGCGTGTCCAAATTAAGACACTACTAAAGGTTGTTAACCTTCATGTATTCACAATACACACAAGTGATGGCGTCCCATCCAACTCCTATCACACAGACAAGTATACCTTGTGTCCCCTATAGTTAGGGTTGTTCATCTCAGTCAGAATAAAAGAATATCAAAAGAATCCAAAATCAAATGAATAAAACTAGAAAGATTTCAAAGCTGATATTTTTGAAGGAAATGAAGTCCAGAGAACAAAAATTCTGGCATAAAATGACTAAAAGAGTGTTAGGGAATATCCTCTAAAAGATACATCTTTTTGAGAGATGACAAAAGAAGTTAAAGAAAGGGAAGGTATTGCCAAAGTCTTAATACTTATCTTCTATTTGAACTCTTCTGTTGACTCGTCATCCAACTCTAGGCCATTCTTCATATTCTAAGGATATCGATAATCTTCATCGTCGTCGAATCATAGTCTCGGAAGATTCCACAATAGAATTTGTAGCTTCCTGGAGTTCCATCCAGCTCAGCACAACCATCTCGAACGAATGCGCCTATCTTAACTTACTCGTTGGTACTATATCCAATAGTCCAAAAGGAACTCGATATGAGCTCAAACGTCCTCACATAGCTATACACACTCCTACACACTCTCGTTTCTAGTTTACTATAACCTCAGCTCTGATACCAACCTGTAACGCCCCCAAATCCGGGGTCAGAGGATTTGGTCGTCACTATGAAACCTCAATCCAAATCAACCTGTTTAATCGATAAATAAATGCCCGCGGAAGATATTTAGCATAAATGACCCCAACTAATCCAAGATCTTTTAAGGTTACAGTTCTAGAAACAAGAATTCCAAATTTCACAAATAAATTTTTCACTTTCTTTTAAAACTCCTTTCAATATATTCCAACTCGAAACTAAACCCACTAGTATAACTTCGAAATGAAGTATACTAGGACCAAATAAAATATAAAACTATAATATAATATAATATAATATAAACAACATTACACAATAAAACTTACACTAGCCCGCAACCCTGGACCAACCACCTTCCAAGAGTTTCTTCTTTGCTTCCTCGAATTACGCGGCTAAACAGCAAGCTAATCCTCACTGGAGGTTAAATTTAAAAACAGGAAAGTATGAGTGAAAGAAATGCTCAGTAAGATCATTATGACATATATAGGGTCGTTTTGATATAAAACCGATATCTGCATTAGAGCAGAACATTTAAAATCAAAGTTGCTGAATCGTAAAATTTTAGTTGAGGAATCCCAGATTTAATTCCTTAATTGTATTCAAAACCATTTTAATATTTTTGAGCGAAATGCTTCAGCAATACTTTGAATCTTGACGAGAATAAAACTCATAAAACAGTGTTTACGAAAATATCGTAAACCACCACACCAAGAAGAAGCAATGATTATGGATGAATCATAAACTTTACTCAAAACTCAACTCTTGATATTAATACTTATTTTGCTATCATATCAAATTAGATATAAATACGAACTTTGATGCTCACAACACCCATACTGAAGTCAACATCAGTCATCTATACTAATACCACCTTTGATATTTAACAACGAACTAAGTATTCTCAAAATCAGAAACTGAATCAAAGCCACAATTCACTTTTAATCCAAAACAGAATCAGTACTTTTAGTCCAAAATAGAATCAGTTGATAAATCATTTATTCTATGATTCTCAAAACAATAAAGAAATTTAGATATCAATTTAGATTGGAACCAATAACATTTCATGTTGTTTCCGATGATCAGCCGTGAAACAACACCGGTATCCCGCAACCATACCGTAAATATAGGTATTACCCGTATCTCGAAGACATACGTTACCTATAGGGCGCCAGAAAAGGCATAATTAGCCTTGAAAGATATTACAGTTGGACCGATATCTCGATCACCTACGCTGTAACCAATAACCAGTAACCAGTAACCATTCCAATCTTAAAAATCTTTTTTATTGAAAAAGGAGCCGAATCCTTCAACATCCTAAATAATTTTTATTCCCCCATTCACTTGGGCAGAAATACTCGCAACAAAATCATCTTTCTCAAAATCTAAAACATTTATAAATCCAGTAATTTGATAAGTAAAATCACTTAGCTACTCTGAACATAGAATAGCGGAAGAATACTTGCACAAACAGAATTATTTAATTCAGCGATATGTAAACATTTATCTATTCCGAACTGAATAGGGAAAGCAATACTTGCATGATAAGATTCAAAATAAATATCACTTGAACAATAAGTGATGATAGGGATACTTGCATAAATAAGAGTAATTGCAGCGAATATAAAAAAAACATTTAACTATTCTGAACTTGAATAGGAACGAAGAAATATTTGTAGTATTTTAGAAGAAAGGTTAGGAATACTTGCATAATATGATTCGAAATAAACGTCACTTGAACGATAAGTGAAGTCAAGGGTACTTGCCTTTGGTCCTTAGCAATCATACACACTCGCAATAACACAAATATCTCATGATGCTTTCTCAAGATGTCACCATTTCCTATTCTTAATTCTTTGATATGTCGCTAATTCAGTTACTGCGGTCTGATACGAAATCTTATCCAACTTCATTCTTGATCCCCAATGTCTGGTTCTATCCATCTCGAACCATCCGTAACTACTGAACCACTATGCAACTCTCCCTTTTTCTTTTCTTTTGCTTGGTCTCACGCCCTTAATGCCCGATCCTATCATAAGCAAAAAGATACTACTTTAGTATCCTTCTGAAATGATTATCTTATCTCTACCCTTTCGCGATATATATATAGCATATAACAAGTAGCACACATTATAGTTTAAAACTTACTACCAACTCAGAATATTATTTAACACGAGAACGCGTAACTTATGATAATATTTCTACGGAAAATTCGACATGACCTATTCGTAATATGGACAATATCCTGAATAACCACACCACAAATACAATTCACAAGTTATTTCAATGTTCTTACCCATACATATCCTATACGTGTTACGACTAACAATCATAACATGCTTTCAAACCATTGAAATCAAATAAGTCAAATAGATTTAGATACAGGGGAATTTTAGAAAATTTTGCCATGAAGTATTCGTAATTAGGACTATCCACCTGTTTTTCAATTCCACAATTTAATCTTATAACCAAACAAAATAAAGTTGTCTCAACTTGCAGCAATATAAAAGTAAACAAGCAAGAAAAGTACCCGCCCAGACTTGCGGCACCTAAACAATTAAGGAAAATTAACCGCCCAGACTTGCGGCACCTAAAAATTTAAGTATACTTAACAATTTATAAAATTTGAACTTACAGTTATATAATTTAGCATCACCAATTCAACTTGAGTAAACACTTAAATAAATCACCTTCCAAATATATCACATAGACTAGTAACTATACACATATTCAAATCACACTCTAATAATTAGCAACTAAACTCAATCTCAAATAGGCATATACAAACATGTATTTCCATAAAACACATTACTATATATTCTCATTTAACATCAAGTTGCAAACAAAAGCTTTGTAAAAAATTAAACATATAAAAACACATAACAAGTATCTTGGCTGCTCGATTTCACAGAAACTAAGTTCGCCTCTGGATTTTTAATAAATTCATAAATAGGTCTGTTGTAGTGAAATTTGGTGGAGACTTAACTGACTCACATATCTAACTATCATAATAATTTCAGATGAAAGAAAGGTGTTTAGAGCTCCTAAACAGAGTCGTCAATATGGCCAACAAATCCTATCTAGAAATTTTGCGCACCCTGCAATAAATAAATTGTATCTCAATTTGTACAAGTCTGAAAGTAACCAAATTTTGCAGACATATAATTCAAACATAAACCTATAATTCTTGTTTTTTAACCATAAACCAATTAGGTCTCTAAACGTCTCAAAAGAACCATCTAAAACAGGACAGTTTCCTTGCGAATGCTGAATTTTCTGCACTTAGATTTTATTAACAACTTTAATCAATTCTTAGCAATTAATTAAAACCATAGTCTCTATTAATCCAATTATCAAACACTTAGCATGCAAACCAATTAATCAAATCTTAATATCTTAATATTATCAAAACCACAATAAGCACAATTACAGAACAAAATATCTTCAAACATCGTAATCGATCCCAAAATTCATAATCAATAGAAAAAAATAACAATCTGAAAATTCACTCGCATAACATATAAAATTCTGATTTAACATCTAAACGAATTAATATTTATAATTTCGGACTCAGGAACACATCTTCGTTCCCGCCGGCTCACCGGAGCTCATCGCCGGCGGCGGGTCGACCCAGAGGTTCCTGTTTTCGGGCTTCCTATCACGGGTTCGTCCCTAACACAATACAAACACGCATCGTTAACTTGATTCGTTAAAAACCAAACTCGGAATTCAAAAATCAATCTCAAACCCAAAGTGGGTCTCATGGAATTCAAATTATACATACAACTATAAGCTCATACAGTATGTATCGATGTTTGGGAGAATTAAAGCAGCAAGAATCCGCTCCCAATTTGGCCAATCGACCAAAAATCAAGAGAGAGGACCGAGAGAGATGGATATTAGGTCGATGGAATGAGAAGGAAAAAGGGCTGCTGATTTGAGTGAAGAGAATACAGGGGTGGTTTTGTAATTTAACAATTAAAATCTGATTTTTTTTATCTTGTATTCCTTTTATATTAAATGTTTAAAACGAAATTAACAATTATAAAACTATTCTGTAATAGCTGAAAATGATGTGAAGTATATTTTTAAAATGTAGAACACAAAATTAGATTTCTACCCATATTTTTAAAATAATTTTTGAGCATACGGTTTATTTTATACGAATTTCGCAAGATAAGGCTCAAAATAGAAATAAAGCTCATTAAATCATTTAAAAATACTCCAAACTCGAAATAAATTCAACTATCATTTTTAAAATATTT
This sequence comes from Apium graveolens, assembly GCF_009905375.1. NCBI lineage: Eukaryota > Viridiplantae > Streptophyta > Magnoliopsida > Apiales > Apiaceae > Apium > Apium graveolens. The sequence continues at coordinate 149,132,492 of NC_133650.1, forward strand.
CTAAGGGTATTCTAGAGATAATAAAATAAATTTCACAATTTAATCATATACATATGATTTAATAAAAATATTTAAAGACTAAACCCCATTTTTTTAAATAATAAATCATGAAAATATCTTAAAAAAACATTTTGACCACAATGTCACTCACATATTAATCAAATAACACATAATCACATCTCTCAGATAATAAAATCTCATACTCGCCAATTTTATATTTAATCCTTTATTTATAATTCTTTTGTATAATCACTGATCACACTTCAAACCTCTTATTAACTCGCCAAACTGGAATAATCTATTTTTAAATATTTATTCACCAATTCACATAAATATCATAAAATTTAAATAACTCATATAATATTATTCATTTAACACGTAACAAAATAGTCATTATATACTATTTTCGAATATTTTCACAACTCACCTGCTACGAGGGAGAATCTAAATAAAACCAAGTATATTTTGAAAATAGTAAAAGTAATTAAATACTCTCACATCAATGACAGGAATCGATATCACAATTATCAATTAAAAACATAAATTCATCAAAGAGGAATAAAATATCCACAATTTTATTCCCTCCCAATTTGAAACAATCACATAAAATCATCCAGATATTAATAATATAAATTCTTAAAATTACTGAATATCACAATCTACTCCCCTTATAAGGATTCCGTCCTCGGAATCAGCAGAAGAAAGCACTAAGGGATCTTCTAGCCAACTTTCCATTTCCAAATAAACTCAATTTTCCAAAATCTCGAATAAATCTTGTATTTCTTGTATAATAATACTTTTACAGGAGCTTCACTGTGCATCACTGTTCCATTCACATCCTTTGACCAATTCTTCAATAGAATTACTTTTTACTGATTGCGAGAAAGAAGAATAGAGAGAAAGATAGAGAGAAAGAAAAGAAAGAGAGAGATAGAGAAAGAAGTAAAGAAACAGACCGACTTCGTTATACGCCACTGATATTCTAATCGCATCGCAGTCCACTGTTGCTCTTGGTAATTCCATCACACCGCCTTACTTTGACTTGACCAAGATAACTCATCTAAACTTGATTGGCATACCTTCGAATATTTAGATTGATAAAATCATGAAATTTCAAAAAGAAAAGAATTTGAAACCATAACGGGACCAAAATCTGAATTCGAGAAAAAGTATTGTTGAAATGAAAGAATAACTGAGAGATCAGTATGATCAAATGAACTTGGTATTGCGTGTCCAAATTAAGACACTACTAAAGGTTGTTAACCTTCATGTATTCACAATACACACAAGTCATGGCGTCCCATCCAACTCCTATCACACAGACAAGTATATCTTGTGTCCCCTATAGTTAGGGTTGTTCATCTCAGTCAGAATAAAAGAATATCAAAAGAATCCAAAATCAAATGAATAAAACTAGAAAGATTTCAAAGCTGATATTTTTGAAGGAAATGAAGTCCAGAGAACAAAAATTCTGGCATAAAATGACTAAAAGAGTGTTAGGGAATATCCTCTAAAAGATACCTCTTTTTGAGAGATGACAAAAGAAGTTAAAGAAAGGGAAGGTATTGTCAAAGTCTTAATACTTATCTTCTATTTGAACCTTTCAGTTGACTCGTCATCCAACTCTAAACCATTCTTCATATTCTAAGGATATCGATAATCTTCATCGTCATCGAATCATAGTCTCGGAAGATTCCACAATAGAATTTGTAGCTTCCTGGAGTTCCATCCAGCTCAGCACAACCATCTCGAAGGAATGCGCCTATCTTAACTTACTCGTTGGTACTATATCCAATAGTCCAACAGGAACTCGATATGAGCTCAAACGTCCTCACGTAGCTATACACACTCCTACACACTCTCGTTTCTAGTTTACTATAACCTCAGCTCTGATACCAACCTGTAACGCCCCCAAATCCGGGGTCAGAGGATTTGGTCGTCATTATGAAACCTCAATCCAAATCAACCTGTTTAATCGATAAATAAATGCCCGCGGAAGATATTTAGTATAAATGACCCCAACTAATCCAAGATCTTTTAAGGTTACAGTTCTAGAAACAAGAATTCCAAATTTCACAAATAAATTTTTCACTCTCTTTTAAAACTCCTTTCAATAAATTCCAAGATTCGTTTAACAACAATGAGATGAATATCTCTTGGATCCGCTTGGAACTTTGCACATAAGCATGTAGCATACATAATATCTGTTCTACTTGCAGTAAGATAGAGTAACGAGCCAATCATACCTCTGTAGCTTGTGACATCTACCTTAATGTAGTTTTCACATGGTCCAAGCTTGACAGCTGTAGTTGACGGAGTCCTTGCTGATGCAAAATCCTCTAGATTGTACTTTTTGAGGAGTTCCTTGAGATACTTGGATTGACAAATAAAAGTTCCATCTAACCTTTGATTTACTTGTAATCCAAGAAAGAACTTCAGCTCTCCCGTCATGGTCATTTCAAATTTTTTGTGCATTAACTTAGCAAATCTCTTACAGAGATTATCATTAGTAGACCCAAATATTATATCATCCGCATCGACTTGGACTAATATAGTATCATTTTTATGATTTTTAGAAAAGAGAGTTTTGTCTATGACACCTCTTATGAAGCTATTTTCAATAAGAAATTCAGAGAGAGTGTCATACCATTTTCTCGGAGACTGTTCGAGACCATAGATAGCCTTGAAAAGAAAGTAGACAAAATCCAAATGATCTGGATCTTCAAAACCAGGAGGTTGCTCTACATACACCTCTTCATCCAGCTTTCCATTCAGAAAGGCACTCTTGACATCCATTTGATAAACTTTAAAGTTTGAGAATGCTGTGAATGCCAAAAATATCCCGATGGCCTCTAGTCTAGCCACTGGAGCATAGGTTTCATCATAATCAATGCCTTCAGCTTGAGAATACCCTTTAGCTACCAGTCTTGCTTTGTTTCTTGTAACCACACCATCTTCATCTAGTTTATTCCTAAATACCCACCGAGTACCAACAGCTTTCTTGTGTGTAGGTCAATCAGTTTGAACATCAATAAGTCTAGTACTCGGTGGGTATTCAGGAATAAACTAGATGAAGATGGTGTGGTTACAAGAAACAAAGGATGAGTTCATCTTACATAGCAATCACCCAATCTGGATCAGTCAGTGCTTCTTCAATCTTCTTAGGTTCCATCTCAGAAAGAAATCCTGAGAACAGACATTCATTTTGAGTAGCACGTCTAGTTCTGACTCCAACATCTGAATCACCAATAATCAACTCAAAAGGATGAGCTTTATTCCAGACAGTCTGTCTTGGAAGATTTGATCTTGATGATTCGCCTTGAAATTCATTGGGATGTTATGTCCTACTAGTTGATCCTTCAGCATTTACCCCTGAGTTGTTGTCAGGTTGACTTGATGATTCTTTGTCAGTAGCAGTGGTATCTCCATTGTTGCCAATGTTTCCATCACCATTACCTTGAGTATCATCATGATCAACATGTTCTTCACCAGCAACAACCTCAGGTTCTTGATCATGTTCAGATTCTGAATCTGACATATCATCAAACTTCAGTTTCTCAGAAGGATCTTAAGTTTGGATACTAGGGAGTTTAGTGTCATCAAATATGACATTGACACTTTCAGTTACTTTGTGTTGATCAATGATATACACCCTGTATGATCTTCTTCCATATCCAACAAAAATACCCTCATATTCCTTTGCCTCGAATTTACCACGATGATCATCTCCATCCTTGAGCGAAGCATCTGGCACCAAATACATGAAAGTATTTGATAGAAGGTTTCTGTTCATTCATAATCTCATAAGGAGTCTTCATGAAGTCTTTGTTGATTAGAGTTCAATTCTGAGTATAACATGCAGTCTTGACAGCTTCAGTCCAAAAGTACATTGGAAGACCTGATTCACTTAACATAGTTCTTGCAGCTTCAATCAATGTACGATTCATTCTTTCTACCACTCCATTTTGCTGAGGGGTTCTAGGAGCTGAAAATTGTCTGGTAATCCCTTTGTCTGTACAGAATCCATTGAGAAGTGAATTCTTAAATTCTGTTCCATTATCTGACCTTATTGCTCTAACAGGGACACTAGAATCTAACTCAATCAACTTGATATGATCAATCACAACTTGTGGTGTTCATCCTTAGAGTGAAGGAATAAAACCCACGTATACTTGGAATAGTCATCAACTATCACAAGGTAGTAACACTTCTTTGATATCGAAAGAACATTAACTGGTCCAAATAAATCCATGTGCAATAATTGCAGAACACCAGTTATGGAGGATGTGTCAGTGCCTCTGTGACTTGCTTTCTTTGACTTTCCTTTCTGGCAAGCCTCACACAGTCCTTCTGGGGAGAATTCCAGCTGAGGCAGACCTCTGACCAATTCTCTTTTTACAAGAGAATTCATTGTTTTGAAATTGAGATGAGAAAGTCTCTTGTGCCATAGCCAACTCTCAAATGACGATGCCTTTGCATAGAAATAATTGAGTTCAGGATTGCTTCCAGAGTTCATGTCAGCTACGAACAGATTTCCTTTCCGGATTCCCATCAAGGAGGGTTCTTCACTTTTCTTGTGCAGAATCTGATACTTCAGCTTGTCGAATAAAACATTGTAGTCGTTGTCACATAACTGACTAATACTAAGAAGATTATGTTTAAGTCCTTGCACAACATACACATTTTCAATGATAACATTACCATCTTGCAAACAGCCATATCCCTCAATTAAACCTTTACTGTTATCTCCAAAGGTAACCACTGGGCCAACTTTCTCAACCACATTTGATAGCAGGGCTCTATCTCCGGTCATATGTCTTGACGATCCGCTGTCAAGAATCCACACTACCGGTTGCACCTGTTTAATGCCCTGCAATACAAATGGATTAGACCTTATTCAGAAACCAAGCTTGGTTGGGTCCGGCATACTTGTAAAATTGGCCTTTATCAGGCAAAACAACATTCTTAACTTTAATGTTCTAAACTTTCTCAATGACTGGACATTTGACCTTGTAAACAGCCTTGACAAATTTCTGTTTAGGCTTAGGCACAAATGTCTCCTTTCTAGCTTTAGGAGGACTAGCAGTCATAAACCTATTATGCTTCTTATTATTCACATGCTGACGAGGAGTAGTCTTATCACTAGAAACGTGCTTATCATTAAAATAAGCAACCATCAAATTAAAAGCACAAGACATGCAATTAATAACACCACATACTTTATGAGAGGAATTAGAAACAGGCAAATTATGCATGGTAGGCATGGCATTTTTGTTATCCAACTCAGGTGTGTCTAAGTTAGTCTTAGTTGCTTTCACAACTTTGACTGGAACTTTCGACACACTTGACTTGGAAACAACCTTCTCATTAGCAAGATCTTCAGCACGTATTTCTTCTTGAATAATAAAAGAGGTCTCATCAAATGGTTCGGCAATTGATTTTTTATAGAGGGGTTTATCAACACCCTTAAGCACATATGGTACTTCCCTACCTTTAGCACAAACATGAGGAGGGGAGTTTATGCCTAATTCTCCAATAGCAACATTATAATCATAACCTACTCTAGATGTTTGATTAATAGCTTGCTTATTGTAGAACTCTTTAGCCTTAGAGCAAGAATTAAAGTAAGCTTTAACTTTAGTCTCAAGACCGGTGATCTTGTCTTTGAGAATAGTTTCGAGTTGTCTATAACAGTCAACTCTATTCTCTAGAAAATACACTTGTTCTTTTAATTTATCTTGAGTAATGTGCACCAGTCTTAATTCATTGACCTCTTTCTCAAGGTCTTTGATTTGTTGAGTTAACATTTCATTATCACGACGAGCACAATCTAAGGAGCCTCCTAGATGATAGACTAATTCAGCATCAGTAAATTTTACCTCCTTTCTTGACGATGAGGTGTTTGCATCACTAGCCATAAGAGCAAGATTCCCAACTTCTTCATCTTCACTATCAGTATCATCCCAGTTTCTTCCCTTTGCCAGGTAAGCCCTTTCAGATTTACTCTTCTGATTAGAATCATAAGAGTTCTTCCTAACTTGTTTTGGCTTCCTGCATTCTGTGGCAAAGTGTCCCAACTCATTGCAGTTAAAGCATCGAATGGTGCTTTGATCAACCATCCCTGTTTTGTATCCACCACTGCTGGTGTTAGAGGATGAAGATCCACCTTTCTGGAATCTGTTGTAGTTGGACTTGTACTTGAACTTGGGATTCCTCTTGAATCTGACATTGGAGAATCTCTTGACAATCAGGGCCATTGACTCATCTTCCAATTGCTCCAGTTCTTCCAAGGAGTAAAAATCATCTCCTGATTGATTTGTAGTAGGAGGATCAAATTCTGCTACTATCACATTTTCTTCAGCCTTGGAAGATTATACCATTCTCTCTGACTGTTGAGATTGTTGTTGTTGTTGTGGTTGTTGTTGTTGTTCTTCACCTACTAGAGCAGTAGATATGCTGACCACTTTTCCTTTCCCGTAGACTTCCTTCTGCTGAATCTGCTCCAACTCATAGGTTTTTAGCACACCATAGAGCCTTTCCAAAGAAATCTCATTCAGATCTCTCGCTTCTCTTATGGCAGTGATTCTATGTTCAAGATGAGTTGGCAGTGTTAAAAGGAACTTTTTGTTGACCTCCCTGATTGAGTAATATTTTTCATTTATGTTCAGGTTGTTGATCAATGCATTGTACCTCTCAAACACTTCAGTGATTCCTTCTCCTGGATTGGATTTAAAGTGTTCATACTCAGAGGTTAGGATCTCTAACTTGTTCTCTCGAACTTCCTCTGTGCCTTCATTAATCACCTCAATAGTTTCCCAGATGTGTTTGGAATTTTTACAGTTCATCACATGTCTGTTCATCAAGGGATCAAGGGAATCAACTAAAATTAATTGAAGGTTGGCATCCAAGGAGGCTTCTTCTTTTTCAGCAGGAGAAAAATTCTCAGGGTCTTTTACATAGGTTCTAGCTTTGGTAATTACAACATCATCTTCTATAACCTCTGGTTCAATAACCATTGGAATTTTTGGACCCTTCTTTAACACGTCCAGATATTTGGGATTTGCAACTTGTAAAAACAAGAGCATCTTCTTCTTCCACATAATATAATTTTCTTTATCGAATAGTGGAATTTTAACGGTTCCAACTTTTTGTGTAGTCATTATGAATTTTTTGAGTAAATAAAAATTCAAGGAGTGGAAGAATCACAAAAGTCTAGGATCTTGATTTGTTCGTTAATCAGAAGGCTCTGATACCAATTGTTAGGTCCCAATAAGTTTGTAGAAGGGGGTTGAATACAAACTATACCGTTTAATCGAATAAAATGCGGAATAAAAAAGTGAAACAAAATTCAAGTTAAATAAAACTATTATTAAACTTGAAAGGTGTTACAACAACGGTGTCGTTTACAAGGGATTAATCTCAAATAAATTATTCCAAATCTACAATAAATTCGACATGAACTTTTTCTATTTTTGAAATAAAAAGGATCAAATGCTAAAAGCTATTTGAGATTAAGTTCTAGGGATTTTGATCCGCTAGATAGTTACACAAGAACAAGAAAAGGATTTCTAGTGGTTTAGATTTAACAATTAATACTAGAAATTAATGTCCTGAGAAATTGCAATAAGTTCTCTGTTGTTTTGTATTCTTCAGTTGGTATTAAAATTCAATGCTCTCCTATTGAAAATTAGCTTCTGTTGTTTAAGTAATCAAACAACCACCTGATTTGTTGGCAAGACTATCCTTTTAAACTAGCAAGACAATCGGTGAGACTATTGATTGAACTGGCAAGACTATCGGCAAGACAATCTAAACAGACTTGGAAAGACTTTCGGTATGACAATCCAATTGTCATACCAGTTCAAATATCTGTCTTGCTGAGTTAATTTTGAATATTAATTCAAAATCATTTCTCAAAAATGCATAATATTAATTCAGGATTAATTAACCAATTAATTTAATTAATCAATAAATTAATCTTTGCAGATATAATTTATTTTCTTGATTAAATTATATGACTTAATTAATTAATAGAGAATTAATACTAATCTTGAACAGCAACCACTCTTCTGACAATCTTCTGAAAATCACTGAAACTTATGAATCCTTTTCACCACTTCAATGTTGACACTCGATGTACTGTCTGGTTCATGAATGACTAACATATGTGATGTTTCTTCATCTGTTGATTTTCTTCAGATTAAATCCCTGTAATTAAATGATACCCTGACAAGATCTCTGTCACTTGATTAAATCCACAATCTTGGTTTATATCACTGAGGCTTGATCAATTTCTTGAGCTTCTTCCAGTGAATTAAGTCCTCAAGTCTGTAGATGAACAATGTTACTTAATCCTTTGACATATGATACTTTGAGAGATCTTTCTGACGATAGAACCACTATTTACTTGTTACATCCTTATTTGAGTTGAGTTAAATCCTCGAATAAACAAATAGGCTATGACATATGCCTTTCACATTTACTTGTTTATTTTTTATATATGAGATATATGCCTATGTTTACCATGCGATGATAGATTTAGGTGAGCTTAAATTAATATAAGGCGTGCTCTAGAAAATCTAGAATAGGAATCGTTTCTTGCCTTAACAATAAATATTATGAATACGATCGTGAGATTCTTGTGTTTATGAAACACGTAATTGAATATGAACTTTCAATATTGAGAGAAAGGATGATTCTGTCAACAACAGATTTCTATCTGTAAGAAAGGGTTATTAAGTGACACCTCTTGACAATGCTCCACCCGATCTGGGAATCATCTGATTATCGATTATTGATTTGAAATATTTAATTTAAAAGGAAGAATCTCTTTATAATATGATTATGATTGTAACGTAATATAATCCCTCTAAAATTAAATAATATCAAGTAGTAATTGGCCAATAACATAACGTGCATGTGTCGGTCATAGCCTTCCAACATGGTAGAAAGTGGTTCTTATTTTTAAATCATTGTCGTTTCGTGCTACAGCCGAGGGATTTGATTTCGAAATAAGAAATACTTGTCTATTACATAGAGATGTGTACATTGAATTAGAATCTAAAGGTCGGTACGTGCTACAGCCGTGGACCGTTGGAGACTGATTCAATTGTACGAAATGTTGGGTTAGACTTGACTTAGAATATTGAGTTTGTCGTGCCACAGCCGTGACTCAATTATTCAAGAGGCTAAACTTATATTAGGGAATAACATAAGATGTAATTGACAAGAGTTGTCTGCCTATTGAACATCACATGACGTTTCGTGCCACATCCGAGGTTATGTAATGGAATGCAGGATCCCTATTCCCACTAGCATTATGAATGCTTAATTTTCACTTAGGGGGTTGAATAAATTAGATAAACTAGTGGGAGACACTTATGAATATAGACCCGATTCATTTAGTATTTTGAAATGAAATTGAATATTTGCTAAGTGTTGTTATGTATTTATCATTTACAGATTTACAATATTCGTCATGTCTTCTGCACTGTCACTCCGGAGCATACTAGATGCTCACAAGTTGACTGGTCCTAATTTAGCTATTTTCTTTCACTGTAACAAGTTGGGGCATTGGAAGAGGAACTGCAAGGTTTACCTTGCAGAATTGAAGAAGAAGGGTAGTGAGACTACCGCTTCTGATTCAGGCATGTTCATGATCGAAGTTAATATGTCACTAGGTCAAATTTCTACTTGGGTATTAGATACCGCCTGTGGTTCTCATATTTGCAATTCGTTGCAAGGAATAAAGGGAAGTAGGACTCTTGAAAAAGATGAGGTGATTCTACGTATGGGCAATGGAGCAAGGGTTGCGGCCATATCTGTAGGATCATTTAGTTTACATATGCCTACGGGCAAGACTATTATTTTGAATAATTGTTATTACGTTCCCTCTATTGTGAGGAATATTGTTTCTATTCCTATGTTGGATGTGGATGGTTTTTCATTTATTATTAAGAATAATGAATATTCTATCCTTAGAGATAATGTTCTTTTTGGACGTGGCATTTTAAATAATAGTCTGTATGTATGTGACGTAGAGCATGATTTACTTCAGATTGAAAAAACTAATAAAAGAAAACGAGAAGATGAAAATCTGACCTATTTATGGCACTGTAGGCTAGGTCATATTAGTGAAAATAGACTGCGGACATTGCATAAGGAAGGGTTACTTGACCCCTTTGATTTTGAATCATATCCTACATGTGAGTCTTGTCTATTGGGTAAAATGACCAAATCTCCATTTAGTGGACATGGAGAGAGGGCTGCAGATTTGCTAGGATTGGTACACACAGATGTATGTGGACCAATGTCTATGCAAGCCATGGGTGGATTTTCATACTGCATTACTTTCATAGATGATAGATCTAGATTCAGATATGTGTATTTGATGAAACACAAGTCTGAAGCCTTTGAAAAGTTCAAAGAATATAAACATGAAGTGGAGAAACAAACCAAACACAGTATTATAACTCTTCGATCAGGTCGAGGTGGTGAATACTTGAATGGAGAGTTTCTAGATTATCTCAAAGAAAATGGTATAGTCTCCCAATGGACTCCTCCATATACTCCACAGTTAAATGGGGTATCTGAAAGGAGAAATCGAACTTTGTTAGACATGGTTCGGTCCATGATGAGCTATGCGAATCTTCCAGTATTCCTATGGGGTTATGTATTGGAAACCTCATGATATTTACTGAATAAGATGCCTTCCAAATCTATTCCTCAAGCTCCATATAAGATATGGAAAGAAAGGAAACCGAGTCTTAAACACGTTAAGATTTGGGGATGTCCAGCTTATGGCAAGAAAGTTGACCCAGATTAGCTGGAATCTCGATCCGTAAAATATAATTTTGTGGGATATCCTAAAGAGACTTTGGGGTATTACTTTTACACCGATCATCGGGTGTTTGTCTCCAGACATGCTACCTTCTTGGAAAAGGAGTTTATCCTTGAAGGAAACAGTGGGAGCAAAATTGAACTTGATGAAGTTCAAGAAGCATAAACTACTATGGATCAAGTGGAAACACCTGTTCAGACTGAACAACCTTTTGTGGAACAGCCCATTCGTAGGACAGGGAGAGTGTCTCGCCAACCTGAGAGGTATTATGGCCTTGTCATTGAGAATGACAATGAGTTGTCAATCATTGATGATGACGACCCTATGACCTATAATGAGGCTATGAGTAGTGTTGAATCAGAGAAATAGCATAGTGCCATGAAATCCGAAATGGAATCTATGTATACCAACCAAGTATGGACTCTGGTTGAGGCGCCTGAAGGTGTTAAGCCTATTGGGTGCAAGTGGGTATACAAAAGAAAGATTGGAGCAGATGGCCAGGTGGAGACCTATAAGGCCAGGCTCGTGGCAAAAGGATTCAAACAAAGGCAAGGGATTGATTTTGATGAAACTTTTTCGCCTGTAGCCCTGTTAAAATCAATTCGGATTTTGCTTGCGATTGCTGCTTACTACGACTATGAGATCTGGCAAATGGATGTGAAAACGACCTTCCTTAATGGGAACTTGAGGAGGAAGTGTATATGACACAGCCAGAGGGTTTTCTGTCCAAGGGAAATGAACACCTAGTGTGTAAGCTGCTGCGAACCATATATGGTTTAAGGCAAGCTTCTCCTCGATGGAACATCCGTTTTGATGAGACAATCAAAGAGTTTGGTTTTATCAAAAACATAGATGAACCATGTGTCTACAAGAAGGTCAGTGGGAGCGCGGTAACATTTCTTGTATTGTATGTGGATGACATACTTCTTATAGGAAATGATATACCGATGCTACAATCAGTCAAAGTATGGCTATCAAAGAACTTCACCATGAAGGACTTGGGAGAAGCATCCTACATTCTCGGTATGAAGATCTATAGAGATAGATCTAGAAGAATGATAGGTCTTACCCATGGTACATACATCCAGAAAGTGCTTAAAAGGTTTAGCATGGAAAACTCTAAAAGAGGTCTCATACCGATGAGCCATGGAGTGTCCCTTTCCGAAAAAATGTCTCCTAAGACACCTGAGGAAAGAGAGCGTATGAGTAAGATTCCTTATGCTTCAGCAGTAGGATCTATCATGTGCGTGATGTTGTGTACAAGGCCTGATGTTGCTTATTCAATTAGTGTGATGAGCAGATATTAGTCCAATCCAGGTGAAGACCACTGGAAAGCAGTGAAAAACATCCTTAAGTACTTGCGAAGGACTCAGGACATTTTCTTGTTTTTGGTGGTGAATCTGAGTTGAAAATAGAGGAGATGTCAACGTCGAGAGAGTTGACACACATAACAACGTAGCAGACCCACTCACAAAGCCACTTCCTCAGAGTCACTTTGATCGTCATAAAGACAAGATGGGTATTAGATACCATAGGGATTGGATTTAGTACAAGTGGGAGATTAAAAGAGATATGTCCTAAGTCCAATCATGTATGAGGATTTAGGAATAACTTTTATGTGATCTGTTTTTGATTTCATTGATATTAATAAAAGACTTGTTTTGTTTTTATTGCGGGTTCTATCTATTTAAATGTTTAAATAAGATATACCACAGTTTAGAGTAAAGCTTTTTATGGATTGTGATGAGATCATAATAATGAGACCTAAAAGATGATAACTCTAAACTTAAATAGTTCCTGGTCGTAGGATTACTAACTGGTAATTAATAATCCACAAAGATCGGTACATACTATGCTTGCTTCATTATGAAGGATGTCTGTTCTCATAGACATTTGTGTGGTGACACTATAGCTAGTATGTAGGTGCTTATTATAGAATAAGTTCACTGAACATGACTCACACAGCTGAACAACTGATGGAGTTCACTCACGTGTCAGCAGTTGTTCACATAGTGATAGTTGTACAAGTATCCTTAGACTTGAGGTCATTATAGTCATCTTATGTACACTGAACTATGCTTTGGTTTAGTTCTTAGTCTCAAGGGACAATTATAAGGGCTCTACTGGGTATAGGAATTTGTACACGAAGATAGTGTATGATCAATAAAGGATCTACCCCTTCCAGTGAAGGAAGAGAATGTTCAATGCTGATCCACTTATGTTAGTTCAGGAATCTCTGGCCAGAGTAAATGAAATTAGAAAGGAGTTTCTAATTTATATTAAATAGAACTAAGTATAGTGAATGGGAAAGTAAGTGATTAAATAAGATAGGCTTGACACAAGTTCCATGCCTTATATTTAATCGTGACATTGAAGGGTAGAAGCAATTAATTGTACGGTAACTACTCACTAAATAGGTTCTTGGTATTCTAAGCAGGAATTCGTATTATCCGGATAGTCGCGATATGCTGAGAAGTATCCCTCACGATGTAGAATAAATATGATTAATTAATTAATCATATTTAATGAATTAGAGAATTTATATAAATAATGATAAAATAGTTTTATTATTATTTATTTCTACTACCGGCTTAATATTGAACCTACAGGGTCACACCATAAAAGAGAATGATTTAATGGTGGAGGAATTAATTAATAATGGATGATAATTATTTATTTATGAAATAAATAATTAATTGACAAATTTAATAATTGATTAAATGAGATTTAATTGATTATAAATTAATTAAGAAAAGGTTCTTAATATTATGAATTAAGAATTTAATTTTTGGAAATTAAATCAAGAGAGAGAATTATTTCTAAAGTGTTTAGAAAAAGGATTAATAATTAAAAGGTGTTTTAATTATTAGTGAGAATAATAAAGGGTTAATAATAATAATATTTTATGGGAAAATTTTCAACTGAAAATTTTGCCTATAAATATACTATTATAAATCCTATTTTTGCCTCAACCAAAAAGATTTACAAAACCCTAATTCTCTCCACCTCCTCCTCCTTCATTACATCGTTTTCTTGGTGGATACCGGTGGAGTGCTTCACACTTGAGGAGCAGCTGCTAAGGATCTCCGCTCATTGTTCTTGGATCGCTATTAAAGACCTCCATCTTTCCATTAACGTAAAGCTTCTTAAGGTAAACATACTGAACTACGAATTAAATATTATTTTTCGCATGGATCCTGCGGAGGGTTTCGGTTTTTTTTTAAGATTTAAATTTACGTTTTCGCTGCGTTTATGTGCTAAAAACCCTTCAATTGTCTCCATAGAAATATGAGGACCATTATCAATACAATTAACAAAGCTCTCATCTTAAGACATCAAGTGAAGACTCATCTTCACTTTTCAGTGAGAATAGTATTCTTTGCCCATCACTGGAATCTTCACACCAACATCCTTCTTACCCTTGATTGATTAAATAACTTCAAGATCTTTAAACCTTCTATATGTTGTAGGCTTGCTCTGATACCAATTGTTATATACTAATAATCAATAATATGATAATTTATAAAAGAGGG